>NC_058052.1:27401732-27756732 GCF_020085105.1 Siniperca chuatsi
CGTCGCAGAGCCATGCGGTTTGGCTGCAGAGGGCTGAAGGAGATCTCCAGCTCTGGCCGGGGGAAGCGGCTCGTCCTGCCGTTCTCTGTGGAAATCTCAGAGGAGTCTAGCACTGATGGACAGCCAGCTGAGCCCTGTGGGACCACACATGATTTTAAGATTAAGGGTCACATCGTGGTCCTTCAAGAGAGAAATGTGTGTCTAGGTCTGAGGATAGAGGCTGGTCTGTCTGTTACTACAAGGTGTCGAGGTCAGTCACCAAAATATCAACACTTGTGTAACTGTTCACTGGCAAACTCTAAAAGCTTATGTAACTGTGTGTCTTGTAAAGGTATGTTAAATAAATAAATATAATTGAGATCCTGCACAGTAAAATCCAAGACACATAGCCTTCACATAATTAAGTGTGGGAAAAAGTTTGTCTTCAGGACAAGAAAATACAGCAAACAAAGTAATTTAGTGGGTGCTATAGAATTCTTGACTTGTTGACAATACAGCAGATATGCAAAGTTGCTTGGTGCCTTCATTAGCCTCTTAAGGCAAAACAGTTCGTCTGACCACATCTAAAAGGCACCTGAATGGCCTCACTAAAAGACGGGGTGAAAAGCCTGTCTACAAATGGGGATAACGGCACACACTTCAGGCCAGCATTCACGGTGTTGCACACGCATCTACAAACCCAAAGCGACTTAGGTAGTTGTGTGGAAGAAAAAAAAAGGAAACAAAACAGAGCTTAAGAGCTTAAGATGTTAAAGCTGAAGACTCTCACCTCTGCACACCTGGTCAATCGCTGCGTGAAGTGAGCGTGATTGTTAGAATATCAGGTTTGGAACGTTACTGCTGGCTCACTGTGATATCTCCCCCCCCACATGATTAGTAAACTGAGATAATATACAGACCAAAATGTCTTGACCAGTGACTACCTCAAACCACCTCATGTCGACAATCTGAAGCATCACTTTAAATAGGATGTTAGCTTTTTCCCTTTTAGCAGTGGAAATTGTGTAGCAAGCTGACTGTTTGACAATTTTGAAGAAATATATGTAAACAAAGCAGTGTGATGCCACTCAAATCGTCGGCCAACATTTCTGTAAAGTGATTTTAAGCACTCATGGAATGACTCTAATCCAATCTCAATGTTGTATTGTTGTTAGAGTTGGCATGGACGATCCATCCATCGACCACTGAGCTCTCTACCATCGTAACATTGTGATTTAAAAGCCATTGCGATGTTTCATTGTGGACATCGTCATATGCCAGTTCGGTAGACATCGCCTAACCCTAGCTGTTGTAATTTTAGACTTAAGAAGATGGGTCTGTAGTATACTTCATGAATCAATCAGTTTTTCCACAATGTTTTACAAATATATTTTTGTCGTCTCACAAGCTTACCTGACTGCTGACTGATGCTCTGGTATCCCTCCTTCCTCCCGACTTCCTGTTAATGGTCTCACACTGGGGTTTCCCAACCAATGTAGCAGGACTGTCACTGCTTTTAGTCTGTCACAGGCAAATATAACATAAATCATGATTAGAAGTATAATACATCCAAAACATGTCGATAAAATTAATGCATTATGCTGTTAAATCCACCACACATCAAAAAGGTTAAGACTAGCAATGTCAACATACAGTGAAAGATAAGCAATCCTTGTTGTACCTTGTCGTTAAGACGTACTCAAGCTAAAAACAAGAAATTTAAAAAGGATCCAAATCACAACAGTTTGTAGACTGCTGTCCACATTTTTGTTCATTTTGAAGATGGAGAACACCTGACGACAATCTATGAATAAATAATGTAAGAAAGTTATAGCTCAGCAGGCAAAGACATTTTCCGTGTCACTGACATGCAACTTTGAGTCTAATCCATGAATTCTGTTCCTCTCTTTTATTATATTCACATTATTTCTCAGTCTCATTGCCACTGTGTAATTCAGCCTCACAAATGGTTTTTGATAAAAGCTTTAAAGAAAATGAAAACAGGCTAAAACACTAAGCAAACAACCAAAAGCAAACATCTACCCCGCCAGGCTCTTATCTCTATACTGTGTGCTCTGAACTCCGGACCTCAGCACAAATGAAAAATAAACATCGATAATAAAAGATCTTAATATGAAAGAGAGCAAATCTATCCTGCTGTCTGCCATCTTTGCAACTTTTTCATGTAAAACCAAAAATAACCAATAATTGTTTAGTATATCTTTGACATTGTTTGGAACATAGTGACTATTTGGAAGGACACCAGAGAAATTCATTATGATGCAGGAGTGGTTTGAGAAGCTTCCCCAGTTTTGATAGATTTCTATATAAAAGAAACGAGCTTTTAAGCTCAGGTGTGCTTAAAAAAAAAAAACAGTTCGAGAGTGGGTGTGCAAACTCCTTTGAACCTGCAATATATTGATCCATCATGAAAATATTTTAAGAGAAATAACCAATGATAAATAATGTGAGATGACAACTGCTGTTATTCTTTGTGAAGGATGAAACCACACATCTTTAGCAAGCCCCCTTTCAAGCAAGCAGGGGTGGTTATCTGATACTAAAAAGGGATATTCCTTTGAGACTGACCTGCATGACCGTGTCCCCCTGTTTGACTGTTGAGGCCCTGAGCTCTTCCTTCAGTCGTAGGATCTCTGCGTCCCTCTCAGACAGGGCAGCCTGCAGCTCTGCTACGCGGACACCACCATCACTACTCTGTAACAGGAAGTTCATGGACACTGAAGGTGTTTTCTGTCCCCACCCCCTTTGATTTTATGCTTTTCACCAAAAATGTTATCCAGAGCTTAGAACCATTGCAAGAGAAAATAAGATTAAAAACAACTATAATTCAAATAAGCAAGCAATAGTGAGGAATCTCAAAGGATTGTTTTTGGACTAGGAAGCTGGCTACATAACCGTTATTTACCGGTAAACAACAAAATTAAAAGAAATTTTCATCTCAAAATTAAGGACAAGGTACTAGCTATTCCTTAACATATTCTATTGCATATTGGATATACAAACATATTGAAATCAAATACAACCTTTCCTTCACAAAGCTGAGATTTATGATGGCCATTCATGATAGAAGATGCACAGCTCATATTCAGGGAGAAACAAAAATAAAGCTACAGAACATTTTTGAGCGAGCATGGAAACCTATATAGGCACGACCAAAACCCCCAGGAAAATGTACAAAACAACACAATCAGTGGAAAATTCTGGAAAGATTGAACTGTATGTGAAACACATGATGGAATTGCTTCCAATGCACCATGACTGTGGTCCCTAACCCTCATCTTATCTCCTCATCTGAGTTTAGACAGACAACAAGATCAAGTGACGTATGGCTAAAATGAATTGAAATGAAACCAGAAATGTCTTTAAATGTATGAAAAATGACAATTCCGCCGTAGTTGCTATCAAACTTTGAAAGGTTTCCAAAAGTGTCTAAGCACTAAGGTTAACCCTCCTCAGATGTGGACATGGGTTTGGTCAATTCAGAGTACATGCTTTTCATCACACATTACCTTCTGGCCTTGAACCTGTGATGCTGGGATAATACACTGAGTTGGCAATCTAATGCAAAGCAATACAACAGTCCTGCAGTAAATTCCATTATATGAAGCTTATAATGTTTAGTTTTGTTTAATGTTCAGTTGTATTCAATGTTCACTTTCCCCCCCCCAGTAATTTACTTTGCTGAATATTAACCTTTTTTTTTTGCCAAAATCTTTCAGTTTGTGTCTCAACACTAAAAATAGATCATTAATTAAATGTGTACAACCAAGACTGAGATTCTGACTGAGTGCAATCAGTGCCAAGTATTAAAGTTCATCACCCAGTCCTCATAGATACTGATGTTTCTGTATTTAACTGCATCATATTAAAAGGCGTTTACAAGTCCCTCATTTACAATTCCAGTCCAATACACATATGGAAAGTAGCCAACAATGGCTGCAAAAAGGATTCTTTGTGCATAAATCCAGTTCAAAAATCTCCTTCAAATTTAGATTGAATTTTGAACACCATGACAGCATCCTATTTGAAATCTTATTTGTTGATAACACAAAAAACAAAAACAAAAAAAAAAAAGTCAATGCTTTCAATAATCCTTAAATGATTAGTACTGCAGTTTGGATATTTCCCTGCTGTGGCAGGTTTTGTACTCTGCCTGTATAAAAGTTGCTGTAATTCTCTCCCAAATTTTGCCTGATGCAAATTTTTTTAAATCAATACAGCCATATCAGACACCGAGCCAAGCATCAAGCTGATTTGGTGAATCATTACAGCCTGCCCTTCACACTGTCTCTTCTGTAGTTATCTCGGGGGAAGCTGTCTGGTCACAATGAAAAAAATGATGTTATTTTGAAAACCACACAAAAGCTTGGTGAGGACAAAATGTGAGAGAGCAAAGTGCAAAATACTGAAATGTAACATACACTACCGCTCAAAAGTTTGGGGTCACCTGCCACAAAAGCTTGATTTTGTACAGTCAGATGGCTGAGAGGAATACTCTATATATTACTATATTTTTTAATGGTCTTTCATACTTTTAGGTTGTACAAAGTCCTCTTTACACATAGATGTTATTTTGTATGGAGGGTTTGCAAAAAAAAAATAATGTTTTGTACATGGGGAACAAAACGCTGTACAATGGTTTAACCAGACTGACAGGTGAAAGGGCAGAAAGAAAGATACCTCTGAGGAACAGCAGTCATTGGTAAAAGAAACTGGAAACTTAGCATCAAAATCTGTGCAGATTTAAATAGGAACATGTTCCTGTTTCAGTGTCAAGTGCACAATAATGCCTAAAACAAGCTGGAATTAACAGGCGTGTTGCTTTAGCAAAGCTATTCTTAAAACTTCAAAATAGAATTAGTACGGTTAGCACTATTGGAATTGGATCACGGAACAGCAGCTGAATATACAATGGACTGACAAATCACAGTTTAAACCTATTCAATCTAACCACCGAGTAGACTGCAGAGGGCCCAAAGAAAAACAGGTTCCCAAAATATTTAGAGCCCAGTTGCACAGTTGTGGTTCAAAATGATCTAGGGTCACTTACGCTTTTCTGGACTGGAAAACAAATAAAAAATCGAAAAGTATTTGGGTAGTAAAAGTATTCTCCCCTGTCATGCAACACTGTGGGGACATCGACTAAAGGGAAGTTTTAATCATTTAATTATTCTAAAACTCTTTCAAATGTAAATAACACATTTGGTGAATAATTACACCGTTTTTTTAATCTATGTTAAAATAGCCATTACTGAAGGAAAGAAGAAAAACATCAATATATCAGGTGACTCCAAACTTTTAAGCGGTAGTGTATGTGGAACAGTTATATGGCTCGATGGTAACAATGCTGGTTCACCTACAAAACCTCCTGCAATTTACCAGAGAGGAAGGAGAAAGGAAAGCAAGACTAATGACTAGTGACCCCAAGCTTGATAAGCTGCTCAAAAGTGTGACAAAACTGAACGAACCTCTGCACCAAATGCACTCTTCTGCTGTGTAACATTACAGAAACCACTTAGTAAAGACAGTAATCGCAAGGAATCCTTATTTAACTATCTGTCGAATTTTGTTACAAACTGGGTTCCAATGCTGCCATTTCCTCCCTCCCTTTATTGATCTCCCAATAAATCCTATCTAAAGGGTAAATCAACAGTGACTGAAACGGGGAAGAAAACAGTTGATGCGGTGCACTCTACAGGTTCGTACTTTCAGTAAAGTTTCACCTCTAGCTAAACCCTGATCAATAACGTCGCAGCAGGTTTTTTGCCTTGACAATTGCTCTGACATCACTGATTGGAGTGCCTACAGGAGGTGAAACATAGGACGTTTCCAACAGAGGAGAGCAGCTGCTTTTTTTAGCTTTTGTTACTGAAGGTTGAATAATCCATTAAGAGCCTAGGGACTTCATACTCTAGAGGGATGTTATCCGACTAAGATGTGAGCCACTAGTACTGCAAATATCACCATATATCATGCGCATTCATTTCTCAAATAGATCACTTTTGTCTTAAACCGCCTTCCTCTCATCTCCATCTCCCCTTTAACTGAAGCAGATCTAACATTTTAAGATGTTTCACCAAAATTCTGATGGTCAGTGTCTTTAATGTAAGAAGCAGCCAGTTCTGACAGTTTACATCTTTAGTGTGTTGTCATCATTATGTCATACTGACCTCTTGTGGTGGCTGTGTGTTATTTTGGCGTAGCTGTTGGATGAGTTTGTCTTTCTCTGCTTGGCTGGAGAGAAGCTTCTGTAGCTGGACCTCCAAAGCTGCTACCAGAGTGTCTCTCTCCTTCCTCCACTTCTCCATGGTCTTCTCCTTCTCAGCCAGCTGGGACGACAAGGACTCCTGTCAAAGAGGAAAAATATACATGCAAAACATGTAGTGGAAAATACAGGTTTTGTACTGTATGTCTGTTAGTGAGAAAAAGATACAGAAAGAGAAACAAGAATATTAGAGCCCTATAGGAAACCAGTGGGGCTGAAACGATCATTAAAACCAAATCAGTTGGTTAAATTTAAAATGAGAATTTTGATTTTCTTGTCCTCTGTATGGTGGCCATTTTGGACATCTCACACTCAGCTTGTCAGGCTCAGCTTGACATTGTCAGACTTGGTTCAACTTTCATCAGTCTAAGCTCAACACCTTTTAGCTGAAGGTGTACTTTGGCTCAGCTGTGCTTTGAGATTAATGCTAACACAGTGGCATCATTACATGTTTCAGCTAGTGCTTAGCATGTTTGCATATCATCCTCGTCTTACCAACTGGCTCTGCTGCCGAGCGTAGCGTTCTCTGTCTTCGGCAAACTTCCTCATTTCCTGGTTCCTCTTGTCCTCCGCCTCTTTAGCTTGGCCGATCAGGGACAGCTTCTCCTCCAGCCACTTTTTGCGTTCTGCCTGGTGTTTCTCTGTACACAGCTGTACACAATTTAAATTTTTTTTTAAAGAATCTGGAATTCTGTTAAGAATCTGGAATCTGTTGAGCTGAAATGCCTAATAAAATGCCTATATATATATATAAAAAAAAAAAGTGGTACCTACAATTGCCTACGTCAAGTAGAAACATAAGACAAGCTACCCTGATCTGACTACAGACATCAGTCTTACTAGTTCTTATTAAAGAACCTGAGCACATCTATGTGACCCGTTTACTGTAATTCCTTGTTGAAAAAAGCTGGTCTACACACTGACATTTTTTGTTGGAGCATCTACTTTACATACTGCAAGGGAGGAATGCAAACGAGGGACGTACAAATACTGTTGCACCAACTTTGTGGATGACTGAGAATCTTCACAGACAAATGTCAGTAAAATATTCTTGACCTATCAAATTTTCAACAGGAATTAACTAATTATCTATTGTCAAATTATTACACATTTCTGGTCCTACCATCTAATTTAACAGAAAATAACTTCCCTTCATTACCTTCAAGCTTTCCTGAACTTGGGCAGCTTCCTGCTTGGCCAGTTTGAGGTCATCTGGGCTGTCGACTTGACGGTGAGTGTTGTTTCCACGATTCTGCTGCAACAACATCCCTTTCAATTTCTCCACCTCTGAAATCGTTAAAACCAGAGAATTAATACTTACATTCATAGAACTGACAGAATAACTTTCTCTTCACTCTACAAGTCTCCAGGTCAAGATAAGTAGGACCAAATATAGATTTATTGTGTTTGCTCAAGTGACAGACTACATCTCCATTTATACTGTCAATCTTCCTATTTATAGTTTTTTATAGATGCAAAATTTCAACCAATTGTTTTGTGCCTTGGGAAGTTATTGCTTTAAAAAGACATTCTCAAAACAGCCCAGCCTCCAAATTAGAGATAATAACCCTGTGTGGTGGAAGAGAGTCCACCAGTACTGGAAGCTATGGCAGTTGGCCTGGTGTGGCCTTTGAGCCTGACATCTCACTTCTGTGTGTGTTTCCTTTTTATCTGTTTTTTTTTTTACTGTTTTAGTCAGTAAACACAATGAAATAAGGACCAAATAAAGTTATCTGTGTTTTATTGCATCTGCTTTCATGTGTGCATCTTCTTGTGGTTTGCCATACTTCACACTCTGCATCCTGTGTGTTTCTGTCCTCATAGCAACCCAACACTGGTTGACTTACTGACCTGACTTTGGTATCCGATTAAAATGTCTTGTTGCTGTCAGAAAATAAGTAAATAAGTTTCTTTGCAGTTCCCAACGATAAGAGGATTAGACTAAGCTGTCCATGGGCCAAACACCTTTTTAATTCAAAACAATGAAATCCACATTCCTGTCACAATGTCGGTTTCCTTTTCATGTTCTTTCTTTGATTTTTTTTTAGATCTTTTGTCTTACCGCTGGAGAGCTCCTGGATGAGGTTAAGTTTCTCCTCCAAGGCCTGCTCCATCTGCTCCTGCGTCTCCTCCTGCTCCGTTAGAGCCAAACGCATGTCCTCCATCACACGCTCCTTGGCTTCAAGGTCTACAAATCAACAAAAACACACCCATCCAGGTACATGTTTACACGCAGAACGCTACCATGGCCCCCACACAGCAGACTACCATTAAAAAAGGAATTCTCTTTTCACTGCCTTTCCATAAACATGTTGCACAAAGGTCAGCCGCACAGCGTGTTCAGTGTTTTACTCAAGCACTTTTCAACAGAAAAGACACTCTGGAGATTCAGTTTGAGCACAGGACAGACATGCTTGACGACTTGTAACTATGAATGCTAAAACACGAATGGGCCAATTGGGCAAAGTCTTCAATCAAGTTTTCAGTTGATAAATATGAATTCAAGTTTTCAAATGTGATGATTTGCTGCTTTTCTGTTTTATACGATTGTAAATTTAATATCCTTTGGTTTCTGTTGGTCAGACAAAACAAGCAAGCGATTTTTTTACTTTTTTCTTACAATATTTTAGACCAAATGATTAATCAGAAAAAATAACAGATGGATCAATAGATCGATAATGACAATAATCATTAGTTATGGCGATGCTGATGACCATGCTGATTTCAAAGGCAGGTCTTTTTCTATAAACCTGACAAAATTCTTTCCCTCTAATGAGGCACACAGAGACACACATTTACCTTTACAGGCCTTCTGGTAGAGCTGGAGTGTCTGGTCAGACTTGGCATGAGATGATTGTTCCTAAAGGAGGAATGAAGGAGGCGATGAAGAGAGGAGGAGAGCATAAAGACAGCATATCAATATTCCAGTATGGAGGAGGTCAAAGAGAAATCGTTGGATTGCTTGGACACACAACTGGAAGAGGGTGCTGCTCTTGCAGGGCAAACAGAGCTAAAGCCTTCAGAGATTTGGTCTGGAAAATGGAAAAGTGTGAGAGGCCAAAACTTCAGCAACACTTGTGTAAAGAAAAACTTTACAATACAGTTGTTCTTTATACTACAAGTGTTTTGACCTCTTCAGACTTTTCTTCTCCATGCACCTTGGAAGAAGGTGAAGTTGTGCCAGAAATTACTACTACTACTCTGCTTCTTAAATGGAAAAGTGAAAGACAGATTATCTTACCATTCTGAGTTGCTGGATGGTTCTGTCTCTGTTGGCGAGGTCAAACTGAAGCTGCTTCTTGGCTTTCTCAATGTCAGCCACCTTCTGCCTCAAAACCTTTTCCTCTTCTCTCATGGCTGAGATCTTCAAGGAAGAAAAAGACGTAAACAACAGTTTGCACAATATTATAGATAACAGTAATTCAAGGTGTCTGCTATTTATATCCAATTAGTATCAAGTGATGGAGATTTCTGTTTTCAAGTTTTCCTTAATTTAACTTTCTTCAACTTGCACATTAACTACACTTTCAACTAAACACTGAACATTACTCTTTTTCTGGACCATAGAGTATTTTTAAGAAAGCCTGAAAATTTGAAGACTGCACCACAGTTTAAACCATGTAAGTGCTTTAAATAACCCACAATGCCCGGCATGTGCAGATGTACCATGTTTTGGCTCCATCGCGACTTCTGGAGACAATCCACTGCCATTATAGCTGGTTTAGCAATGTCCACTGGGCGTGAGACCAGATTGTGCCGTGCGCAACGGCTCTTGTCTCTGCTCCCCTATCTTTACATACTGGGTCTATTTTTGCCAGAGAAACCTGTGTCTCTGAAGCATAAAATGTAATTGTAAATGTATGTCCATAAAGTCATCTGACAGCATCAACACCAATACAGATGTGTGCCTGGTTTGTGCTTTTGGATATATACACTCTGGAATTTAAGCTTTTTTGAAATGCACTGCTTTTGGAAAATGCTAGCTGATTTTGGCTAAAAGGCCGAAACATAGAAAAGATGCAGTTTGAAATGTAATAACCTTAGTGTAGACACCACCTCAGAAACCATGCTGCAAGCTCAAAAAGATAAATATCTTTAAAGAGGATTGTGGTTAGGGTTTAAAAAAAAAAAAAAAGATTACGTGTGTACCTCCTTCTGGACCTGCTGGATCTGCTTCTTGTAGTCGGCTAGTTTCTCTCTTAGGTCTGAAGTGTTGTCCTCTTTCCTCTGAAGGTCGAGGCTGAGGCTCTTGACTTTGTCCGAGTCCTGCTTGGCATTTTCTTTTAGTCTGGGAAAGTAAGACAAGATAACAATGAACTGCTTTAAAAAAAAGACAGGATCGTACATTGTCATCCTCTACAATTTGCATATTGAACAAACCGGGAGTGCAGGACGCTACTATAACTCTCCTCAACTTCATATACAAGCACTTAAGAGGCTGGTAAAACCATGCTAGATTGTTGTTTGTGGACTTTTCATCTGCTTTCAACATCATACAGCCCCATCTGCTGGTGCAGAAGCTCAGAGTTTTGGGTTGGACTAACATTGTCGGCTGGATTTTGGACTTCCTCATTAACAGAACTCAGAGAGTGAGAGTAATATTTTTTTAACTGGTGTAAAGAAGCCCTTTTAGAATTGAATGTGACAAAAACCAACGACGTGTGCACTGATTTCAGACGTCACCAGCCAAATCCTGCACACACTGTAATTAACGGACAAGATGTTGAGATTGTTGAGTGTAGTCTCAAAGTATTTGGGCATCATAATTGATAATAAGATGACCTTTGATAGGAATACAGATATGCTGAGTAAGAAAAGCCAGAGGAAGAAAGTCTGAGGAGCCTAGCCAAGTTCCAGGTTGACAGATCCCGGATGACATTGTTTTATAAATCTTTTATTGAGTCAGTTTTCACTTTTTAATCAATCTGCTGGTATGCATCCTTCAACCTCAAACATAAAAACTCATTAACAAGGGTGATGAAAGTCAGTAGCAAAATTATTAGCACTCAGCAGAAAAATCTATCTGAACTGTGCAACAAACAGTTGTTAAAGTAGGCAGAATCCTTTATATCTGACAGTACCCAGCTCCTGCACTTAGAGTTCAAGCACCCACCCTCTGGTTCCCGCCTCAGACAATCATTAGCCAAAACTAACAGATGCAAGTTCTCTTTTCATACCCTCTGCCATTTAGGAAGGAAAACAGCAACCTAGCATTAAAAATACTAAGGGAATTGAATGTCTCCCATTATCTTGAAGAATGACTGCAATATGAGGGATCTGAGACAGGAGAATATACTTTGGGTGAAGAAACAATGTTTATTCCTTGTGTCACACAGGGAAGCACTTCTTTTCCTATTATTATATTTTAATTTATTTAAGTATTTATTTATTTGGAAGTTTGTACCTAGGTTAAACAAAAACAGTGGAAGCAAATAATCTGCATTTTATATTTAAGAATATTTAAGATAAATACACTGGCTCTGTGACCAAGAGTGCACCAGAGGTATTGCAGTCCAAAATGACTTCCAATCACAAAGATGGCTGTTAGGCTGGGGCTGACAGAGCTGTAACCCTGAGCTAAGTGTAGTGTGAAAGGCTCTACTAGGTTTTACAGTACAAAGTAGAGCCAGTAAAGTATTTAAAGTAAAATGGAAGTTTTCTAATAAGACATCTAATTGTAAATAGGGTCCAGCCTTTACAAGAACTTTGAAGATGTAATTTCCCACCCTGATGTATAAAGGAAATGACCGTTTACCTGCTGATCTCCTCTGCTTTCTTTTCCAGCTCTGCGTCCTTCTGAGCGATGGCCTCATGCGCCACAGCCAGCAGCTCCCTGCGCCTTTCCACCTCCCTGTGCCGAGCCTCCTGAACCGCCTGGCTCTCCTCCTCCTCCCGCCGCTCCTGCGCCTCCTGCAGGCTCTTCTGTAGGGATGTTACCTGTGCCTCCTTTTCCAGCAGCTTTTTCTGCAGCTCTGCCTCTCTCTCTGCAGACGCTTTCTCCGACTCTGCTAGCTTCTCCTCCATCTGTCTGTCCTTTTCATTTAGCATTCTCTCCATCTCTGAAGAGGCTAGCTGAGCTTCAGTTCTGCTGGGAGACTCTCTTGTTTTTTCCTTGTTGGAAACCTTTGCCCTCAGGGTTGCGATCTCAGTTTGGAGATCAGCGTTCAATCTCTTGAGATCTTCCTCAGCAGCAGAGGTACAGGAACTGCTTGAACCTTTAAACCTAGCTTCTTCTAGTTCGACCTTGAGCAGCTCTGCAGTTTGCTCCTGATCACTGAGATTTTGCTTGAGATCATCTAAAAGTTTGCGGGAGGTTTCGTTTTGTTCACTCATTTTGTGTTTTAACTCTTCCAACTGCTGTTGTGATATCACTTCTTGTTCTCTGAGCTTCTCATTGAGCTCCTCTATCTGCTTTCCCGAAACCCGTGTTTGTTCCTCAAGTTTTGCTTTCAGCTGTTCTACTTCTTCTTTGGAAGCATGTTCTTGGTATTCGAGCTTGGATGTGAGCTCATCCAGTGGTTGCTGCAATATCTCTTCTTGCTCCTGAAGCTTCTTTCTCAGCTCTTCAACTTGCTGTTTTGAAGCAGCTTCTTGTTGATTCAGCTTCTCGGTAAACTGTTCCAGCTGCTGGTCGGAGATCAGCTGTTGGTGTGCCAACTGTTCTTTTGCCTGTGCTAGCTTGTGCTCCAGCTCCAGCATTTGTCTGTGCTTGCACTCATTTTTCTCCTTTTCCTCAGTCACATTCTTCCTAAGCTCTGATACTTCCTCTCTCAGCTGATCATTGACACCACCAGATGATACTGCTGAAGTCTGCAGTTCCTGTTTCAGGCTTTGAACTTCTTGCGTCAGGGTGTGGATCTGGGACGTTTTCTCCTGAATCTCCTTGGAGTGTTCGTCCAGTTGTGCCTGAGCAGTTTGTAGTTGGACTAACGCTTGTTCAGCTCTCTCCGTCTTGCTGGTCACCTGTGGTAATTTCCAAAAATATCACTTTCTTTTAGTCTTGTGACCATTTAATGAAACATAAATAACTGTTATTCCAAGACACATGCTAAACAACTTTCTGGCAGACAAAACTCAAAAGCTTATGTCAGGTCCTGAAAAGAACTCAAATATCAGACCTCTCTCAATACATTTTCTGGAAAAATCACCATTCCGTGAAATAAGTATCATTGTTTCATGAATCATAGAAATTTGTATGCTGATAACAGATATATGCCCCCTTTTGTTGGGTGCTGGATTTACAGTTTAATGTTACCAAAAGGTTAAAATCATGCCCACCTGGTGAACTGCAGCTTCCAGTTTGGCAGTCAGCTCTCTGACTTCTTGGCGAAGTGCATCACCTTCCTGTTGCCTCTTTTCTCTCTCCTCAACCAGCCTGCTGATCTCCTTTCTCTCCACCTCCAGAACAGACTGAGCCTCCTCTTTGCCACTCCTCTCTTCACCAAGAGCAGCAAGTACATCCTCTCTGCTTTGCTTCTCTTCTGAATGGGCTGCAATGGCATCCTCCTTGGCTCTCCTCTCGGTTTCAAGGGCTGCCATGGCTTTCTCGTTGTCTTTTCTCTCTTCTTTAAGGCATGCTAGCATCTCCTCTTTGCTTTGCTTCAGTTCCCTTAGTGTGGCAAGGGCCTCCTCCCTTGCTTTCCTCTCCTCCTCTAAGGATGCCAGTGCCTCCTCTTTTCCCATAGTCTGGTACTCCAAAGCAGCGAGGGCATCTTCTCTGGCTCTCTTCTCCTTCTCGAGGGCAGCCAATGCCTCCTAGGTTATAGGAGTATTGATTAATTCCTATTTTAATGTTTAAACAGCATTGAATAAACTTAACCAGGGTTCGGAGAGTGTCACTGAAAACAGAGATGAACAAGTCTTGTAGTGGACTAAAGTATGTTATTTTAAAAAGGACCACCCATAAAGGTTTTGCATGTTTTAACTCATTAACTGTAAATGACATAATAAATCATATACCCTACATTACTGTCGACCATTTCCTAAAGTATATTAGTGATAGGATTTCATACTTTGCGTGTAAAAACTAATTTAAGCACAATTAAAAAAACAAAACAAAGCATGGACACTAACTTCCTAGAGTGGAGGATCAGCTGCTGAGAGGTGCTTAATTTGAAATGATAATGTTTTTTTGGTAATTTCTTGTTTTCCTTGTGAAATCGGTAATCAGTTGACTGATTCCTGGTGACTGGGTGAATGAACAAAATTCTGTTCATTTAAAGAGTTCAAAAGTCATGGAAAGGCTTTGTGGCTGGTTCTGAATAAAATTGAAATATGGTGCATTAGCTGCTAATGCCATTTTTGGCAATTAATACATATTTCTCCAAATAAAACAAGCCACAAAACCTAATACTGAGAAAGAGAGGGCCAGCTGAGCTCAATGAGCATTGACAACTGGGGTTATCAGGATACTGATGACATCCCCTCTTCTCTTTCTGGGCATTCAGGACCTCCTCCTGGTTATGTCCTCCTTTGCCCAGGGTTCTTACCTGCAGCCGTTCTCTCTCACGTGAACGCTCCTCCTCAACCAGCAAGGCGCAACTTTGTGAGCCCAGCTCTGCCACGCTCTGCAGGTCTCCCACTTGTTTCTCCAGCCAGGTAACCTCTGATGACTTCTCCTGGAGCTGAAAGAGAAGCCTCCTTTTCTCCTCATCCTCTACTCCACTGGCTTCGCCTAGGAAATAACACAGACAATGAAGAAATACAACAGGATGTGAGAAGTAGGCCAGCAGAGGTGACACACTGGTATCCAACTGTCAATTTTGAAACAAATCACAGAAAGCCATTTACCAGTTTAAAAATACACCATCAAAGAGATAGCTTATAATACTGGTATGAAGGTTGTTGCATTATTGACATCTCTATTATAAAACATGACATTTCTATGTAAAATGTGTTGCTGTTGTCAGTGACAGGCAAACAGTCACATGCCTTCTTTCATTCGGCTGTCTCATTGAAACATTATGCATAGCCTTCATGGTTTGAGGATAACCAATGCCTTTAAGTCGGTTCACAAATAGGTTACAAAATAACCTATTTCCCCCATACCATTACTGGTACCAAGCCATGCAAATAGTTCTGGTTTTATTTGATGAGGTTTTGAGATCTATGTGGTGAATAGAATTTCATTTGTGGTGTTCAAAAACACTGAAAATTCACATTTGAAAACTTCAACTGCAGAGTGTCTTTCCAGAAACAGTCTCTGTAACTCTGGATTATCCACAGACCGCAATGTCAACAGTCATCTTTTGAACTAATGAAGAAATCTAAATTTTTCTGACGATAATTGTGATATGGGTGAACTGATCCTCCAATGTGTGCTGGGTCTAATAGAAAACACCCATGGAGGTCATGAACTCATGCTGTTGGATGGTTGGAATATTTACATTTATCTATGCATCAGTCCTCTAGACCCCACAAACTATAACTGAAGTAGCACATCTCAGTTTGTATTTCCCTCCTCCATATGCATCCAACATCTGACAGATTAAGACAGTTTTTACCATTGTGTTTGTGAGCCATCTGCTCTTGGACTTTCCACTGGTGCTCATTCAGTTCCAACACCTTCCTCTCCAGCTCCTCTCCAGCGTCTCTCCCGTCTCCCTGAGCCCCCGTTCGGCCTGAACACAGACATTTATGAGCAGCCTCAGCGGCCTTCTTTATGCCTGCCAATTCAGAGGAGTAGGAGTCCAGAGATTTGTCCTGCAGGAGGAAGGAAACATCAGATAAATTAGTCAGGGAGATTAGTGAGCACATCCCCACAATCAGAACAGCCCCAGGTGCCCCAGGTGCCCTGGGGCAGTTCAACCACACCTGTCAGAGTGTCCTGGAAAAAGATAATTAACGCATACCTGCTTGAGTAGCTCCATACAAATTCCTCCTTGGGTAATTAACATAGGATGTCAAAAAGAGATCATGTAACTTGTCTGTCCTTTTATGAAATGCCTTGCAATTCCCTTTGCTCTCACAGCAAATAAAGTTTTTCCAACAGATAACATTATTATTTCAATGACAAACAGTAGGCGGAAGCAGGTCAAAGACAGGTCAAACTCAATAGTTAAGGTAACTCTGTTACTGAGAACTGTGTGTGTGTGAAGTGTGAGTGTAGCACAAGAATCTTGTCACTAAGATGCAGTGTGATAGGTATCAAATACAGCCTCTGCATAGTTGCTGTTTTAATCATTAAATCTTTGCTATCAAAAATCTCTTTTAGCATGCATAACTTTTTACCAGCCAATAAGTAAACAAAACACACAATACATGGAGTGTGATCCAAGGAAAAGAGGGATTGTGTTACCATGGCTTGTGCGTCTGGACTGGGTCCAGCGGTGGCCATTTTGTCAATGAGGTTCTTGAAGATCTCCAGTCTCCTTTCTGCTCGCTCCTCCAACATTTCTCTCTCCCTCGCCAGGCGGTCACTAAATCAAACACACATGCATTTGTATTACTTAAATATTAGACTCAAAACTTTCCTGGACACATATATAAAAAAACAACAAAATTCTCACTTGTAGTCATTCTGCATCTCAGAGAAGAGCTCTGAGAACTCTCTGCTGATTTCCTCTCTGACTCGCGCCTCCATGAGCAGGCTCTCCGCTCGCTCCTTCTTCAGCTGCACCTGCAGCTGTTTCAACAGCGCCGCCTGGATCTGAGGAACGGGACACAAAACAGCAACACACAACAATAAAGAGTTTTAAAATTGAAAAAGTTGTGGTCTTTCAGTAATACTACTGAATATATTCAGTACATGCCCTGTTTATTAAAAAACAAGATGATTAAATCTATCTATATATGAACAGGCAACAAAAAAATGCAGCACTGGCAGAAACTTAAACTTAAAAAAAAATGAAAACATGGAATTCAACACTGTATCTACACTGTTTGACTGATCATCCTGCAATGAGCAGTAAGATGGAGACAAGTGCTCATTTTTCAGACAAACTCGACCTTGTGAGTCACAGAAAATTACCAGGTAGAAAAGAGTAGAAAGAGTAAGAGTCATTTTTTTCTTTTACACCTTTCCTAAGTGAGGGGGCAAGGCTGTATAAAATAAGGAACAGTATAAAATAAAGTTTAGTAAAAACAGTATGGCTTCTCCTAAAGTCCTGAATGAAAAGTCATTTAATTACTTTGGGTTACAAATCAATCTGCCTTACCACTCTTAAGACCCGTCAATAGTTTCCATTTATTTATTTTCCCTAAATTCATTCTTACCTCCCTGATGTTTCACCAATGATCTTACTCTCTGTGCTAGTTTTTAATATCTGCTTATCTTCTTTAATGAGATTTTAAGCAATTAGTGGCAACATCTTTATTAATAGCACTTTATGAAATTAAAATGGTAAGGTACTTACCTGGTGCGTCCTTTTACCAATAAGAATTTTATCATCATTTTCATCGCCGTCCTCTTCATTGCCGGTCTGATCCATTGTGTCCTCCATCAGGCTCTTTTCTTCCTCATACTCATCATCCTCATCCTCCTGGACAAAAGATTTTAATAACATGATGAAGATTTATCTAGTGATAATTCAAGCCAAGTAAAGTAAGATTCATATTGATTGCAGCAGTAAAATATTGTATAAACTGTAATAAAGGAAAGCATGAGCAGAAACCTCCTGAAGTCACCCCACCTGTACATCCTCCAGGCTACTATCCCAGCCAGCCAGGGTGCTCCTCCCGCTGCCCCGAAGAGCCTTCCTCTCAGCATTGTTGATGATGAAAGATATCTCACTGGCGGCGGACCTCTGGGACATGATTGGAAGGGGCCTGGTGGACAGAACCACAACCTGGAAACAGACAAAAGCAAAAAAAAAAAACCAACAAATTAATAATATAACCATTAATACTGCAGTGTCTTGATTTTTCAAAATATTTATTTTAGAGCATTTATGAATTTTGGTCAGTTTCTAAATCTGATATGGATGTTGCAGTTTGGTAATTCCCATGACATACTGTATATGGATAATAGTGATATATGTACAAATGTACTGGACTAATGTAACTTTGGTCGTATTGCACAGTCTAGCAAAAAATAAAGATGGAGGACTTTAAGTAAATTGCAGCTCAGAGAGCAAAGCAAAATGAAAATGTGCATGCACCTTCTGTGCAACAGCAGAGAATTTGAGGACGTTGAGAGTCTCATCGTACATGGAGGCACACTGGTTGATGTTGACGATCATACAGGCTTTACCTCGACCACAGAAAAAGCCCTGCAGGTAGTGGGTCAGCTTGCTTTCCCTGAAGGGAACATGCTGTAGCAGCCTGAGGGAGGGAACAGACAAACAGCTTAGTTGGCATTGATATATGTGCTTTCAACTGTTTGTGCTGCTACACTCTTGAAGTTGAAATGAAACATAACTTGTGGCAAATTTTCTCTCAACGATTTAAAGCTGCATTAATACATTTTGGCCACTAGGTGGTAGAAAAACAACAAAAGAAACTGACAGACACACAGCCACCACATATCACCAGATTATTAAGTTGTTATGGCAAACGTATTAGCAAAGCGTTTCCTATTTATAGATCCAGCAGACAGTGAATATTGGACTTACATTCATCAACTCCACCAACTACTAAGAAAAATATCTGGCTTTTTAGCTGCTACATTTCAACTTTCTTCCCCAGCTAGTTGCAAACTTCATCTGTCAGCTGTTTTGTTGCTCGATAGGTTGTGTACAGTGGGTTTATCTGTGTTTTGTTGCTGAAAACAGCTGCCTATGGCGGTTGAGGAGAGCCATAATACAACCATACAGCAAACCAAAACAGTGTGCTAAAAAGGAGGATAAAAAAGCTCTACAGAGTTTCAGAGTTGGGTGTTAACTCTCTGCGATTTCAACACTATGAGTGACTGTTTCATATTATGTAAAGTCTTTTGATTCAAAATCAACTGAAGATATAAAGAGAATGACGGACAAGTAATGATCTCACTTGGCTTGCTGATTGTGTCGTAGGGCGTTGATGCATTTTCCCAGGATGAGCAGTGAAGTGTTGATGTTTCCAGCTTCTTTCAGACGCTCTCCTTGATTCTGGGTCTTGGCGCATCGCTCCGAGCCAGCCAGGTCACACAGACACAACCTGATCACAAACACATTTATCCACATAAAGGGCATGAGAAGTCTTATACAAACGGCAGATTCTGTACACACACGTTCAACACTTCATGCTTCACTAAACTTTTCGAAGATTTTATTTTGCACACATGCGCACTTTTTCCAATGCTGCCTTGTTTCCCAACCATACAGTTACACACCCAAAACCATGTCTATACAGTATATGCCAGTGAAATCTAAAGTTTTACTCACTCGCTGACTGCATGGACCCTCAGAGTCCCGATATCCTCAATCCTCAATATGCGAATGGAGAAAATACTGTGACTACAGAAAGAGAAAGAAAAACGAACATACATTTCAGTAACTATGTATTAAAATGGAATAAACAGAAATAAGAACAAAAACATAGAGAAATAAAATGCATACAACACAGTTGTAAAGTGGCCAAAGAAATGCTTCTGAGACTCAGCTCAGACTTATTCAGCTTAACTTTTTATGTGAGACTACAACCACAATTGGAATTGTTGGGTCTCTGTAAATAATATTAAAAACAGTACGGTCTAGACCTGCTCTACAGGACAAGTGCATTGAGATAACTTCTGTTAGGAATTGGCGCAATATAAATAAAATTTAACTGAAATGAATTGAGCAAGTGCAGAGAAAAGTGATAGAATAAGAGGTGAGATGAGATTGGCAAAGGAGGGGCAGTTTAAAAAAAAAGAAGAGAAGAGCAGCAGCACAGGCTAGTCTGCCTTTCCAGCAGGGGGGGAAAACATGTTTGATTTAAGGATTATAATGCTTTTTGAATTTGTAGTAAAATTTGTGCAGTTAAGAGAGTTTGTTGAACACTTTCATACGAGCAAACCTCAGAAAAAAGTATGAGATTTGGGATAAGAATATAAAATGTTCTTGCATGAGGCCTGTGCAAGAGGAATATTGTCAAGTTACAATATCTTTAACAATTGTACTCCACATAACATACCAATGATTCCTTATAGTTGCAGGTAAAGTTGGTGATCTAGGAATGAATGCTTATTTGACTTTTGCACTCAGTGTTAAGTTGCTGTTTGAAATAACAAACTGAATATCTGTAAATGCTGCTGGCTATCGTACTCACCTCCTGCTGGACAGCTGGTTGAGCCGGGTGGAGGAGAAGCTCTGGTTCTTCTTGCCCAGCTTCATCACCTTGTAAGCCTCTTCCGCACTATTTACCTGAACCCAACGCAGATCTAAATACAAAAGCACAACGGCACAATAGGAAGAGTTAAAGAATTTCTGAAATATTAGTTTGGACGTTCGCCCCAACATGTTGAGCAACATGGCTGCTCATTCATAAACATTCCGTAGGAAAGGGCCCAAATTAATTTCTTTTAAGAAAATGTAGAGGGTTCATTAGGATAAGAAGTATACCCATAAATATAGAGTCTGGAGACATTTCACTCATTTTAAACAAGAGCTGCAAAGAATGTCACTCATTTTCAAAGCAAAGCACTTCAAGGATGTCTAAATACAAACACAAACACACACACAAATCTTTGAGGTTTAACTTTTGGAAATAGGTAGAACCAAAATCTAGCTTCATAGTGCTTTAATGAAGATTTGGCAGGATAAAAACTTATTTTAACACACTTACAAATATCTGACCCAAGGAAAGCTGTAAATTTGCTTATAAAAGAAAAGCTCAAATGGAAAACGCCCGAAATTCAGGAGGAAAAGGTGCAACAGAGTTATTTTGCCACAGTTCAAATATTTGCCTAAATCTTTGCACTATTTTAATATAAAACAACCCTTTCTATTATGGTATGTGCCCCCCCCCCCCCAATACCTTTGACAAAGGTGTTGCCCTTGACGTCCTGTGACAGGCGTAGTGCAGTCCTCCTCAAGGCCCCGCTGGGTACCACCTCCAGGAGGTCGTGAATGTTTTCATTGTAGATTTCACAGAAAGAAACCCAAACAGAGAACTTAGTGAGCGTTTCCACCTCCAGGCTGATTTTGTCCTCTGCTGCTACAGTCGTCTGCAGCATGGAGGAGCCTGCAACAGAGACAAACTTTTAAAATCATTGCCCTGTAGTAAATGCAGTAACACGGGATGTAAATTTTAAAAATGCATTCCTTCCCTGGGGTTAAACAGTACATTTTGGAAATATAAACAAGGACAGACAGTGCTGTCAATCAGAATTAGTAAAACATTATCACAGTGCACAGGTGGTTTCAGTGTCATACTTCCAGCTACAGTGCAAAAAAATAAAAATAACTACCATTAACTAATTATCAGACAATAGATTAAAAGACAAATGTAAATCTTGCCTTCAAGGAGAGTCTTATTGGTCGAGTTCAACAGGCTGGCATTGCTTTTCTCACACTAAAAGACAAAGAGTAAAGATGAAAATGTTAAAAATGCATCAATGATACTTGTATTCCAACTTATTTATATACAAGTTGATTTATATTACACTTTTTTAGAGCAATGTCACAAAGTGCTTCACAAAAGTAATTACTAAAAATGACTAAGGCATTAATAGTTTATGTTGGGGAGGGGGGTCCACTTTTCCTCCACTAGCCTTAGACAAAGGATGACAAAAAATTACAGGCCTACTATGACATGACATAAATTATGTAGTAAATAATAAGTGTAGGTAGCTACCTGACCTTTTAGAGCTCTAAAGGTGTTTGTCAGATTTTCTAACAGTGCCTGAATCCCCCTACTCCCACACCTTCACTGAAATGAGGGGGCTGCATTCGAAACATTTTGTGACTTTCCAAAACAAATAATCTGACAGTCATGCCAATAAATCAGTCAGGTGTGTGGAGGTGTAAAAGTAAGGCAGGATTTGAACTTTCTTCTCAAGCTCTCTTCTTTACACCCCCATTCTTTACACAACTACTTCTGTCAATTTTCATGTTGCAACACCATGAACACCAAGGAGCACCCTTATCCCCATTTATGAGATTCATCACTTCGAGGTGACAAAGATGTGCAAAAGACAGAGTTCTTGGAAAAAGATCAGGGAGGAGGTGAGATGCAGCCAGGGGGAGGTCATGATAGCAGGCTTTTTGACCCGCCTTTGAGCGTGGCCATTCAGAACAGGTTGAAACCCTTTTACCTTTAGATGTGGTAACACACATTGTACAAACTAGTTTGTTTCAAGCTAATCTCTATAAACAGATATCTGCATACGAATGCAGAATCTGTAGGCAAGGAACAAGATTTTGGTATCAGAAGTGTTCTGATTTCCGTTTGTTGTCCTGACCTGAATCCTATTGAGATGCTGTGGCATGACCTTAAAAAGGCAGTTCATGCTCGAAAACCCTCCGATGTGGCTGAATTACAACAATTCTGCAAAGATGAGTGGGCCAAATATCTCCACAGCGCTGTAAAAGACTCATTGCAAGTTATCGCAAATGCTTCATTGCAGTTGTTGCTGCTAAGGGTGGCCCAACCAGTTTTCAGGTTTAGGGGGCAATCACTTTTTCACACAGGGCCATGTAGGTTTGGATTCTGTTTTCCCTTAATAACAACCTTCATTTAAAAACTGCATTTTGTGTTTACTTGTGTTATCTTTGACTAATATTTAAATTTGTTTGATGATCTGAAACATTTAAGTGTGACAAACATGCAAAAAAAATAAGAAATCAGGAAGGGGGCAAACACTTTTGCACACCACTGTACGTTATCCGAATATCCGCAGGCTACACTGGAAGCCCTGAAACATTGGCTGTTGCCCCCAGAGACTAAATGCAGTCGCTTTAGCATCTCGCCTATTTTGTCGATGGGCCAATGACAGTGAAAGCGATCTGTTCTGAGATTATTTAAAATTAAAAGTTTCAAAAATAACATTTGTGATTTTATAAAATACTGAACCCTCTAAACTTTAAGTGTTAATGTGAAAGGTGACCATTTTTAGGAATTATCAAAGAAAGGCTAAATTTGATGGGGAGCCAATGTTAATTTAAAATAGATTTGCCTCCACCCAAAGATATTTTTCCTTTCAATAGTACTAGCAAATCACAGCTGTAGGGGGAGAATAAAGCACCACAGACAGACAGACAGGTTACCTCTTTAAGTTGTCTGAAGAGGTTTCTCTTGAACACCGCTTCTTCAGCCTGCTGCTCCCTGGTGAGCCTTGTGAACTCTCGGCTGCGGTGAGGTTTGATGCTCATCCCAGGGAAAACGTGTCCATCAATACTGCTGAAAATTACATCGAAAGACCTGGGCAGGATACCAGCATCAGCATCTGGACCTGGAGTGACAAGAGCATATCGTTAGGGCACTTATACTGTCATTAAAATCTCAAGACAGAAATATGTCTGAAATACAATAGAGTAATTTCTTCCTTAGACACAAGTGCATGCATGCATTATGATCAGAGCAATGATAACGCAGGGGCAGTCAGCAGCTGGTACGGGCTCACTGTTAGACATGTACTTTGTTTTTTAAGATTAAGGCCTACAGTTGCACAAGAACAACACAATTTAAAAATGAATAACTACTGTGCAAAAATAGAAAAAGAACATCACCACTTGCAAGTCTGTCATCATTATGAATTTTTTTTTTTTTAAAAGCTATGCACTGTCGCTACCAGATGCTTCAACTAAGTAGAGCACACAGATCAACTTTAATAATCAGTTTCAGCACAGGCAGGGAAGAAATTCTGAGTCCACTCACTATTTCATCTGCTCCTACTGTGTATTATTTAGACATCAGGCAGAGACCTCCTGACAGCTAGCCAGGTCGAGCTAGGTATGTGGCACGAACAGAACCTAAGTTAAATGATGCTTTTACTACACCTTACTTGAGCTGAACTGAATGTATTAATACTGAAGGTAACTCCATGTGGCTCTTACACTGATCAGACACAAACATGAGATCTGTCATATAGGGTGTGGTGGCAAAAAGCTGCAGAGAACTGCTGAAAAAGAGTTGTCCTGTATCTGATCTAAAAAGCACTTCCTCCCGCGAAGGACTACATTCCAAACTGTATCCATTTATTTTATTTATTTTTAAATACATTTTTAATTTCATTTAAATGTATGAGAGAGTGGAACAGACCTAAGAATGTGAAGGTCTTCCCAGCGTTGGTGACTCCGTAAGTGAAAACCACAGAGTTCCCCCCTTCGAGAACATCTTTCACCAAATCCTTTACTGTGCCTTCAAACAGCTCTCTCTGTGTTTTCTCAGGACCATACACCTATTGAAGGAAGGAAAAAAGCTTATCAATAAAGTGTAGAAACTCTCTAGCCCGTGATGCTGTTATTAGGTTCAACAATGAATGGAGGGAGAGCCAAATGGATCGTATACAGGTGACGATATATTCAGAACAATATATAACAATACATAAGTCTTAGAATAAATAATAGAATAATAGAATATAATAGAATAAACAGGCTGTTTATTTCTGCCATGAAGATGGAAATTTTTACATAGGGGCTTATGGGGATTGACTCGCTTTTGGAGCCAGCCTGCCGCTTGGGAAACACCAACCTGAGAGAACTGGAAGCGCTGCCCAGTCTGTGGAAGGGATTTGTCAGTGCTAAGCCTTGCGGAGAGTGACAAACTGGGAGGCTTCAGCAGAACTGTGTCGGGGGGCTCGATGGTAACACAGTCCTGTTAAAAACAAAAAAAGGGAGACAGACAAGACAAAAATTATTTCTCTTTCTATTTACTGAGTAAATACAATAAACATAGATTTGACAACCAGAAAACCAAGCAGCTACCAAGCACACTGGTATTAATTTCTCATCAACTCCCTGCATATTAATGTATTTTATTTTTC
This sequence comes from Siniperca chuatsi, assembly GCF_020085105.1. NCBI lineage: Eukaryota > Metazoa > Chordata > Actinopteri > Centrarchiformes > Sinipercidae > Siniperca > Siniperca chuatsi. Next base: position 27,426,821 of record NC_058052.1, read on the forward strand.
TTTATTTCACCTGCGACTCTCCATTCTCGCTCTCTGCTGAGGTGAAGGGTCGGATACGAAGGTAGACCTGAAGGTGTTCTCTCTCCTCGATGCTGGAATGCTGCAAAACAAATCAGGGTTTGATCAAAAACGTCAAGAGGATGGTGAAAGACAACATTTTTTGGCATTAGGTTGAACCTCACATCTGGATTAGATGTGAAAAACAGTTTAGTAAGATATGATATCAATTTCTAGAAAACATAACAAGCAACCATCAGTTGGGTGTTCAAAAGTTAGAAAATGATCTGAAAATCCCATATTACAAAAAAGCAGTGATTTCAAAATTGTGTGGATGTGGCCTGGCTTTCCAGTTCTCGACTGAAAGCAAACGATTGTCAATTTGGCTCATCCAAATTGTGGACTAGCTTTCATTGCCTTACACCTTGTGCATGTTGGAAGACGCTTGAGGCCACTGTGGCCTATAATTTAAAGAAAAGGTTCACAATTTTTTCAGTCCATGTCAGGTGCCCATATGAACATAGGAACAGGTATTCCTTGCTGTAATCGTCCCTCCTGTAATGCACTTTCAAAGTAAGTGATGGGGGACAAAATACTTAGTCCTCATACTCTACAAAAATATATTCCAAAGTGTATCTGAAGTTAATGAGGCGTCGGCAGTCTGGGTGCAGATCTTCCAAAGTCTTTTTAGTACAAAATTCTATTTTCTTTCTACTTTCCTCCACTGCAGCTCAGCACTGTCCGTGAAACACAAAGTGGGATTTTGTACTAAAAAGACTAACTTTGGAAGACATTCACTTGATTTGATTAAATCAGACTGATGATGACTCATATTAGCTCTAGATAAACTTTGGAATGTATCTTTATACAGAACAAGGACTGTGGATTTTGTCCCCCATCACTTTCATTGGAAGTGCATTAAGAAGGGAAACTTTTTATGTCTTTGAAACTTTTCAATGTACATATGGGCACCTGACTATATTAATCACCACAAAAACACTGTACTAACACAGAAGTCTGTGAGAAGCAAAATAATATATACATATGGGGGAAACTGCATGGCTGTAGGGCAAATTGTTATTTCACTAGTTTTATGTAGTTATCCTCTCAAAACCATCTGATTGTTGGAAAAGCAACACAAAAGTAAAACTGACTTTGATAGTTAATTTAGTATAGTGTTCTTCACTGTTAGTCAGGCAAAAACTGCAAGTGGGAAGTGGGACAAAATAAGTTGCTATATGTTGTGAAACGGTCACTTGAAAAATATATTATCAAGACACTGACACCAATATCACAATAGCCTGTTGCAATACTGGAGCAGAGGTGTTTTCTTGCTTCATTGCAGTCATTTGAACTCGGGAGTTGATTTCTGAATCCTGGAGTAAAGATATTTGCCCGTTTACAGCTGCGTTATACTTAAATGATGATACAGGTGTGAAGTATGACCACATAACACCTGTTTTAGCCTCTTTACACTGGCTCCCTGTTGGTTTTAGGATTGATTTTAAGATCTTGTTGATTACTTTTAAGGCTCTTCATGGCCTGGCCCCAGATTATATTTTAGACCTTGTAATCCCTTATGAACCTTCACGTAGTTTGAGATCTTCGGGCAGGGGTCTCCTGTCTGTTCCTGAGTCCAGGATGAAAACTAAAGGGGACAGAGCTTTTGCTATCAGGGCCCCGAGGATCTGGAACAACTTGCCCGAAGAAATTAGGTTGTCTGAGTCAGTGTCTTCGTTTAAATCTCGTCTCAAAACACATTTTTATCTGAAAGCATATCCTGATTTTACGTGAACTGGCTGTTTATTTTACTGTTTATTTTATTGCTTTTCTGTATTTCATGTGTTTTATTTCTTTATATTTCGTCATTCACTGTGTTATTTTATTTTTCTTGTTGTGAAGCACTTTGTACTTTGTTTTGATAAGTGCTCTATAAATAAAGTTTTATTATTATTATTATATTACATGTGCTGTAAAACTTTATAATGCAGTAAATAGAGTGTTTATGCTTTATTAAGATATTTCAGCATATGATAGGTATATTCTGCCCATAGTCACGTGTATGGTGATAGCATTATAACTATTGTGGACAAAAGTATTGATGGTATACCAGGTTTACCTGTGAGTCTGGTAAGGTGCTAAATTCTGATGAGAGATCTCTCTTCAAATCGTGGACCTCTACCTGTTCCCATCTGTCAGCCTTGTTGTTCAGGCATGATTCCATCATCCTGCAACAAATAAACAAGGACAAAAGAGTAAACCAAAACAGTATCAAAAAGGCTAAAGGTCAAGTCACCTCACTTGAACTAACTTTGCCTTACACCAAAGACAAAAAAATAGGTAGGTTTAGCTTCATATGGACAGTAAATTACGCCACGCCCTTCAAAAAGCTGGCATTTTGTATTGCACTGGCTCAACGGTTCAGAGCAATGGAGACCGTGGAAAAGAGGTGAAGAGGCGAGTGCAAGCAGGTTGGAACGGGTGGAGAAAAGTGTCAGGTGTGTTGTGTGACAAAAGAGTATCAGCAAGAATGAAAGGAAAGGTGTTCGAGACGGAGGTGAGACCAGCGATGTTGTACAGCTTAGAGACAGCGGCGCTGAAGAAAAGACAAGAGGCAGAGCTGGAGGCAGCAGAGCTTAAGATGCTGAGGTTCTCTTTGGGAGTGACGAGGACGGACAGGATCAGGAACGAGGACATCAGAGGGACAGCTCGTGTTAGATGTTTCGGAGATAAAGTCAGAGAGGCCAGATTGAGGTGGTTTGGACATGTTCAGAGGAGAGACTGTGAATATATTGGTAGAAGGATGCTGAGGTTGGAGCTGCCAGGCAGGAGGTCTAGAGGAAGACCAGAGAGGAGATTTATGTATGTAGTGAGAGAGGACATGAAGCTTTTGGGTGTGAGTGAAGAGGATGCAGAGGACAGGGTTAGATGGAGGCACATGATTCGCTGTGGCGACCCCTGAAAGGGAACAGCCGAAAGGAAAAGAAGAAGATCGACCATTATACAAATCGTCAGGAGCTTACCGTTATGCACCAAGCAACTCTTAAACTCAGCTTTGTTAACCAACAGTTGGTTCACAAGTGTCGCAAGGTGGTGTGGGTGTTGTTATTCAGCGAAAGCCAAGTGTTCCTTTTACTGACGTTTTGTTAACGTTATCTGTTTCAGTCGATATATAAAGCAGTTGTAAATTTGAATCGTTTCAAATTATGTTCACTACGCGTCTCTTGGTCAAGCTAGCTAACCATCTAGCTGAACATTTTCAGCTGACTAGCAGCCGCACCTGTCAACTGATAATTGTAACATAGTTTAGCAAATGTCCGTTTAGTTTTCTGAAAAGAACTCAACGATGACACTCCAACTGGTATACTCAACAAAAATACTTACCTGATAGTTATATTTGGAACATTAAGTACAGTGACCGAAGAATATTCTTTTGTGTGCTAACTAACGCTAAACAAAACAACACAGCCGCGGTCTGAGTTTGAAACGGACCAATCGGATTCAAGCAGAAACTGCGCATGTGTACTTTCTGTGCTGCGTTCAGTAGTTCCTTTGTTGGTTGGAAATCAGATGATCTCCTACAAAAGGTCCAGTGGCAATGGTGTGTTTACGGTAACTGATTTTGTTTAGCATGAGGGTGAGATAAAACTATAATGATAAGATTAAGCAACAACCAGCTAATAGGCAGATTTTAGGCATGACTAAACCGATAGGATTAATTATGGGCGGACTTTACGGCTCAAATTCGGCCCTGAGCAGGCAGTACGATAGACCACTAACGTTACATGTTCTAGGATGCCTCAAGGCATGCAAGGAACACCCTCGTTTCAGCTTCAGCTGCTAATATTGTGATTCACACCCACCCCTCCAAAACGCTTCCCTCACCTACTTCTTGATTACTTGAATAATTTAGTTTGAATTAAATAATTAGGCTACTCAAAATCTAAAGAATTACTGTTAATGGTCTAACTGTAAAAAGTTTGAATTTAACAGACCTGTTTGATGAAGTAGTTTGAGTAATAGACTAGTAGAAAGGCTATACAAGTACAATCCATTTACATTTACATGACTTAATTAAAAAGGAGGACAGGCACATAAATGCTTAGGCCTATTGTTTATTTTAATTGAAAAAATTCTAATGCATTATTCAAAAAAAAAATCTACACAACAGGTGCTGGACAGACTTTACAGATACAGATACACAAAGACAGAGAAAGAAAAACAGGGTGACGTACAGAACTTCACATAATGCATATATAAAACAAAACAAACAAAGATGAAAGTATAGTCAAAATAGTTATAATAATAATAACATCATGCAGTTACCATGATTTAAATTGGTGTAATAACCGAATATTTCAGGGAAAATCTGTTAAATATGACACACGTGTTTATGTGTATGATTGTAGCCTATTTGTATGGGAGGGGGGGGGGGGGAGAGCAAAGTATAATATAGGCCTAGCAATGATGATGTGATAGACAATAACAAAACATTATTCCTACTTTTTCCTAATTTTCCTAAACACTGGAGTGTCTGGAAGGGCCATCTCCAGGGTACGTACAGGCAAGAAGAGTTGTTTAGAAATGGCAGCTACTGCAGTATGTGGGTCCTGGTGGGGCTTGAGGGCTGTCTATTCCACAGCTGAAGTCTGTGGGGGGGTGTGCACTCACCGGCAGCAGGGGGAGGTTATTAACGTGGTGGGGATGTGTTTCTGTGTGTCGGCAAGTGGTTTGATAAACAGGGCTCAACATCTGAAAGTGCCACTGGGATGTTGAGAGGTTACATCTATCTTTCCAACTGAATAGATTGGTTTTTTTAGTGATTGTTATGGCGACCTGTATGGGTTGTTCATATTTCAGTGGTGGTTCAACTGATTTCACAGACGGGTAGACTGGAATGCTGCGACTTACAGTCAACGTAGTCATCGAGAGTGTTTCATGTGCACATGTTTCGTTGTCAGTGAGTCCCATTTTGTGTAGTTCATATTGGGTGAGATGAACTCTGTGTAGAATTTTGTAGGCCTATTGGACAAATTGCAATTTTGTGTTATGGACATTGAGAAGATGTTATTGCAGATAATTCATTGCTCTAATGTAATAAAAGCCACTGAGGGAATGCAACAAATGTCTTGTCATTTTAATTTTAAGTTTAAGCTTATTTACCATTCCAGCTATGAAAAACTAAAGATGAAATGGTATTGTTTCTCCAAGGACCTGGGTTTAAAAACCGACAAAACATCAGACAACATAAAACAAAGTGTTGTATGTTAGTTTTCTACATTCAAATCATATAAAAATTGCCAAAGATAAATATATATTTAAGTGTAATAGAACTAACAGCAGCAAGCAGTAAGTCTTGTTCAACGTTCAAGATGCTCAAGATGCATGATGAAATGCATGCACGACATCTCGGGCAGGCTTGAAACCAGCTAAACCTGAAACCAGCTATTTTCACCAGAGGGCATCAATGTATCTTTAATGTGGAGGAGGTTTTTGTTTCTCCTGTTTCTCTTCAGGAATGTTATCCATCTTTTCCAAAATACCACCAGGCTCTGGGTGGGCGGCCATCTGCCGCGACCGTGTTGGGTTCGGGGTTCAAGCCAACACAGACCGTTAGAAGTTTAAAGGTTTTGATCTGGACCTGGTCAAATGTGGCCTAGATGAGAAAAAAACAGTGAAATCTCCCTTTTTTGCATTTTCACAAATAGAATGAAGAAAACAAACAATTTCTGATTCATAGTCTGATTCGTATTATACCACGCATATTTTTTGCCCTTGTAGTCGATTTGAATGAAACTGTCAGGGTATGTTTCAGGTACTTTATATGGACATATCCTGTAAGTTTTGTGATGATTGGCCCAACGGTTGTTGACTTTGGTCTATTTATATACTGAGCCACTCCCCTTTTGAAGTTAATTGGTCAATATCTTGAAAACTAAATAAGATATCAACAAGCTTTATACAACTTTTGATAAGGTTCGTCCAATGATGATCCACCGAAAATGTACCTACGGTTTAGAAGGAGATGTCAAAAATGTGTTTTTCAAAAAATTCAAAATTGTGGAAAATCTAGTCAGGAGGACTTTAGTGGTCCTGAAGAGACGTTTTTGTAGAGCAGACTTCAGACTTATGATGTGAGGGGCGTGGCCTGTTCAAAATTGCATTTTTGGGCCTTTATTACAGCGCCACCATGTGGCCGATTGGGCTCATATTTCTGTGGAAGCACATGCACATCATTTCCAGTTATTGGGCCAAGTTTCGTGTTTCTAGCTCATTCCAGCTCACAGGAATTTGAGCCAAAGTGGCAGACAACAAATAATATAATAATAATAAACCGACACAAACATAGAAGGGTGCTTGAACCCCTAATAATAAGACTAATAATAATAATTGTAGCAGCGGGTGTTGAGCAGGAACATAGGGACAGTACATGGCCCGCAATCATAGATCCAGATTCTGCAGCTCCGGAGGCAGAAGTACCAGGGCTGACCTGAGCCAGCCCTAACTATAAGCTTTATCAAAGAGTCAAGTCTTAAGCTTACTCTTAAATGTGGAGATGGTGTCTGCCTCCCGAACCCAAACTGGGACCTGATTCCACAGGAGAGGAGTTTGATAACTGAAGGCTCTGGCTCCCATTCTACTTTGGGAGACTCTAGGAACCACAAGTAACCCTGCATTCTGGGAGCGCAGTGTTCTAGTCAGGTAATAAGGTATTATGAGCTCTTTAAGATACGATGGTGCCTGACCATTAAGAGATTTGTAGGTGAGGAGAAGGATTTTAAATTCTATTCTGGATTTTACAGGGAGCCAGTGCAGAGAAGCTAATATTGGAGAAATATGATCTCTTTTCCTAGTTCTTGTCAGTACATGTGCATTCTGGATCAACCAGAGAGTCTTAAGTGACTTATTCAGGCAACCTGATAATAAGGAATTGCAATAGTCCAGCCTAGAAGTAACAAATGCATGGACTAGTTTTTCTGCATCTTTTTGAGACAGGATGTGCCTGATTTTTGCAATGTTATGTAAGTGAAAAAAGGCAGCCCTTGAAGTTTGTTTTAAGTGGGAGTTAAATCCTGATCAAAGATAACTTTGAGATTCCTTACGGTGGTGCTGGAGGCCAGGGCAATGCCATCTAGAGTAACTATATCTTTAGATAACGTGTCTCGGAGGTGTTTGGGGACAAGTACACTAACTTTGGTTTTGTCTGAGTTTAAGATCAGAAATTTGCAGGTCATCCAGGCTTTTATGTCCTTAAGGCGTGCTTGATGCACTAAGCTGTAGCATTAGGATGAAAGCACTGCACAGAGTTCTTAATAAATGGTTGTAGGTTATTAGTAGGAATGAGAAATGTGAAAACAAGGTTACACTTGAGGTTGTTTAGTGTTCTAAACCAGAGTTTAAAAACCATAGAAAGACAGAAGCATGAGGGTTTTCACAAACAATAATTAATTGAGTTTTCTTGCACAATTAAGATAAAAAATCATTATACATTCTATTTCTCACTAAAAATACCAAACCCAAATTATTACTGAAATTTTTACATTTTTATAAATATGTTGCTGAAAACTGTGAAAAACTGCACTAAGACTCTTGAGACCAACTTGAGTTAAACAGCATATACAGTTAGTGTTTGAAGTGGCATTTGCTAGCAGACTTTCACCTAGGTTAAAAGACAACATAACTAACTCTGTAATTTTTGTAGAGTATATACTGTATAACAAGCCTTTTTTAAGAGTTGGGTCTCTTTCATTCTAAAAGCTGCCGGACCTAGAAGTTTTAATGATGGAGTTACTAAACTGTTTTAACATATGAACTATGTGTTTAAACTTGTTTTTACTTTTGACTTATATGTTGTGTTTATGTGCCTTATCTTTTTATCTTGTACTTTTGTTTCAGTGCTGCACAATCAATTGCTCTTTGGGGACAAATTATTTCACAATGTATTGGTTGATTTTGGCACTCGTGGAATTCTGCACACAGGAGCTAAGAACTGCCAGCCTTTAGTCATAAGGGGTGGGAACTCGACAATATTTGCTGATGAACGCTCATTGCCACTCATCGAGAAGCTTTTTCCGTTCTTCTGACTGGTGGAGCTGGAGGTATTTTGATCTCTTTTGGGTGGTTCACACGTTATTGTCACGTGAGGGTCTTTAACTTCTCAAGTGAGTTGATAAATCATGTAACAGCTGCTCAGCTTCTTCAACATGTGGTAAGAACAAGCCATCACTCTATACAACATGATGCTGCCAGCAGAGGCACCTGACTCTAACAGGGTAAACAACAAGGGAATCCTACTGTTTCCCTCAGGATCCCCACGACAGCAAGCACAATGTTGCTGTCAGGATAACTCCAGAGTTCTAAAATTCTGTCTCATAATCAAGGCTGTATAACTGACTGGATAAAATCTAGTTTTAATACCTTAATTATTTTCAGTTGATATTATGTGTACATTGTGCATATTCTCAAATAAATTAGTGTTAAATCAACACCACAAACCAGGCGCAGGTAGTCTTCCAGCTGACTTGACGGGTACTTAAACGCACATGCACAATGCAATGAGTGTGGAAGGAATGACAGGTACACTAGTCAAATCTCACTGATATAACTGGGGTGGACAAAATATTAGAAATACCTCTCAGTACAGTGCAAAACAACAAGACCTGGATAATGATTGATGATTTCTTTTTCTTCATAAGGAAGCAACAATACGGCCTATATCAAATGCAATTCACTCCAGTCTTGAAAGATATCTTCAGAATGATGATGAACAAAATAAATATTTAAATAGTGGATTGTTTCTCATTGGTACTAAGGAATCAGACAGGTTGTAGGCAGAGGCTATTATCTGAAACAGTATGTCTGTAGTTTAAGGTATTTTCACTTTCATTTGAATGGATGCTTCAGCGCTAATAGCAGGCAGAAATGTTGTCACATTTACTCTATGGGGATGCCACACTAAATTGACCAACTAACTTTCAATTTTAAGGCACTGGACCATGTTGGTTGGTCTCTGATCTTGTTGTGGAGGGGCAAGAATTTCCCCTCAGGTACCTTTAAACCAGTAATCAACAAATCAAGCAATCATCGGTGTACATTTAGTACATTTTAATATGGAAAATCTCAAATTCAAAGCTGCAGTAAGAAGCTAACTAGATTAATAGTTATCTGAAACAGCATTACCGAAAACATTTCCAACACATCTAAGTTCAGCTGAACATGCAGAAAACACGGTAAATTCTCAGTATTTTATGCACCAGTGTTCATGAAAGAACAAGACCTGTAAATACCAAAGCATTGAGTAACAGAAACTAAGAAACACCCACATCTTCACTTTGCATGACTTGCTCAGAGTGTTTCAGGCATAGACCAAGGTGGCCTTTTTTGATTTACATGGTAAACAGTGGGTTTTAAAAACCAGGTTGTGTAATTACCATATAAAATGAAGTGCTGAGTGTTGTAAACATCTCCTGAAATTGACATAAAAGTGGAATGGTGAGAGTGGAGATAACAGTCTACAAAAGAATCCTCATAGTCCACAACATTGAGGAAAACTGCTTCAACAATCCTCTTCATTATTTAAGCCAGTTGCTGTCATATATTGTTATGGAACAATAATAATGAGTGCACATGAATTCAGACAGAGAGCACTGTGTGTTTCGACTCGACTGTTGTCTGAATGCTTATTATATCTCATTATTATAGGTCATTCAGCAGGTAGCTTACCTAACAGCGCCTCACACAGGTGAAGTGCTAGTTACTTCACATCACAGATGCCACAATATTTGTGTTCTGTGATCCCCTCAATATTAAACCTGTTGTATTTGCAAAATCATAATACAATTGTAATTTCTAAATGGCTAAATAGACAGAATCAGCAACACAATATAAAACAGTGTCATCTGCATAAATATGAATTTGACGTTAATAGTAAATTGGAGAGTGCCCAAAATGGATCCCTGCGACACACACCCTTAGTAAGTAATAAGTATGAGTGTATGTCCCTACCCTGATATGTTGATTTATGTCTATTAAAACAGCTCTTAAACTAGTTACAGGCATCCCTCTTTAGGATAATCTTTAAAAAAGGCCAAAAGTCTACAGCCACGCTAGTTACGCTGACTCTACTTTGCTTTCTGTAGCTTCTGTCTTCATAGCCAACATATACAAGAACATCCTGAGGCTTTCAGGCCTTTGCATTTATGATTTTATAGGGCAACTTTATCTTTGTTGTTTGTATTTTCTCGGTTTTATCGATATATTTTTTGATTCTATTCTGTTTTGTTCTGTTCATCTGTGCTTTTAAGCTATGTGCTTTTTGTTTGTCTTTTCAGGCTTCAAATTCTGCAATCACTTCTATTTTAATGAGGGCAATGTTATGTTTTATCAGCTTTATTGGCCATAGTCTTTCTTCCCCTCTAGTCCTTCCAATTCCTCCTCTAACACTGTACAAGAATAATATTTTATATATATATATATAAACACATAACATACACAAGTGGGGAAAAATGGCAAAAGCTTATATAATGACCAATCATCCCCAGTGTTGTCCTTATCAACCAAGATAAACCTCTTAGTTTAGGGCAGACTTTAATGCTAATTTACTATTTTAACCATTTTGAAATAGATATTCTTTATTAGCCTGTTCATCCAGGCAGCTGTTTGCTGTGATATGTTATGACATGGTTTCTGTCTCTACTGAGAACATAGTTATTGAAAATAAAGCAGGATTTCTAAAATAAAGAGCACTTTTTGCAGACCTTGAGGCAACATTTAGCATGAGAGTAACAGAATATAAAAACAATGGAAAGTTTCTCCTCTATTTCTTCCTTGTCTTCCCTGTACTTGCTGCCTCTTCTTCTTCTCTCATCTTTTACTTTGCTATCCAAGGCGTGAGTGGAAAGTTACAGAGGGGTGGATCAAAAATGATCCTTGGGTGCTAATCACTACATCTCGCAGATACAACAATGTGATCTCATTTGATCACATATAGCTTCTGACCTTTTAACGGAGTAGCTTTTGGAGCAGTAGACACTCCAGGACTAACCAAGTTACCATCTCAACTGCCACAATGAGGACATTGTTTCTCTTCTCACTTCATCATATTTTCTGCATTCATATGTCGGTTGCTGTTCTGTGTGATAGTTGTGAAAGATGAATTAGGCTTGTATATACAATGCAAATAAAACTTTCTGGATAGGTCTCTTCACTATTCAATATGCTCTTGGTTCTCTTTGGAGCCTGGCAGATGGAAAGTTACAGAGGTAAAAGAAATGTGTAACTTGTCAAGCAAAGGCAACACACTGTACCTTAAACTGAGATAAGACTGGAGCTCCAAATTATGACATGTTTTACAAGTCCTAGCTTATAAATGTTTAGGAAAATGTGAAAATTACAGTAACAACAAAAACACAATGTTAATCCGAGGCAGAAAAGTACTCTGTGGCTTCAGTTGAGTGCTTCTGCTTCCTATGGGATGCCTTGTGTCCTCACTTCCCATATCCTTCTTGTAAAGTGACCGAGTTTAGACTTTGAATTGGGGTTTGGCGGTTACATAACATTTCACTCCAGGGTTGTTTGTTGTCACATGATGGAGTTCTGGGATGATTACTGGGATTAATTTTTAGAAGGATAATAAAAAGGCAAGTTAAAGTGTCCCATTATCCACAAAATTAAATGAGGTGTTAATATCAATATCATTGTTATGTCATATCCAATTACACAACACACACTTGCAAATGATAATTATGAGAAAGTAGTAACCATACAAATAATTAAACAGGAGTTACATAGCAACATATTGTTGATCTGGCATCAATGGATAAATTAGTAGTCTTGGGCGTCCATCTAGTGGCCAAAATACTGTATATATTAAAAAATGACCTTGACTGCAGGGATATTTTGAGTGGCAACATGCCTTAAATCTAGAAATAATTTTGCCTCATTGTTTAAATATACATTGATTATATCCCTATAATACAAATAATATTAGTTGCACAGCCATAAAACATGGCATCTTGCCTTTTAATTTATCACTCAATGCAAATAGCATGTACTGTAGCTCATATAAAGTGTTGGTGCAAGGTCATACAAAATACAGTGTAAAAAAATGAGGACAGTGACACATTTTTTGTTTTAAACACATTCTTCACACACTCTTCATAATCTGTGACAGCAAAGACAAAAGAATATGATAAGTATAATTTCAATCCCCATACACCTAATACAGAGTAAAGGAGGGACTTCCTTGAATAGTCTCTTTGAAATTTTCCTACTTGCATTAGTGATGAGTCTGAAAAATAAAGTCATGACACTAACATTTCAACCCCCCCACAAGCATTCCAGTTACTCACAGGGCAGAAACCTAGATACAGTAATAGATGGGGGAAGGCTACATTTCTAAACTGTTCACCCTCTAGCTGGATTTGAGGCCTCTTGTTTAGTCATTTTAAAAAGGTTCACATTCTTATCTTCTTTTGCACCATCTGTTGTTGCCAGTGGTTGTGGTTAATACTGGGCTTTCACTTTGAACACATCCCACTTCTCAGGAAGCAGGTCTTTGCTGAAAAGCACAGAAACCAGGTGGGAGAACAGCAAGATGGCAGCAAAGGCAGTCAGCATGGAGATGGTCTTAACCGGAGAGTAGTGGACATAAACACCATCCTCAAGAGTGCATCCTGGGAAGTGGAGGACTCTCACCCAACAGTCTTAACACCAATCCCACCAGCCAGCCCATAACAGCCATTGGAGATATTGAAGAAGAGGACGCAGACGAGATAAGGGAAGATTAAGATGTAGGCCACTTTGGTGCCAAGATACCACAACATTAGGATGCTGTTTTTCTGGTTGGTGAGTGATGTAGCAGCCAAGCAACTACCACCACAGAAGCACAAATCACCCACTGAATCTCTTTGTCTGATGCCTGAATAAGAAAGTAAAGAGGAAGAAGAACAGGTAAACAGCAACCTCTTTGTGACGCCTAAATGAGCACAAAATAGAAAGTATTTAAAGGGCCAGTCATCCAAAAGACAAAAATTGTATTTTTACAGATAATCTTGGATTAACAATACAATACAACATAATTGTCCATTATATTAGAAAATAAGATAAGAATAAGTAACTTATAAAAGTTGAAATGTGCTAAAAGTTTGGTGAGAATTCCTATGCCAAAATGAATGTTAAATGATGTTTTTAGGCCACCATTCTCTAACCCTCTAAGATCAATCACTCAGCTCTAAATCAGGCTTTATACCTACATTGTATCTGGTTAGGTTAAACTATAACGGCTTTATATGCAAAACGCTGCAGCTAGGCTGTTAACCAAAACCAACTGTAGATCCCACATCCCACCAATCCTTGCATTTTGACCTGCTGGTGGAGCTAGAGGAAAAGTTAGATCAACAAAGTAATTAGAATTTATACTTTGAATGTGTGTAGCAAATTTCATGGCAATACAAATAGTCGTCAACACAATTCAACCTGAACCACAAATATCAACCTCATGGTGGCGCTAGATGAAAAGTCAGGGGATCAGCAAAGTCAGTAGGATTCATCCTCTCGGGACCATGAATGTCTAAAATCCATCCAAAAGTTGTTGAGATATTTCAGTCTGGAGCAAAGTGGTGGACCAACAGACCAACATTGCAATCCCTAGAGCCATGCTGCTAGATGGCAAAAATTAAACTTTTTCAGCAAAACTCAAATTTTGGTCCAAATCTTCACTCATGTATGTATGTTTAGATATTTAATGTTGTCATCAACTTCAACGTGTTGTCTACTAACAGAGGGGTGACTGTTGTAGACTGTTTGGCATTGCTGATAACTAGTTATTTGGTCGGTATGCACTACTACTGCACCATTCTTATAGTGCTACAAGTTATTTCAGTCTGCATCACCTCTTTCTATGGTAAAAGGCCCACCTAAGCCATGTCATTGTCGTAGTGCACGATCCGAGAACCCAAGAATGCAGAACACAACGAGATTGTTTAGTGGTAAAGTCAGGATTTATTTTAATAGTAAGAGATAACTGGAGATAGCACTTCTCCAGAGTGGTAGACCCGGCGCCGTCTTCTGTAACCTCAGAGGAAGCGGTAAGCCCAGTCCTGGGCGGACTGCAAAGATCCAGGAACGGAAACTGGGGAGGTGTGCCCGGCTTGTGTAGGGCGATGTGTAGACCCGGACAGGCAGCGGATCCGTAGAGTGGAGTAGACCGGATCCGAGAGGCAGTTGCTCGTGAGGTGTAGCTAGCGGAGCTGGGGAGACAGCTGGCAGGGGTAGCATGGCAGATGAGACAGGCAAACGGGTTGGTATAGATCCAGGAGGAGACCGTGACTGCGATCACCAGCGAGGGTTGTTCTGAGACAGAAGCAAACCAAAGTGTCACAAAACGAGGCAACTAGAAATAACTACAACAATACTTAGCTTGGTCAAGAGTGGCGCCATTACGTCGTACAAGTGTACGGAGACAATCTGGCACTGGTAGTGTGGTAGAGCCAGGTATTTATGCTGTGGAGACTGATGAGTAGCAGGCAGGAGACCAGGGAGCCAGACCAGAAGACACACACACACACACACACACACACACACACACACACACACACACCTTTGAAACGAACAAAGGACACACAAGAAACACAAGGAGAGAAGAGCACACAGGAGAACGCAGGGGTCGGACGGGCATGGTGGCTGACTACGACAGTCATGGACATATTTTAAATGACTGCAGGATCTTAAATTCAGTAAGGGAAAATTAAAGTAGTAATAATACAGTATTTGCCAGTTTGCTAACAGGGGTGTGTTCTGAAACAGATCTGTTAAACCAGACACAATGTGTCCAACACACAGAGGTTTCTTTTTTTAGATATCTGCCTCTGACACTTGTGACTTGTGGAGGTGAATGTAATTTGGTTTGTGGTTCAAAAACATTACATTAGGAAAATGCTGCCTCAAAACTGATTTTTAAAGAAACAATATCCCGGTTACTCAGGATAATCCACAGAACTCGTTGTGGACAGTTTTCAATGGTACAGTTATCATGAAAAATATTAGTAAAAAGTAGGCATACAGTGATTTGATGTTCAGTATCAGTCCAATATTATGGGAGTGGGTATTGAAATCTTTTAAATAAGAACTGGTTCCAAATTTGTAAAAACCAGGGAACTGTTGTGAAACTATGCTACTTTGCCAGTTATACACGTGTCACGGTATGGAATTTAATGTGAGTGGCTTTACATACCACAGAACAGTGTTGGTTAACTCGTGAGGTGTTGGAGTTTTGATGTTTGATGGACAGTGTTAAAAGACAAATGATCAAAAATCAACCAGAGATGCATTGTTCTTTCTTGTCTAAACCTGGTACCTCCATTACCCACAATGCAACTCCATGGTGGACAGACGAGTCAGAGACTGGGGTGTGTTAATTTCTTCTGAAGTATTGTACGCTCTATATTTGGGAATCCTTGTCCTGATTGCAGCTGGTGCAGAATGCGGCAAAAATTCTCCTTTACCAATTTATTTTGTGTAGGTGATAGAGTCTTTATGCTACCACGTTATGTGATTTTATTCTTTCTATGTTAAATTATTGTACAGTACTTTGGTCAACTCTGGTTGTTTGGAAATGTGCTTTATAAATAAAGTTGATTTGATTTGATAATGTAGCCTCAAGCCTCTAGCCTCAAGCACAGATGAGGAGTGGGCTACAGAGGTCTGGTAAGCTCACTTCTTTCTAACTTCACACCCCTGATTTCTTTCATTTCCAAACTTGTAGTCTTCAGCCCTGTAGTCTTGAGCCCAGCACATATGCACTAGAACTCCTCAAGACCTGCAGACTACAGACTTTTGTACACCTATATGGTGTACCGCGCAGTTTCCTTTTCAACTAGCCAGTCGGGAGCCAAGCAGCTTATGAAATGAGCCACTGATAGAAAGCAGGACTTCAGTTCTCTTCCTGAACGAACGAAAGGCCGTTGCGTGCACCTCTTCAAATAATGGTAAAGTAAACAATATAATCTACTATTTTGCTGCGGTTGTGTCTGATTTAACTCAGTGTATTAATTAATTTATGACCACTTGGAGGCAGTCAAAATATCAAGCTTAAAGACAGCACAGCCAAAAGTCAGTTAATGCGTATAATATGTATAAAGTCCTGATACCTGTGGATGCTGCCACTGCCCTAATCAATATGGAAGGTATCTCGAATACGAAGATACAAAAAGCAGCGACAAAGCATGTGAGCTGAGCTGTGGATGAGGAAGAAGCAGACAAAGTCCTCTGGTGGTAGGCTTGAAATCCCAGGTTCCACAGTGCCTCCATAAACAAACGTATATGTTAGAACAGCTCAATCGGGAATTTTGACCATATAAATCCCACATGGAATGTATAATCTATTCACACATGTAAGGGTAGAATTGGATAGAGAAAAATAACAAGTGTGTGTGTGCACTCTGGGCAAAATGATGAGGTTTAATTTCATGTTAAGATGATAAAATATAAAATAGCATTACTAAAAAGGACAAATAACATATAGAGAAGTATGCACTTGACAAATACCACGTTGTTTCTTCACCTTACCAAAATAAGAAATAATCTATTGCCCTCCAGGCCATGTTTTCTTCCAGTTTACCGATCCAGGGAGCATGGAAGAGTGATTTCCAAGGAGTATGAGTTCATCATGATGAACAGATCCACTGCACAGATAAGGGGCATACATATCACAAACACATCTCTTCAGCTTCAAGTTTTTTAAATCCCATCCTCCCCCATGGATGTATTAATAGAGCTACATATGTTGTGGCAGAGTCAGCCTTGCTTCCAATTTGTCCAAGTGGCCAAAAATCTTTTGTTCACACTCATAGTTGCACCTATCAAACACATCATATCAGTGCATTGACATGCCAGGAATTTTGTGTCACTGAGAACTCTGTGCAGTGCCATCTCGAAGCTACAATTTACATCTCAGTTTAGAATTTTTTTAACTTAAAATCCACAAACAAATCAGAGTTGCACTGTTTTGTTCAAGTTTCAACCCTTAGTGTACCTTCTGTTTGCCAGCAGGGCCATCTCTATTCTGTTGGCTGCACTTTTCTTCTGTTCCCTTTTGGACTTAAAGGAAGCCCAGATACCGGTCCCATGGACTAGCAGGTGGAAAAACACCATCGCTATCACTCCTGGGATGTTAACAACCATGATGGACTAGTTGAGTGGCTTTCTCTCTAGCTGTCACTGAATGAATGACTGGTTGTGCACATGTACAGTAATTATAAAGATTAGGGAAAGGCAAATGTGAAAAATACAAAACGGTTCCACATTAAAGGAAACAACACAGATCTTGCCTCTTGCAGTAAATGTATGTTTGCAGCAGTAAAACAAAGATTTTTTTTTCTGAGCATTAAATGCAGTTTATAGTGACATAAATTAAAGAATTCTGCCAATGGTGACACACTATGTCACTAATCAAGTGGTGGCAACACACCAAGACATGCTGCAATGTGCCAGCAAAGGCAGAAGAAGACTGCTTGCTACTAAACATGGATGTAAAGATGCTTAGAATACTTGGAAAATTGGCTTTGCAAATGCTTTACAAGGAAGGAAATGCACTTAATACATTTGTTAGAATTCAAGGATACACACAATGTGTTTTTGAGAGTAACACACGGCATGCAGCAGCTTGTCTCTGGTCTGATCACACACAGATTCTACACCCAAGTCATATTTCTGTTCAACATGCCGTTTCCTGACCACTTTTCATGTCATTACAAGCTTCTTTACCTGTGAATTGCACCTGACATTCTTGGGTTGAGGTGATTGTGACTCTCTTCATTACCCCGCCCTGGCATAGACTTTGTTTCTGGCACACAGTGTCAGTCACTCACTTCAGGAGACACCGCTCTACCCTCCATTACCCTCTCCCCTCTGTCCCAAGGTAGGCTGTGTGGATGCAGAGGACAAACCATCAGACAAGTGTAGGCAACTCGTTCAGGTAAGGTCTTGCAGCTTTCAAAGGTACATTTTGTCATATTATTTTTTCTTATATGTAGAGATTATTAAAAAGATAAAATAACTGCAAACTATGGCTCATATTAAAATGATTATGTAAATGTGAAAAGGAAAATGTAATTCCACAATAGCATTATAATTTTCCATATATGTATGTGTTGTTTGAATTAAAATGAAAATGAAATAATCCAATTTACATTTTCATTTTTACATACTTGTATGGGCATTCTATGACTATATTAAAATGAAAATGGAAAAGCTGTCTGACATATAATTTTCAAAGTCGTACCCTGCTGTACAGTGGACAATATTCAGGAAGGCGAGAAGGCAGCAGGGCCTCACTGATTACTGTACAAAAAACAACTTAAGTGTAATGACTGAATTGAATTTGATGAATTTACTGTTTATCAGACCACAAATGAGACAAGAATTAGGTTTGAAAAATGACAGGCCCCGCCAGAGTGGAGTGTTCCTGGGGGCCGAACCTCGCTGATTACTGTTACCAGTGGACAATATTCAAATTAACATTTGAAGACGTCATACGTCAGCAGAACTTGTACTATCTGAAACTCAATTATTTGATTACATATTATTGGCAGGTAATGTAACAAATGTTGAGGATCGACAATAGAAGCTGAACAGAACATTTTCTGATCTGATCTGATTGGGGGTTTACAATAGTTTTACTGCATTTGTGTGAACTTGCACCTCACAACTTTAGTGATACCACTGAACAATGTTAGGTAGATTTTAAAAAACCTGCTCCCTTTTAATAACCTGATCTCTCCAACAACAGGTTTCACTCTGAAGAATGGAGGATTTCTACATTAACATCACCTCACAGTACAAAAGCTATCATCACAGCAACATCACCTCCCACTATGATCATGATGAGCCCAAGAATGATGATTCTAACAAAAAAGTTTACTTCATCATGCATGTGGCGATATGCATAATCATTAGTATCGGTCTTCCTTTGATCTTCGTGGCCATCCATGCTCTTTATTCTCTGGTATGTACATTATGACTGAGAGGTTGTAATGACCAATACATTTACAGGAATCATTTATTCCATAATTAAAATTGAAATGAAGCTGACTGGAACCTAAACACTTGCAGTTTACATGTGTGCCTCCATTCCAGCCTTCTCTTAAATGGTTAACGGCAAAAATGTGTGAAATTTTGTCATCACCAAGGTCAGAAAAAAAGGAGTGATCTTGATTATAAAATATTTACTTTCCTCATGGACCAACTCCACATGAGAAAAACTGGAAGGCTATTATTCAAAATATCACTGATAAAATGATGATACTATAATTTTACAATAAGCATAATTATTAATACATTAGGAAGTAACATGTTCTTTGTAAAAGAAAAAGAGATAAAGTGATATAATAATACACAAGACTCTGAAATCGGTGGAGAGAGAGAGAGAGGTAAAAATTGGAGACCTGAACCTGAATCCTTCAGCCAGAGAAGAGGTGTTCATCAGGGCTGCAATTTAAGTCCGACTTTATTTAATGTGTATATAGTGAACTTGTTGTATAGTGGGATCAGTGTGCTGCTCCTGGCCTCTCCCTCCTAGATAGAGAGGGGAAGTCTCTGTTTTATGCTGATGACCTTGTTCTACTGTCTCCTACTGAACAAGGACTGCAGCAACAGCTGGACATAGTGGAAACGTAAGAACTGGAAGAGCTCTAAATGCAATTAAGAGAAAATGTTATAATTTCCAAATTCCAATTAAAATTTGGCTTATAATATTTGACAGTGTCATCCAGCCCATTGCGCTGTATGGTAGTGTAGTATGGGGTCCCCTCAGTCATCATAGCTGTACCCGTTGGGACAAACATCCAACAGAATCTTTACATGCAGAATTCTGCAGATACATTTTACACGTGCACAGAAAAACTCCAACAAATGCATGTAGAGCAGAATTAGGCAGATAATGATAATTAACATTCAAAAGAGAGCGCTCCCATTTTTGATCACCTTAAATCCAGCCCCCGAGACCCCCTCCATTGCAAAGCCCTCCAAACCCAAGAGCTGAGCCCCTATGTCAGCTGGTCCTGAGACTAACTACCTGCTGCTCAGTATGTCTTAAGGTGCCAGACACACACACACACACGCGTTTGTTTCATTATCCCTGTGGGGGACAGTTGTTGACATAATGCTTTCCCTAGCCCCTAACCCTAACCTTAACCATCACAACTAAATGCCTAACCCTAACCCTAACCTAATTGTAACCTGAACCCTAAAACCAAGTCTTAACCCTCAAGAAGCAGTCTCCATCCATGGGGACCTCAGTTTTTGTCCCCACGATGACACAAGTCTCCATGGGTTAGTGTGCATTCAGGTTTAAGTCCCCACCGGGTTGTAAGAACATGAAACACACACACGCACAAACACAAACACACACATTCTTTAAAAAAACTGTCATGGTGTTCATATAGTTTTCACTTATTTGTATTTGTATTTTTTAACTGCAAGTCTACAATTTTTATTATTATTATTATTATCTTATCTTACTTATCTGTATATATTTTAATAGCACATTTCTTCTGTTTATGTACATGTTTTTATTTCACACTTGCTTTGGCATTGTTAGCGTGTGTTTCCAATGCCTATAAAGCCCCATTGGTCAAGTTCACATTCAGGTTTAGTGAACACAAACCAAAACCCTTGGTCCACTGGCAGAGCCAGATGACAGGTTTGGGTTTGGGAGGAGGTGGAGTTCAGACCGTTTACAACTGCTGGTTTACTTTGACCAATGTTTTCCTGCAGGTGCGAAACGATCATGTTGTTCCGATCTACGCCATCAACCTTCACGTTTCTGACATCATTAAGTTCTGCTGCATGATCGGTGAGATGGCAGAACCTGAGGATTGGAAGACACCAAATATCTTCTCTTATATTCACATCCATTGTCTGAATACCAGTGTTTACTTCATGGCGTGTGTCGCCTTGGAAAGGTAACTATCTGTCCATCCAGTCTGTGTGTCTGCCCATTGTATTACTATATAACTCTGAAGCTTCTCAAAGACTATGTGTCTGTCTTGTATTACAGGTATTTGGTCATCGCCTGCCCACTGTGGTACCGCTGCAGACGAAGCATCAAGACCTCTGTGGTGGTCTGTGTGGTGGTCTGGGTCCTTCCTCTTGTCTTTCTCCTCATTGTCTTTTTCTTGGATAATACTGATAGAGTCTTAGAAATCTCCTCCTCCGTCCTCCTCCTCCTTCCCTTCCCACTGTTCATATTCTTCCTGGGTGGGACCCTCAAAGCCCTGTCTCCCAGCCGTGTCCCCTCTGACGAAAAACGACGAATTGTGAGAACTTTGGTCCTGGTGCTGCTTACTTACACGCTGCTGTTCCTGCCCACCATCATTGGGTTCCTGTCAAAGGGAGCAAGAGATAACGATAACTTCAGTAACCTGTTTGTCATGTTTGATAAGTTGAGTCCTCTTGCAGACTTAGTTCTGTATGTTTTCATGAGGAAAGGGACCATAGACCAGAATGGACAGTAATGATGTCAGCATATCAACAGCATGAATGATGACAACATTTACAGTCAGCTTCATGCAGGCAGAGAAAGAGGGAGAGAGAGGAAGGGGAGAAAACAGGAGGAGAAATGTGGGAAAATAGAAAGGATGGAGACAGACGGATTCTGCCATCTACTGATATGATTTCCAGTAAGACACCTAGCTGTAGATAAAAGGAAGCTTTGGTTTGACTCTGCTGTGGGAGAACTGGTTGCTGGGAAATGTTTTGGTAAACTTGTTCTGGTTCACTGTGACGGCTTCAACAAATGTAAACAAAATATGATTTTATTAGTGTGTTAGCTGTAAGTCGGTGTCTATCATTATTATCCTTTAATCACAGAAGCAAACCAGATATTATTTTTTGATTAACTGAGCTCATTATAGCCGCCTTGCTGTCATATTCCTAAATCTTAATTTTGACTGTTTTTTGTATGTTTAACACAGGGAGAGCATCTTAACAAGTCTTTAAGACTTGTTTCAATTTTGGTCTCTCATATACATTTGAATTTAGTTATTTACTTTTCCTTGTAAATAATAATTTCCTTTACTTTTCCTTGTATGACATACTAATACTCTGGTATGTACATTATAACTGAGACTGTGTCCTGTGTCTGTCGTACAGTCTGTCTAACCGTAAAGGATCTTGATCTGGATTGGGGGCGAGGTGTGAGGGGGCTGGGACGAAGTGTTGTAATGACCAATACATTTACAGGAATAATTTATTCCATAATTAAAATTTCAATGAAGCTGACTGGACTCTATAAACATACAGTTTACATGTTTCCATTCCAGCCTTCTCTTGAGGTTAATGGCACCATTTAGTTACAACTCGAAGAAAAACAAAGTAGTCATCAAGTTTGTCACAGCAATTTGTACAACATTATTTGGGAATTTTATTTAAAAGTAATCAAGAAACGTTGCCATGAATGGTCCCCAGAGGATGCAACTTACTGATGTTGTTTATCTCCTGACTTTTCCTTTCGCACCACGGTCCGTGTATCATCCGATCATCAATTAATCCATTCAATCTGGCAAACGAAAAACTAAATGAGGGGTCAGAATTTAGATTTTTCATTTTTTGTAATCTTTACCAAAGGAAAATGAAAACCCTGTTTTGTTAGTTTCATCTTGAAATGGGAAATGTAATAAACAAGAAAACCAAAAAACAAGCCTTATTTCTGTTTTTCTGTTAGTTTGTGCGCATTATTTACATCATGTTTCTACAAACTGACAATTGAAAAATTGTGTACTGCAGTGATTGGCCAGTGTGTCATATCTGATATTTCTGACAGCAACAAAAAACATTGAGAAAATAGATGAAAAATAAAAAAGCATGCAAAGAAAAGAGTATTTAAAATGTATTAAAATAAGGTTAAGAAAGAATGAAAGAAGAAAACATGATAGAGCATGCAAAATTAAGTATAGAATCAATAAATAATAGAGTAGTACCCCTGTTTAGACATTTCAGGAATGGAGTCCATTTATCTAGAACATGCTGACATAGAATTTTTTTTTTTTTAACAAATTCTTCTTCTTCTTCTTCTTCTTCTTCTTCTTCTTATTATTATTATTATTCTGTCTATATTGTTCTGACTCGACATTAATCCACTGAGAGGTGTTTGTAGTGATGTTTGCATTTTTCCAGGAAATGATGACAGCTGATATATGAAAGAGAGTTTTGTGTGTTTATTGTTGATGAAACGTCTCCCAGCAGGGCAGAGTTATGTAACCCAAGACAGGTGACAGCCAGTTAAAGATTCAGTTTCTGATGTTTCAGTAAAATGAGAACATGAATCATTGTTTTTCAGTCAGTTTTAAACGTAACATAATAACTTCTATGTTGAAGTTGTATGTAGTTAAGCCTGCATTAGTGTTTTGGGGGCCGATTTAGTCTTTATTGACAGGAGACAGTAGAGACAGACAGGACATGAGGACAGACAGAGATAGGGATAACATGTAACTAAGGTCCCTGGAACATTTTCATGCTAAAATGTTGATTTATTCCAAAATAATGTTAGAATCAACATCAGCAAGGAAGAGTGCACAATCTGTACACAAAAGATAAATGAGTTGAAATGGGCCAGTATATTTACTGCAGCGCTGGGAACTTGGAAACAGGTGAGCAGGTGGTAATTTTGATCTGGTGAAATGTTACATGTAAAGAATGTGACATTTCACATTTTACACAAGGTAACATAACAATCATACTTGGTATTTATACATGCAAAACAAAGTCTGCAAATGTGTTTTGTGTACCAGGTCTACCACTTGATCAAAGCAGAACAAGGTGAAATGAGGTATGAGGCTGAAATAGAAATATATAATATAATAATGTATCAATTATTATAACAAAAAAGTATTAATTAGTAACTAAAATCCCAACACCTCACCCCTTGGTCCCTATCCATACTTTCTCATTTTTCTTCAGTACACTGCCATTTAAAATTTCAGGAAGCAAAAATTTGTCAATTACCATAACATAAAAATCCACCACGCCATGCTAAATGGTCCAATGTCATTTAAGGTTATGTATATATAAATATGAGAACAATTCCACAACTGTCATATGTAAAGAAGAAGCATATCAACAGTATGAATGATTTTGTGTTATTTTATTATTAACATGATAACTGCAGGCAGAACATTTAATATGTAGTGCTAATCATTGGCTCTAAGGTATCTTGAGATTTTTTTTTTTTATCATACTTTTCCTTCTGCTCATTCTATCATTTGGTGCCACCAGTGGATGTGGTGAGTGCTGGGCTTTCACCTTATAAACACACCCCACTCCTTAGAAAGCAAGCCTTTGAGGAAGAGCACAGAAGCCAGGTAGGAGAACAAAAGTTGGCAGTGAAGGAACACCGTCATTATGATACTATTTTTCAGGTTGGTGAGTGATGTACCCATCAAGCCCCCCACAATCACAGAAGCACAGATCACCCACTGGATTTCTCTCTGAGATGCCTAAATAAAAATAACAGCAAGAAAAAATAAGTTGTGTGAAGCTAAGGTTTCACATTCTCTTAATCCTTTCTCATTCTACTCTTCTACTTTTCCTACTGCCTTTTTCCCCATCATGCCCCTTTATTTTTAATTATTTATACTCTCCCGCAGTCCCTTCCACCTGTTTTCAGTTTCTCTTTCAAGTTTTTCAAATCTTTGCAAAAGGAAAAGGAAGTTTTGTCTCCTTTTTGTGAAGGAGCAATTTAAAATAACGATTTCACTAGGTAACCAAGGTCTAGTAATCTGCAAAATGTGCTTGTAACAGGTAACAAATATAGATTATTTAATGTGTGTGCAAAGGTATGGTTACAAAGGTATGAATCTAGGCAGATTCATAATACAAACAGTGATAATGGCCCTTGATTGCAGTTGGAGGTGTCAAAAGTCTGACTGATGTCTCTTTTATAATGATGGTCAATGGGGAAAATGTTTTTTTCTGTTACAGCATAGTGAGCGGCCACTGAGGCGAATTGGCAACAAGGCTGAATGGAGGCGCAGTATCCAGCTTTCTTAATACATCCATGGGCCAAACCAAGTCCACAGGAACAACACTGGCTGCCAGGTGATTTTGGCATAGTGGCCACAGTTGGTATTGCTGGATCACATGATGCACACTGGCTCAAAAAAACAAAAAAAAACACCCCAAAATTACTGTATTATCAGAATCTGATCCATGAGGTCTAATAAAATTTGAAAAGTCTGGAAGTGCCGTATCAGTAAATTATTATATGCTATTCATGTGTGTGGGAAGTCAAGAGGAAGTCTTTTGGTGTGACGCCCTGTGAGCAACTTTCATTGGAATGAATGGGGCACCATCTTGGTTCACAGTGTTCAGTTCTCTTAATACATCTATAGGCCCACTGTGCAGATGTCATTTACATCTGACTGAGATTTGATTTCAATCTGAATTTGAGCCAGACCACCAGATGTGGTCACGGTGGTAACAGTGAGGTGGGCTCTAAAGAAGACTTGCTGTCTCAAGTGAACTAAATGGAAATGTTTAACTTCAGTAGGAGATCATGCCATTGCTGATGTGATCTTTTTGTGCTTTGTTGAAAAGTCAGGGAGCAATCATGTTTCCTGTCTTACTGGTTACTTATCTTAATCCCAACTTTCTTGCTCACAAAAGTAAAGTAACAACAACATTCATTCATTTGTCATTTTTTTTCTACATATAGCCAAAATTAAAAACACAAACCAACAAAGAGAAACAAAAACTGTTGTTTAGATTACCTGAGCGTACTCCTCTTAAGCAGGGGGGGGGAGATGGGATGGATGTACAAAGCACAGGGCCTTGATCCTGGAGTCCAGGGTTTGCGTCCTGACTAGTACTTGGTGTCTTGTGCACTGCAGATGTTTTTTGTATTAAACCAAGACCACAATCTTTCTCTAAACTGAAATATACTGTAATGTGTCTCTATAGAGTTGGGAAAGGAACCGAGGCATAAGATCCGACTCCCTTCAAAGAGCCGTAATTCCCATCACTATTGCAGATCACAGTGAGAACACAGCTTCAGATTCAAAATTCAAAATCTGTTTTATTCAATTAATCCATAAATACAAGGTAAAATGTACATACATCTTGACTAATCTAAATAAATCTGATTACCATTCATATAGCAAGACATGTTTTATCCACACAAACACAATGTCAAACATCCTCTGAACCAACAGTGACTTTTCAGCTTCTTCTGTCTCCCACTCTTGATGAAGATGAACTTGGTCTAAAGGTTGTCTAGACTAAACCTACTAACAAATACCTAAGCAATGCTTGGGGTTTGAGGAAAATTAGATGCACAGGGTTGCAGGG
Source organism: Siniperca chuatsi (assembly GCF_020085105.1). Taxonomy (NCBI): domain Eukaryota; kingdom Metazoa; phylum Chordata; class Actinopteri; order Centrarchiformes; family Sinipercidae; genus Siniperca; species Siniperca chuatsi. The sequence continues at coordinate 27,453,158 of NC_058052.1, forward strand.
TTTTGGACTTGTTTTTGGCAGCGGAAATAATGAACTGAAGCAAGTTTTCAAAATGATAAATGATGTTCTGAATTTAAAGGAAAAAGTTGTATTGCAACCGAGAGCAAGACGAGCCAAAATAAATGAGATGGGACTTGATGTGGAAAAGTGTGAATATCAAGAAGACTTGCTCATCTGTAAGTTTCCCTGTATACATTAATGCAGTACGGATTTGAAAAATTTAGTAAAAGACATTTTATTATGCGACTTAAATGCATGGCGCTGCAGGAGACAAGGTCTAACGTAGTTGTCCATTTTGCAGGCTAGGTATTTGCACATAGTAGAAGTGTAAATCTGCAGATCACCAACATCAATAGAAGAAGTGTAAGTGGAGAAATTTTTCTTTCTGATCCAAAAACTTAATTCATCCTGTCTCATCTCTCATCTCTCAATCTTAAAATGCACAAGACCAAAGAACTTGGTTAAACTCATCTGAATGTTTAAGTACAACAACACACATCATCTACCAGCAAGAGGAGGCCTACTTCCTCCCTTCTAACTTTTCACACTGAGCTGGAGAATATGTATACAAATAAATAACTTGACTGATCGACAGACTGTTGAGCCAATGGGACTGCGAGGAAAGTGTGAACCACATGATGTACATCTGGAAAACCTAAAGCAGTATCTCCCAGTTGTTTCCATTAATTAGTCAATTAAAATCAGTAAATTCTAAGTTTATATAATTGGTTAAAATCTGACAGTAAAAAAATTATTAAACCAACTACAGTATAACTCTAGACTGTCACTCAGTTATTATAACTCTAGACTGTCACTTAGTTATTATAACTCTAGACTGTCACTCAGTTATTGAGTGTATGGTATTGAAATAAATCAATCAAACAGTAATCAATAAATACGCCATCTTCTCGATGCAGTATCGCTGACTTCAACTCAGCTTAAAGTAAAAATTAAGAAAAAGGGAAAAAAAACATCTTCATGTTATCAGCCGAGACATTGTCCAGCAATACATGGCGATCAATGAATCTATCAGTCCTAATGAACACATTATTAACAACATCCTGATAAGATTTCACATTGTTGATCAAAGGCTCCTGCTCCTTCTCCCATGTGACTGTACACAAGATGTATAATTAACATGACACATTAGAAAATGTAATCCTGCCATCAGTCTTCCGATAAAAGCCGGGAAGGTTGCCAGTTCAAATCCCTGAACCAGGAGGCAGTGTTATACAAGTTCATAGTTCAGTTTACACAGATTAAAATGAACTAGTTCACCTTAATTTCATCCGTTTTTTTCCTTTTCAAAATGCTGAGTTTGACTTGGGTGGAGGAACATAGCGGCTGTTGGCTCGTGGTCTTACCCTTTAATGATTTCTTGTGATCATCATTCACTCACAGATATTTCCCAAGACTGGTCCGATGCTTTAGCTCGATGTGTGGTTTCAAAAATCTGTGACCCAAAACACCGGCATGCCGGGTGCCGTACAACACAGTGCGTGAGCGCGTTCATTAGTTGCAACCGGTTACGTTCAGTTCACTGTTCACCAAAAACACGAGCATGTTCACTTTTTCAGCGCGTTCATGCACAACACTGCCAGGAGGAGTAAGGTAACGTAATGACTAATACTCTCTTGGTTAAGATATCTTCCAGCATCCAAACACTCCACCTGAGCTGTAGAACTTTAGATTTAATAACGGTTCCATCCTGAGGGGATGAAAGCCTCCCTGGATGAACAGTCATTAAGAAAGACTTCATGAAAGTATGGAAATGACTAGAATGGGCTAGAAAAATCCAAGATATTTCACTTCTCTATCGCTTCTTTTCCTGATGAACCGACGGGTCCTGTGGCTGCATCTCATATTGAATTTCTGCTTTTGCTGGAATGTGTTGGGTTCTACTGGTTGGGCTTCTCCTGGCTGAAGTTACACAGGAGGCTCTTGGCTCCGTTCTGCCACGAATACAGCGTCTCCATTGGAGTTTTTCCATCCTGCGCAGGAGAAATAAACAAGACTGCGTGTCAAAACTGGAAAAACTGAAGCTTTTATTCTTTCGATTTACACACGTCAATCTACCAATATTTCAGGCAGAAATATTATACTTTTCACTCCACTACATGTGTTGACAGATATACGTAGTTACTTGTTACTTTTCTGATTAAGATTTTATGTACAAAACTCAATTTATAAAAGCTGCATTGTTATAGATTAAACTACCCAACAGTATATGAAGTAGTTAGAATTAGTTCTACCTCAAGCAACTACAACATTTATATACAGCAGAGAAGAAACAGCAGATTTTTGCTACTTTTTCGTACTTTTTCCTACTCAAAGTACTGCCACGTCGTCTGCCTCCATCCCAACCAAGCACATTCTGTAACACCAACCTTGCTGATAACAAAGATGACAAAAAGAGAGAACAGCTCTCTCCTGCTAGGGCTGACGAGGCCGATAAGGCCAGCAACGTCACCAAACGTTTGCCTCATCAGCCTTCCCCCCACCTGCCCTCTTAGGGACATTTCTAACAAGCTGAGATCAGAGATCAAGGAACTGGATGTGATGTTAATGGATGACACTAAGCTGCACTGCCGCATCTCGAGTCACCAGCATTCAAATCAACACCAAGGAAATCTGCCTGGCATCAGTGCAGACAGGAGAGAAGAAGCCAAGGACAGGCAGGGTCCCTGCCTCACTTCTACTACCCTCAATATACCTCTTCTTTCCCCTATTGGGCATCTATCACCTCGTACAGTGGCCCCCTACTGATGCCAGAAGCAGGCGCCTCTTCTGGGTTTCATGTTCCTATTTCTGTTTTGATAAGTAGTAGTGTTATGACCCTGAGTCATAATTTGTATTTGTATTTGAGTATGACTGTGTATTTCTGTGCTGTTCTCCCTCCCTGCCTGAGGGTGGTACTGTTCACCCTGCTGTGTGTCTTTCCCAGTGTGTTAAGTTGCAGGGGGTGGCTGCGGATTGGACTGGAGACTGATGCCGCCTACTTTAAAATGGCATCAGCCGATGCTGGTTTCGCTCCTCCTCTTTCCTGGCTTCCAACAGCTGGCTGTTGCCTGCCTGCTCTGCTCTGCCGTGCCGTGCTCTGCTGTGCTGTGCTGTGCCGTGCCGTGCCTTTGGTCTGCCCTGCCTTGGCTTGCCTTGCCATGCTCTGTCTGCTGTGCTGTGCTGTGCTGTGCCGTGCCGTGCCTTTGTTCTGCCCTGCCTTGCCGTGCTCTGTCTGCTGTGCTGTGCTGTGCTGTGCTCTGCTGTGCTGTGCTGTGCTGTGCTGTGCTTTGCTCTGCTGTGCCTGTGCTGTGCCGTGCTCTGCTGTGCCTGCTGGTGTGCCTTGCCTTGCCTTGCCATGCTCTGTCTGCTGTGCTGTGCTGTGCTGTGCTGTGCTGTGCTGTGCTGTGCCGTGCCGTGCCTTTGGTCTGCCCTGCCTTGCCTTGCCGTGCCGTGATCGCCTATTATACTAGTGCTAACATGCTGTTTTGTATACAATTTAACTATCGTTTAAAGAGCAGTCCCGGTAAATATAGGGGGAGAAGCCTTTTTGTTTGATCTCTCTTTTCTTCTGTTTATGTTTTAGCAGGTAGGTAAGTTACCTGTATTTTTCTTTGTTCTTTTGTTTTGGGAGGTAAGTTTAGGGTGTAATGTAGGCTGTTTTGTTTGTTGTGTTGGTCATGCTCTCTCTGACGCTTATATTACATTGAGCAATGAATAAATCAACCTCTTTCAGACTGCATCTTTGTGGCACTGGACATCCTTGGAAGTGGGGAAAGAGGGGAGTCATTTTTTTTGTGTGTTGCGCCCAGGTTATCCCCTAGGCCGGGCGTAACAAGTAGAGTGAACAAAATGTACTCAACTAAATCTGCAGATTGATTAAATTTCACATCAGTTACGCTTAAATGGAACTTGGTTAGACCAAGACAACAGTGCAGCAGTTCTTATTGCGTCAACCCCTCCAACCTTCAGTTTTATAAGCAACGCTAGATTGCATAAGAGAGGAGGTCGAGCTGCCATTTTGTTTAATAATTCTGTCCAGTGCAAGCCGATGTCTCATGGAAACATTTCTTTTTTTAAATGTGTTGCTCTTCAGTTGAATTCCTCATGTCGGGCTGCATTCTTAAACATCTGCAGGCCACTTAAATATTATAGAAGGACTATTTATTCATATCTTCACTGCACTATAATTTTTATATTTTATATTTTTCTATTTTAGTTTATTGTAATCTTCCATTTCACTCTACTGTTTTAATCCTTTTAAATCCTATTAATGTGTGTCGTTTTATATTGCCTTGTGTTTCTTTATATGTTGTCTTAATGCCTGTATGTCTTATGTGAAGCACTTTGAATTGTCTTGTTGTTGAAAAGTAGTATTCAAATAAATTAGCCTTGCCTAAGAAGTAAAATTTAGAATTTTATAATTAATTCTTTTTTATAAAATGGTATTGCTACTTTTACTTAAGTAAATCATTTGAATACTTCTTCCACCACTGCAGCCTGCAGTAACATGTGTCAAGGCGCTGCAGGTGTGCAGGCTTACATAGAAAACACCAACTCACACCAGGGTGTGTTGCCTTTTAGAGTTGTAACTCTTCTTTTGCACCCAGTGGTGGGCAGCATGATTTTTGGCGATACAGATTAGATTTTCAGAGTTCTCATGAACTTGTGGAAGATGCGACCTGGGGATATCTAAAAATTCAGGGGGTCATCAAAACCATCAGGATTCATCCTCTGGGACCATTGAGTATCAACAGCAATTTAATTGAAAACTGTCCATTAGAGTTCAAAAGGCTAATGGACTTAGTTTGCACTGATGCGAACACTGAGTGTCCCCATAGAGTTACTTATTGGTGTCTCTGAATATGTTGCCTTTGATACCAAAATGTGAAAATATATTATATCTGATTATTTCCATACATTTTCAGAAGATTAGTGCTGAGCTGTTGTTCTGTACTTACACAGTTCTTAGTGTTGAGACTGGCCCCGTACATCATCAACAGCTTGATCATCTTGAATCTGTTTATCCTCACAGCATCGTGCATGGGTGTGTCTCCGTCCTTCAGTCGGGGAGGAAAACAGATATTCAGCATGGGTAATTGTTTCTCAGTCTGAATGAGAATATTGTATTGAGGTATTGACTTGTAGGTAAAGAAGATCAGCTTGTTGTAATAATTTGGCCTCTGAATTCAGAAAGAATTCCCTGTTTGTTGGCACCTATATTCTAAAACACTGCTGCTAGGCTGCAGCTAACACTGACAAGCCACAACTCAGTTCTGCTACAGTAACTTGGCACTAAACAGAAACCACAAATTACTGATTATTACATTACAAATTATTTTGTGTCCACAAATTGTCCAAATATTTACAGTTGGTTCTTTTATCATTTAACATGAGTAAATATAGTAGGTCTGTAGCACCAGCTCCCCTGCAGTAGTTTGTGTAGTTGAATTAGCTTTATCTGCTGCTGCAGGTGATTTGATGTAAGAAGACAGGTGATCTCTACGTTTTCCATCTGAGTCCTTACTCTGTCTTTGGCGTTGACGTCTGCTCCACAGTGAATGAGATGCTCAGCACACTCACAGTGTCCTGTCCTCACAGCAACATGGAGAGGAGTGCTGTGCAACTGAGGAGAGGAGAGGATTTCACTTTTATTGATTAATGCAAGAAAAACAAACAAAAATGTCGCTAAAACATTAAAGGCCCAATCTGTATATTTTCTGCCTACTACTGTAGATATATTCATAAATCATCAAAGACTTGGGTGTTGTGTTGGGCATGGCTGTTTCTTGTGGTTGTGCATTGCTGTTGACACTAGTGTCTTTTTTAATACCACCAGCAGATGGTGCCAAAGTGAGGAATTTTCAAAACCTGCACATATTGTTTGGCCGTAAGTTATACATGAGGGAATAAGAACTCTATGCAGCTTTGTGTCTTTTTCTCTGACAGAAGAGATGACCTGTAGTGACCCCTCTTCCAAATCCAGTGTGTGTACCAACCTTGTCTCTGTAGGTGAACTTGGCTCCCTGGTCGAGGAGGAGCTGCAGGGCCGGCAGGTTGCCTCCTCTGCAGGCCCAGTGGACCGCTGTGGCCTCCAGCTGAAACACACACACACACACACACACACACACACACACACACACTGAACTATGAGACTGACACCGTGTTGGTGTGTGTTTGTTTACAGTATGTGTATATAGTAAATGAGAGACACAATAGAAAGAGAGGAAAGAAAACCTTGTCTTTTTTGTCGATGGCAGCTCCGGCCTCCAGGAGTCTTTTCATGACCTCCACGTGTCCTTTGAACGAGGCTTTGTGCAGAGCTGTTCTCTGGAACTGGATAGGATTTTAAAAGTGTCCTTTTTAAAAGATCAACAGCAGTTTCTTTACTGAAACAGTTGAATTAAAAGCAAATCAATGATGAGATAGCAAAACAAAGTTTATTTAATGATTAATTAATACTCTGAAAAGAGCTTCATGCACCTAATTATTGTACTATTATTATTATTGTTATTAGCCTCGGCTCTTCAAGAATTTTTTCATGAAAGTATGATAGTTTGTTAGACGTTAACATTTCTTTTGCATGTCCGTGAGCATGTTTTAATGACATTTTGACAAATTGCCATGTTTCTACCCACAGAGGCAGACATTGCTGTGTGACACTCACGTGGTCGGCTACATTGGGGTTTCCTCCATCAGTCAGGTACTTCTCCACCACAGGAAGTTTGTTCTCCATGGCTGCTGTCAGAAACAGCTGCTCATCCACAGTCTCTGGCTGGAAGGTCAATGCAAAAAGTTACATATAAACTGTAGGTAAAGGAACAGTGTACATGGGTCAGTTTAAACCTCAGTGATCATTCATTTGACCAACAGACACAGAGAGTTGGCTACGGCGGTTCCATCTCAGCTCTCTGCTGGTTTTTCGTAAAGCTTCAAAAACTGCAAGTTCCAAAAGAATATTTTTACCCCGGACATGCAGCGCTTACATTTATGGTCTGGCCAGTTCCCAGCAACTTTCTGCAACAGAGGTGGCCACATGTAGGCTCAGCTGAGCTTTTTTCCCCTTCAAACATCTGATGGCATCCTCAGAGTTACAATATAAGACCGTCTCATGTGTGGTATAAAGCCCCTGGGGTTGAATTTATTCAGGAAATACATCCCAAACAAGATAATAACAATACATGTTTCTCTCATGAAAAGCAAAGTTAAATGTTTGTTTGCAGAGTTGGGAAACTAAGAGATCGATCATTGAAAGAGAGAAATTAAGAATATTATCCTACCACAGTCTCAGGCTCTGGCTGTTGTTTCTTGTGGACGGGAGCCTTCCTCTCCCTCCTCCTGTTCCTCAGCTGCAGGATGTTGAACAGGTCGTCCACTGTCTCCAACTTCAGCCTGCCGCTTTTATCCATCTGACAGGGCAGCGACAAGACAGAGCGCTTCAGCACACAACAACAACAACAAAAGCAGTTTCTATTCTTCCATTTATTCACTGAATAATAATCAGTGAATAATAAGTGAATTGGCACAGACCACTGAAAGTCCTGCTTTAAAAGGTAAACAAGCGTTTAGCAGTGTGCTAAATGTGCTTAAATATAACAAGTTATGGTACACATAAGTAATTTTCCAATTGAAATTTGAATTAAAAAAATACTAATGTGTACCTTCACTTGTTAAATGAGGCATTTACACTGATGTGTTACCCTTAACAAAAATATGGTAAGTATAAAAACAAGATTAGATTTGAGAAATAAATAATATGGATATTTAAAGGGACATACTGAAAATTAGATTGATGTGTTTAGACTTTTTCATTCCCAATAAACTTTCAATGCAGCAACTAATGTCTAGTTCACTCCTGACTAGTTTACTGTCAAGAAAGATGTGTTATACTCCTGAATGCCCTCAGGTGGCAGCACTGACCAAGAGACAAACTCAGGAGGTAACTACAGACTCAAAGACTAACGTCAACCTTGGCCTAGTGTAAGATCGTATACTGGATTCAAATAGTATGAACTGTATCAGTCTCATATGAACTGCAGCTTTAGTTAATTCTGCACCTGTATTTACTGCTGCTGCACCATTTTAAGGCAAAAGCTGGTAATTAAAACAAACATTAAACTACAGTCTGAGCTCTGTGAACACATGTTCATACAGAGAAGTGATGAGTGAGTTTTACATCTAATACTATGTGTAGTAGTATACTACTGTACTGTACTTCTACTTTCTTACTACTTGCATCAATACTACTAACAACACCATCACTACTGCTTCTGACAATACTACTACTACTACTACTACTACTGCAGCTATTGCTATTACTGCTAGTGATGTATTACTATCCATTATCACTACTACCACTAAGGCCTAATGTTCGATGACCCTTCTACTATTATAAGCACAACTGTTGTTGTGTTGTTATTCATGTTTTTGTTGCTACTCTGGTTTCTGGTCCCTTTTTCTAAACACTTGGAAGCCTGTTTAGGCTGGGCATAGTATTACTTATGCATGACACAATAATAATAAAAAATCCAATTAAAAAAATCACAACTACATCTCTCACTATTACTACCACTGTTATGATTACGAATACTTTTAATACCACTTTCACTATTACTACTACAACCACTACAGTGTAGAGCCTGATGTGAAGCAGAATCTATCCAAAAGTCAAAGACCTCTCGGGCACAACACCAGCAGCTACAGGCAGGTTTAATGGTCTTCCTGAAGGGAAAAGACTTTGTTTGTTGTGTGATTTAGGTGGGACTGAAGATGAAGTCTGTTTCATGTTTTATTGCTCATTATATGATCATTTAAGGGCTACGCTTTTTAGTAAAATGGCCTCAATTTCTTCGGATTGGATGATTATTAAGAAACCTTTTGTGGCGGTTTTCCTGTAGAGCCTAGGAGAGCAGACACAATTCTTTGTTTGCAATGTAATGTCACTATCTGTTATGTTTATGTTCTTGTCTGACAAATGTTTTACAACTTCAACTGTATTCTTGGTGTCTTATAAGTCCATGTTGGCTGGGCATTTGAATGTGCATGACGCTATAAAGAATGTAACTGACTAATACCAGTGTTAAAATGTAACACAGTACATTTACACTCGCACTGTGCTCATTTTGAGGCACTTTACTTGAGTATTTTCATTTTATGTTTTCTGAATACTTCTTCCACCACTGCAAACTACTATTCCTACTGTTCCCACTGTTAGTACCAATACTACTTTACTGTTACTGCTTCTAATATTATTACTGCTACAGCTGCTAATGATTACTATTACACCTACAAGGGCCCTGATATCACAATTACTTAAATCAATGTATTTACATTCAAATCAGTAGTGAAATAATAACTTCTATATGTACCCCGATAACTACTACCTCTCACTGGCACTGTTGTTGTTGTTATCTATGTGCTCTTACATTGAGAGCTGCCACGCTGACTTCCTCCTGTTCGCTGCCACTGTCGCTCTCCTCTGACAGACCTCCACCCACCAGCGCCCTGTGGGACCGGCGGTCATCCTGCTTCTCTTGATTGACAGCCGCCTCGTACACGCCCCCTTGGAAGTCGTCTGCCTCTTTGCCCTCTGACTTCTTCCCGGACACCTGAAGGAGAGAAGAGATGGAGGTGTTGTACGCTCTAAGCCTGAACCATTACACAGGTACACAGGAAAAATAAAGAGAACCTGATCTAAAATGTGTTATACTGACTGTGGCTCTTTGGAGCACACACAGAGCTGAGCTCCTTCTCTGTGTTTTCATACAAAGGTCTTAAGCTTTAAAAATGGTTTGTAAGTTTAGTCAGCTTCTTTATATTTTGAGAAACAGGTAACAGATTCCCACACTAATGTCTTTATCTCAGCTCAGTTAAACAGCGTTCAGCCGCTTTAGAGCCACGTCCTGCTGCTAACAGAGGAATGGAAGCACACGGCAGCTTCAACACATTAACACACACTTCAACTCTTTAATGAGTTACAACTGTTCCTTTGTTATTGAATCACTCATGTAATCATTCAAACTGCTTATAGTCTAGGAATCATTCTACCTAACTTTTAAACCCTAAGGAAGAGAACCCCTCAAGTAATGTATTACGAAAAAAGTATTAAGGTGAAATGTGCAGTAGCAGCATTACTGGGTAACGATCCTTAGTAATCAGTTTGGTCTTTAATTACCTTCATGTTTAATTACTTTCACCTTAAGCTAAGACAAATCACAGATGGCATGGGAACTGATAGATGATTTACATGGAAATGCATAAAGTGTTACAAATTCTGTCCAAAACATTCTCCACAGTCAGCTTATTCTAAGCATCACCAGTTTCTGGCCGAGCGTCACTACCTACTTTATTTTCTAATTTTAGTAAGTGAAGAGCCCCTTTTCTTAAAAAAGATTTCTTCGTTCAACAAATTTTGAGAATTGTTTTGAAACCAGAGAGAAATGATCTTTTTGTATGAAAAAATAATTTCTTAGTGAACACGAAAAATACATTTTCTATTTCATTTTCCCTAATAAATCAATTACTTAGCTTGTCATGTTTACATGAAGAACATTTCCATTCCATGAGTTTTCCAGGTGGGTTTCCCCTTATTTTAAGAACTGCACATTTTCTAGAAGAAATAGTAGAGTAGTAGAAATCCTACTACGTTTTTTTGGTACTCTTTCTGCCTCTTAGTGCCTCTCATAATTGCTTTCATTTACATTTACACACATCAGCAGATCTTACCAGTTCCTCAACACTGTGCAGTCCCATTCTTCTCCTTGGTATGAAGTAGTTTAATAGCACTCTGGGTCACTGGAGGTAGAGTTAAGTCCACTGGTCTCTGCTGTGATGGTCAGTGTCTCTCTGTCTGTCTCTTCTGCCTGCAGCGGCAGCCTTTGACTCTTTTATAGCCCCGTCAAACCTCTGTAGAAAAAAAGAGAGGTCCTGTCACTCAACTCAGATCACATAACTGTCCTCATGTGCTCATTTGGCATGCACAGTGGTACCAACATCACCCCCCAGCTCCATACCCAGCACCTCCCACCATCACTTCTGCCCAGTTTGGGCTGCTCTGTGTCACCATGCAAAGATGGAAGTGAGGTAAGAGGTGTCACTCTGCCTCACACTCTGATGGTGTTCACTTAAATCCTGTTAGAGAAGCTGGAGGGTCACATTTGTTTTCGCTGTGAGACAATTTAAAAGGATGAAATGTCAAAGAAATGCAGACATTTAAGGACTTTCTGTTTCTTAGTTTAAAGTTTGAGCCATCATTACTTTTGGTTATGTTCACATTTTTTATACCTTACCATCTTCATCTGAAGACGCTGACCCTGTAATTAGAACAAGTGCGTGCTGAGTGGTTTAAAATAGTAGAATGTTTACTCCTTTTGTCCATGTGAGAAAGATGCCATTGATGATGATGCAACCAAGTAATATCACATAGACAGCTGAAAACTGCATCTTTGTCCTCTGACAAGGTGCAATTTAACATCAGTGACATATGAACTTACTGGAAATGACCACAAAATACAGGTTTGTGAGTAGAAAGTTCTTCATTCATGGAAAACAGAATATTTGACACTGAAGAAAATAAAAAGGCACACCTTGCTGGCTTAGGCTAGAACATGAAAACCCAGAGGAGAGACACACAATTTGTAAAGCTAAAATGTAAATGTTTAATGTTCTTTTTCATTAAATTCCCAGTAAACACTGAGCAAAGTAGCATCAATTCCAAAAGAAATGATACAAACATTTAAACAACAAAAATCCCATTTTTGTTGTCGATCAGTTGCAGAAGGAGAGCACACGCATTAAGGTTAATGCCCTTTTTTAGTAAACCAGTCTTTCTTTTCTATTAACTGAGTGATTCATCTTCTCAAACGCAGACAATCTTTGGCAGCGTCTCGTCATGCTGGGCATGTGGCCACAGACATGCAGTGATATCACTGTGAGGAGACAGGTTCATGATGGCTGAGAAATAAATAGTCACACTTCCAAACATCCTCTCACTGCACTGCAGCCAATCACAGATCAAGGTCAAAGGCCAGCAGGATGGCTGCCTGTTTGACTGACAGCCGGCAGCGGGTAACGTCAGGTGATTTTTGTCCTGCTGTTAAATGTGGTCAAACTGCAGATCACACATCACAGAGCAATGTACAGTACATTCTCTGACAGGGATGACACCTGACGATATGTGACGGTCACAAGCTGCGTGAGCTCACTGTTCACCAATCAGAGGCCAGAGAGAAGATGTCAGGTGTAATGCCTGAAAAAAAAACTTTAAAGGGGGGATTTATTATTTTAGTAATGCTAGTTCAAAGTCATGCTCATTTAAAACACTGATTCAAATTTTTTTTCTGACACCTCAACTACTTTCAATACTTGCACTTCAACTTAAATGACACGACTAAGAGGATGTAGATATTAGTCTACAGTCATTCTAGCGCACAGTGGTGCTTTGAGCTAAATGCGAACATCAGCATGCTAACATAATCAAAATGACAATAATAACATGCCGATGTTAAACAGGCATAGTGTTTACCATGTTCGCCATCCGAGTTTAGCGTGTTAGCATGCTAACATTTGGTAATAAGCTCAAAGTGTTGCTGAGGCTTATGGGAATGTCATTAGTTTAAGTAAGTATTGCTATATATAGCTTTAACCTCTAAATCCACTTTGGTACTTACACTTATTTTAGCTTTTATACTTATATCCACTTTGTACTTAATTTATCTTACATGTATTATAGTGTATTATATTTGACTTGCTTGGTACTTCTATTCCTTCTATTCTCAAGTGTGCACTGACGTGACAGTGAGCAGCTGTAACGAAAGAGTTTCCCTTTGGGGATCAATAAAGTATTTCTGATTCTGATTTTCTAGTTTTTTTTTTGTTTGTTTTTTATTAAGCCATATTTTCTTTCACCGACCTGTTGTTTTGTTTTTGCTTGTTATTGATCCCTCCTCTGTGAATGCACACACCCTCTGTGGAAGGGATGGGGGGATTTGGCTTTTTTATAATATAACCCCATTGAAAAGGTTTCTGAGGCAGACTTCGACAAACAATTATCTAAAACAACAGAACAACAATAAAGATAATATGACAAAAGTAAAACTGCCAGTCAAGAAGAATCAAGACCAATCCAGAATTACACACATTACAATTATAATGAAAAGGTTAGGAAGATGAAAATAAAAAATAACAGTGGTCTGGGTTTTTTTTCCTCTGCTTTAGACCTTTTGCATCAAAACTGAGCCGCCTGACCCTTTAATTCCCTTGAAAGTGAATTTATAGCTGTGAGCTATTTTTGAAACTGACCTTGTGACTGAAATAGATGGTAAAAGGGGGAAACTGTTTTGGATGGGGACCTTCAGAGTTACCGCACACTACTTTTCCATCTAGCTGTAGATGTGTTTGCCACAGCTGAATGAAGTTCAGCATCTTGCTCATGTGCACTACAGCAGGAGGGGCAGGGTGTGTCGAACTCAACCTGAAGCCGTGACACGGGTGAAGGAATTATGAACAGGAACTAAAGGTGACCCTGTGAATTAGCACATCTTGTTACAGTCGTCAGATTAGAAATTGAGACAGCAAGAAAGTTATAGTTAAGGTATCCAGTTACTGTAAAAAGACACTTTTCAACAATTACTGTGTGAGATTTTTGCATCCCAAAATGTATCTTTTTCTCTCAGTTTTGCCCTTCTGTCCACGCGAAGCAACCTAGTCTCCTAGAAATTATATTTATATACAACTAATTTGCAATAGCAAATATGTTTTGAGACATTTTTTACATTTTGTTTTCAATTTTAATAATAAGGAAATGTTTTAATGAATGTATGCAAGGTCAGAAAATGTTCATACAGACAGTTCCAGCAAAATGTTCCCTGACAATGTATTTAATTTGTTTTTCCTACAATATCTGCTCGTAGCAACTGAAACAGCACTTGGTTAAAGGGGCACCGATTTTACACATCAAAGTGTGTTTCCAGGTGTTGGGGAGTACAAGCCTTCAGTGTCTGCAGAGGGAGCTGTGTGAAGTCTGAAAATGTCCCCAAGTGATGTCACTTGAGTCAGCGTCAGTTGGGGCTGAAGACTACAAGTCTGAAAATGAAAAAAGTCTGGAGCTGTGGAGAAGTGAGCTTACCAGACCAAACGTTTGAGAGGCAGAGCATCTACAAGTATACTGAAAACAACAGATGGTGACAGATGCTTTGTGGCTGTGCTTTACGTTACGCTAACCTGATCACTCATTTTAAGTGATCACTGTTTTCAATATTTTTGTTTATTTTGTCTGACGATGTCGTGATCGTACAAAGTGATTTGATCCACAACGCAGCAGCTTGGGAATGACTGCAGGGTTACCACGCTGTATTGACAAGCCGCGACTATATTTCAAACTTGCTCCGTTGTCTGACGACAGAAACAGAAATATTTGTAAATGAGAACAACTTTATTGTGAATTTGGCTGTATTAAAACACAGTGTTCGGGATCACAGAAAGCAGGAAGGAACACAATCACGGAGGTTTAAAGAGCTGAGACCATCCCTCCCTCCCTCCCTCCCTCGCTTTTTTCCTTCTCTCCTCCTCTCTCTGTCTCCCTCTCTCTTTCTAACTACAAACATGAAAAACTAGTTTCACTGTATATGTGTCAGGGCATAGTCAGTAATCAGTAATGAGTAATGCATCATCAAATATAATCAATGAATACAGACATTTATATACATTCACAAGTGCATTTCACTTTTCAAAGAAGAGAGCTGAGAATAGAAACGCAAGTGAGACGCTTGGGTCACCGTGCCGGTGGAGCCAGATCTGACGGACATTGGACGTAGTCTACGCATTAAAGGTGAGGTATGCGATTCTAATCCAATGTCTTTTTGTCAAATTTAGCAAATATCTCCTCACGGTCCGCTAGCTGTCCGTTCTGTGTGTGCTGAGAAACAAAATCTGATGTTTGTACACAGCCCTGGCTCTGTAAATGGGAAATAAATAAAGTGGCAAAGTGGACAATTTACTTGTTAGACCTTAAAACATACATTCATGCGTTGACTTAAAATGATCCAGTTTCATTTGATTCAAACACAACATCATAACAACTCTGTATTCTCTGCCAGCAGCAGCAGCACTGACCATGGATTATGAAAAGCAACAACTTTTTATTCAGTTATTTTTGTGCTGTGATGAAGTCTGTGATTGCTTTGATGACAGCTCCACAGCTCGATCAGGAACAGCAACAGCATGTTGGAGACTAAATAAAAAAGGAGTGCAGTACACCAGTCCCTTGTGCCTATTTCAGCTGCCTCTCCCTCCTCTCAAACACACACCTCATATCCTTCTCTCATATTTGTCAGCCGTCTAAAGGAGAGTGTGAAGATGACACTATCTTTATATGTGTGTGCCGAGTTCCTGTGCAGCCTGGTCAGCGGCATGCCGGTAGTCTAAGACTGGTTTGGTGTTAAACCCTGAGGGATACATCATAGGATTCTGTAATTATAAATAGGCCGCATGCAAAATTCCTTCTCTGGAAATATATCTAGTTTACTCTATTATTAGCCATGTAAATCCTCCTCTCACCCGGTATCCTCATTCGGGGAGGGGGGTGGGGGCACTGCATCTGTGAGATTGATTGCAGCGCCTCAGCACTGTTTACGAGTGTGTCATCCTATGAAGATAATCCTTCACTCAGAGAGACAAACCGTCCGGGTGTAATTCACAACGCTGTTTGCTTTCTGACAAGCGCCTGCGGGCTCTGCAACCCGACCGTCCTCTATCCATCTGTCTGAAAGAGCTGTAACTCTGACAATTTAAAGGTAATTTGTTACGCTGCTGCCAGGTTTTTCAGAATAGACATGAAGGCGAATGACAGCAGAGATGGGATGAGATAAAATGTGAAATGAAACTTGCATTGGTAGAAATATAGTGCTAGTCATGTTCATGTAAGGTGCTTTGGATACAGGGTTGTAGCATGTGCGTTAGGCAGCATTTTAAATTAAATGACCCAGTATCCCCAGGAATTACATTGATATTGGACGATTTCACCCTTATGTCCAATGCCAACGTTCAGTGCCAATGCAGGAAGTAGCATGCCATGCATCTAGCGAGGCAGCATGTAAATGTGTGGACTAGCAATAGAGAACCAAAATGAAACTTGAACTTCTGGGCTCAGTTCCAGAAGTAAGAAAAACCTCAAAATCGACATTTGTAATATCGCAAATTACTTAAAGGGACAGTTCACCTCAAAATCAAAAATACACATTTTTCCTCTTACCTGTAGTGTTATTTATCCCTCTAGATTGTTTTGGTGTGAGTTGCCGAGTTTTGGAGATATCGGCCGTAGAGATGTCTGCATCTTTTGGAACATAATGGGACTGTATGGCACTTGGCTTGTGGTGCTCAAAGCACCAAATACATTTGAAAACCTCAACAGCAAAGTCTCTTTCCAGAAATCACGACCCACTTACTCAAGATAATCCACTGCTGTTGTGAGCAGTTTCATGTAGGAACTATTTTCTTTCCACCGATAGTTCATACATGAAACTGCTCACAACAGCCTCATAACATCCAGCCTGACCAGAAACACTACCAGTGTCTTTTTAATACAGCACGGGAGATTCTTCCACATAGTCGTTGCAGTAAACAATCTCGACCTGCTGATTAGTGGTGAAGACTGGAGTGGCTCTCTCTTTCTTTTTGCAGATGTTGATAGCTCACCTTGTGGATTTACTAACACTGAGTGTGAGGTAGTTCACCTCACCAGATGACAAACCCTTCAGCCTCATCTTTAGGGCTGTTCTTTGCTGTTTGAGGCCCACAGAGGCAGAGTCTTGGCAACAATGTTCAACCACCTGTTTTAGCAAAAGAAACTAGTCAGAAACGTGTTTGGTCTGACATATTCAGGTCTGTAGATAACATAAACCACAGCTAAGGCAGTGATGGAGCAGTGGAGCTTAAAATGTATCAGTGCTCAATAACTTGCATTCTACTGCAACATGACTGCTTCACTTTCAGTATTTTACATGTTATGCTAATAAAAAAACTCACACTGGTGCACAGAGATGCTTCAGGACCTGTTAGCTCAGGTGTTCCCTCCAGGAAATAACTCATGGAAATAAAGTTTGTTGCTAAGCAGCACCGGCCAAAACGTGGTTTAATGGAAAATAACTTATTTGTTGCCAAGCAACATTATCTTATTGGCTGTGTTGGGAACCTCAGGGAAATATTGAGGTCCTCAGTGTTTCAAATTATGACTCATGCTTATTAACATGGTCATCAGTGGGTCGCTTGTGACACTGAGGAGCTACAGTGTCAGAGAGAAACTCATGAGTAGAAAAAAGAGAGAGAAGTTCACATTTAGTACAGTGACGACCAACAAGGAGCTGAAAGAAAAGAGGCAAACTAATATTAAACATTAGTGGTTGAACCCTGATTTCCTCCTTAAAGTGGCTATAATCAATATGTTTATAATAAATGTATCAACTGATAATGTGAAAACAATGTGAAAGAGGTCGCTTGTAGTGATGAAGCTGCAGAGAATTATCAGCTGAATCTGCAGCTCCCCTTGGCTTACAGAGCTTTATAGTGAGTTTCAGTGGACTTCTGATGTTAGCATGTATGCTTGGTCGCTTGTTTAGCAAGTGCAAGTGAAACACAAGATGTGTTCATACTTGTAGATAAAAAGGTGAAATTAGCTGGATGCTAATATGGGTTGTGGTGCTGAGTCGGTGGCTCTTTTTGTGTTGTGTTGCAGATTTCAGTCAGTGTAACTCTCAGCCAATAAAAAAACAAGGATGTCCTGCTTTATGCAAAACTTGTATGTATGCTGTAGCAGAAAATACATTCAAGTCAGACTTTAAAGGCCTCGGTATGGCCCCTTACTGAAGTAAAAGTAGGCAGGGTTTAAACTTCTCTCTCAAGCTCTCTTTTTTCCTTCTTCACACAGTTACTTCTGTCACTTTTCGTGTTTACAGCCGAGTGCACCCTAAAGGTCTTCGAAGAGAGACTGTGTGTGAAACGTTATTCCCATTTCAACGATTCATTGGGTCTCACTCCATGACGCCAGGCTTTTGGTATGGTCAGGTTCTTGAATGCTAACAAACACCATTTAAAATGAATCAAAACTTGAACACAGCTTCCATTTTTCTTCTTTTAATGCACTCTGAGGTACGCTGATAAAATTACAGATGCGGTGGAGTAAACATCTTCAGCTTCATTACTCCATGTTTTCCTTTTCCATATCGTCATGTGTTATTGCTTGCATAAATCACTATAACCATCTTAACATATGTTACAATCTATTTAAATGTCCATACTGTAATTTCATTATGTTGGTCCATGCTGTACACAGGACATCTATTGCATGTCTGTCTGTGCGTCCTGGGAGAAGGATCCCTCCTCTGTTGCTCTTCCTGAGGTTTCTTCCATCTTCCTGAGTTTTTCCTCGTCTGAATCGAGGGTCTAAGGACAGAGGATGCTGTATGCTGTACAGATATTGCTGTATAGTGATATTGGGCTGTATAGATAAAGTTGACATGACCGTTTGTAAATCACTGAAAATATTTGCAGCCATTTTTAAAGGTTTCATTTTCATCAACAAATTATCAAAGATTTATTTTAAGGACTAATATGATAAAAATAAACATCTCTGTATTGTATCCTTCATCCTACATAAGTAAATGTTGGTGTGTTTGTGAATGGATAAACTGTTCGTGTGTGTGACACAGACTGTTTTGATGCTGCAGTTTATGATTGTAAGAATGTGGTCAGCTTGGATGTTGTGGCACAACAAGCTGTTGGTCACTCCCTCTGACCTGACCCCCCCCCCCAAAAAAATATATAGCACGCCATCACACACATATACACTTCCTGTGTGAGCACTAATAGAGCTTACGAGTGAAGCATCTCTGTGTGTATTAATAGACACAGAGAGCTTGATGGCAGTAATTAGGGTATTTAAGATAGTGGAGATGTGTTGAGATTAAGCACAGGTGTCACACATGTACGCAGTCTAACACATATACACTATGCAGGCACAAGCACACACATGTGCACACACATTCATCAGCATATATGGACACCCATAAAAGTTGCTTATCAGAGAGAGTCACTGCTCAAGGTCACGGGGTAACTTGCGTGTGTGCATGTGTGTGTGGTTTCACGTGTTTACATGTGATCATCATAAAAGTGGGGCCAAAGGTCAAGTGCAGCGAACCGGCACCTGCTGTAACCACACACACACACAAACACACACACTGCTACATAACACCCTATACAAGTTATTTCTGTCTGACATCTCTGATCATAAACAATCCATAATCCTCCTCTAATCTCCTTCACACCTCAAACAAAGTTCCACAACACAGAGCAGTTTAACAAAGGGAAGTCCAGCTGTAGAGGAAAATATAGGACAGTTCATCAGCCGCTGGTCACAACTCAAAGAAAGAATCAAATAAGAAGATGAAATCTAAATCTGAGTCCCTAGTTAGTATACATCATCTCTATATTCAAGCAAGTTTCCTGTGAATTATGCTCCCATGCAGCATGCAATAGTTTTCTGTTTGCTGGCAATGTTTGGTACAAAAATATGGCCATAATGCTTAAATTGCATCTATAATTTATATGCAATTGTGTGTCTCTCCAAAAGATATGTCACATATATGTACATATATCATATGTATTTTAAAATATAGCAATAACAGCAGTTTTCATATATGTGTATGTGCTGGATACCCTTGTCAACGAATTGGACAATTCACGGGAGAGTCAATAGAACTTGCACGGGCATGTGCAGCAGTGTTTAGATGGGACAAAAATGGAACTGAGCAGAGATGGAGCTTGTTAAAGCCTCTGCCGTCACACGTGTTTCACTTGAGCATCTTTTAAAAAGGACAGCTATCCAAATCTGTACAAGATGCTCCAGTTAGCACTGACTCTGCCTGTTGGATCTACCACCTCTGACAGAGATTTTTCTGCAATGAGGAGAATTCGAAACTGGCTGGGGTCAACGATGGGAGAAGCAAGGTTTTCATCACTTGCAGTTCTTCACATTGAGCACGACATAACAGCAAAGCTATCACCTGAGAAGACAGTAGACATATATGACATATATGTTTTCTTCTACACTAGGCACTGGTTATAATATATATATCTTAATAGTGCTGCTGAGCAATTTGTAATTGTGTGCGCTATTAGTTGGATATGAGTGAGTATGCATTTTTCACAGTTTTCAATTTAACACGAAATTAGTTCATGTGTACTCTAAATGTTTTAAAAGGGTACATGGAAAATGAAAGCCTAACAGTATAATATAAACAAATTAATATTTCACTTTGCTTCACTTGTATGCGCTCATGTGTGAATGACAAATACCCTACGTAAGCCTAGGTGTGATATAGTACAAAGTGGCCATGAACTCATTTGATGCACTGTGTTGTTTGGCTTTATGGCAAGCTTGGCACTATTGTCTTCTGTATGAATATGCGTAATAAGCCACGCAATAGTTTGCCCACCCCCCCAGCGCAAATGTCAAACTCTGCCTATGAACATACACATACGCTGCCGCCCACCATTGAGTCTGGTTCTGTCCGAGGTTTCTGCCTCTTAAAGGAAGTTTTTCCTTGCCACTGTCGCCAAATGCTTGCTCATGGTGGGATTTGTTGAGTCTCTGTAATTAATATTATAACGAGTATGGTCTAGAGAAAAGCGCAATGGGATAACTTATCGCTATATAAAGCTATTTAAATAAAACTGAATTGAATTGAATTGAAGGAGCAGTGCGTAGGATTTAGTGGCTTGTAGCAGTAAAATTGCAGTTTGCAACCATCTGAATACGGCTTGCAAGCCCCTCGCTACTGGGCTACTGTAGAAGGTATTTTATTCCATTTCTGCCAGTAGCTCCTCCTAAATGTTACACACTGGTCCTTTAAGTTGCCGCTCCACATGCTGTGAACAGACACTAGAGGCAACAATCCTGTGGCATGTATTTGTATGTGTAGCATGTGTGTGTCTGGGGGTATGTGTTTTCATGGATATGTGTCCACAAGAATGCCAACTGCTCTCCATGAACAGGTGGAGCAGGCGCAGTAACAGGGTGTCCGAGGCTGCGTGGTGAGGAATGGCTCGCCGACACCAAACAGCAGCTTCAGTGGGATCAGTGCTGATCCTCAGGTTCAAGGTTAAAGACGGGAGGGAGGGAGGGAGGGGAGAGCTAATAATGATCAGAATAATACAGCAATACACTGCCAGAGAAATCGCTTGTCATGTGACACGCCTCTGCAGTAAGGTTAGTGCCTGCAGGTAAAGAATAATTCTTTTATTCCAACTTTGGTTCTATTTTCATTGTTTTGTCTAGCATTGTTACCAGTAATAATCTCATGACCAAGTTAACTGAGACATGGGAACACATTGACATCACAATAAAGAAGTCAGACATGGAAAGATGATATGGTGAGTATAGTTTTTTTCTTTGTAAAATGTGAGTTGGACTAATTTTACTGAAGTCATGTCCTTGAGAAAAACACATAAACAATAAGGTTTCTCACTAAAAGCATTTTAAGGCTCTGAGGAATTCCTTAAGCATCACGTTTTGTTGCAAACTATTCTCAGCAACAAAATTAAGAGAAAATGCACATTCAGTGGCAACTTATTTCAGGCATATACAGACAGAATGAATATGGGCCAACAAGAGAACCCTGTTAATACTCCGTTTTGTCTATTATTTCTTGCAACCTGACTTGCTCTCTACTGGGGCAGAATGCCCCCCAAATTACACACACTAAATATCTAAACAAAAATCACTGGTTGAGACGTAATCAGGATTTTTTTTTCTTCCTTAAAAAAGGTACACAGTGGAGTTTCTGACCACTAGTAACATTATGGAACAAGGACACACATGCATGCGGTAATGTGATACACATTCCTGCCAAGTGTTTCACACTATTCCACTGATCTACAGATGGCAGTAACACGCCAACAAGAGCAGCAATACACCAGCAAAAGGCAGTAAAGAAAAACACTGCAAGCTAGTAAACACGGACGTAAACAATGCAGGTTTCAAAGTATTGGCTTTTGCAAATGATTTATGAGGAAGGAAATATATTCAGCACATTTGTTAGACCTCAAGGATACACAGAATGAGCTTGGGTGAGAAACACTGAATGCAAACACAACTTTTGTTTGTTTACAAGAAAACGCCACAGGGCACATTTCATTTTCCCAAAATGCTCCTAAAAGTCAGTTGCTGTGAATAGAACAGGACCACATCCTCCTCCGCCTGGTGAGCTACACTGTGTTTCATTCTTGTTTCACTTCTGCGATGAAAGCGTTGAAATGTTTATCTATGATGCAAAAATGTAGCGCTACAATAACACAAGTAGAGTGGCTTCATAAAGTCAGAAAACTGACTAAAATTAGCCACTTGTGATAGCAGATCATGTGTATGAAGTATCAGCAAAACCAACTGAGTATATTCAAGTGGAGGGTGTGTTTTATCACTTAATTTAACTTTTCATTTGCAAGAGCAAGATTGAGTTGCTTCTTCTTACAAGAGTTGAGAAAATCTTCATGGATAAAATTTTAGGAGTATTAAAGAACCTGACAAGAGCTGCTAGACATTTCTTGTCTTGTTTAAAAATGTTTGATCCCTCCTCTGTTACAGTGACTCACCCTGTAGGCTGTGCTGCCCTGCTGCCCAGGAGCAGATCTGTGGTCACAGCTGCAGTGCTGAGGGAGCTCCATGCACTGGTGCCCATCACACCCTGAAAATAGTCCCAGTTCGGTCATTTCTGACTCAGCTGCTGTTCAGCTGCCGCACGCTTCAGTCAGAGGGTTGGGCACTCCACTTGAACATTTGAGTACTGTATACACAACAAGGTTAACTTTAAACGGGCTTGAACAGATGCTGATATTTCTATTTCTAAAGTCTTAGTTTCTGTTATGAAAGGAAAAATCCCTTTGCACAAATTAAATAAGTAAAATTTTCGATATAGAAAAATTGTAATAAAAATTACACATCTCACATTTTATAAATTCTACTTAAAGTATTACAACTCTGGTGGATGTGATCTAATGTCTGTTCTTTGTGTCGCCAAGCGGTTGTATTTATGCAAATGAAACATGAGTCTCAGAATGAGGCTCCGAATATTTCATTAAATGCATGACAACTTTTGCCCGCTTCACTTTTGGGACTGGAAAAATCTAAAATAATTGCTACTGGAAGATGTTAATGACCTTTTAGTTTGACTGTATTTTCTGGCATCCTTTTCTTACATGTCTTCTGTCCTACAGCCAACAGTAATGAGTTGAACTTGGGTCAAAGACTGCAGAAGCAAAGTGCTCAGGTCCAAAAAGTAATTTTCCAAAGGAAATTAAATGACATATACCATCAAGTTCAAAAACGTCAATCTGCACAGGACGGTTATAACCAGAGGTTATTTTGCCAGACATCTGACAGAAGTTAAATGATGACAGAATATTTCTTGGCGCAAGAATACATTCTATGAAAATGAACACTGATGATCCAGGCAGGATTCAGAGATGCTGTAGTAATAATGACATTAGCCTACCACCCCTCTGGCTAAACTTATCTTGTTGAAAAAGGCTGTAGTTCTTTAGTCTTAATAGCATCAATCACGCAGTCTGCAAGTGAAGTCCATAGGACCTTTGGAGTTTGTGTAAAATACACTAGGCTGTGATGTTCAGGGCCTGAGTAGCTCAGCTGGTAGAGCATCAAACTTTTAATCTGAGGGTCAGGCGTTTAAGTCCTTGTTCAGCTGATCCATGCACATTGGTGACTGACATATGGGCAGCTATTCTACATCAGTGCCAATCAATAGGTCAAAAACGTGTGTTTTGTGGAGTTACCCTTTAAAATCGAGAGAACTTAAGAAAGGGACCCTTAAATCCTATTTCTGTACTGAGAGCAGATAAGTGTTGGTGCATGTCAAAGTTTGATGCCAAGTTGCTCAGCTGGACTAAACTGAAATGATGACCAGAAAAGCCAGGCAAATCCTGGCTTTACACAAATAGCTAATAAGGTAATGTCATGTAAGTTTGATGCTATCAGCCACAGCAAGAACCTTTGATGTGGCCCAACTGTCTGTTTCGGTTACCCCAAGTAGATAAAAAAATTTACTGGCAAATATTTGTCAGAATACTTGGTGCTCAATGAACCATGTAGAAGGGCAAGAAGTTGCAAATGTCATGTTTGAACGGTTTGGTTTCATAAATCAATGTAAAAAAGTCCATGTCTTGAAAACAGTACTCTTAATAATACTCATCCATCCGTTTTCTAAATTGTTCGTCCTGTTCAGGGTTGCAAGGGGGGCTGGGGTCTATCCCAGCATGCAGGAAGTAGGTTACACCCTGGACAGGTCACCACTCCATCACACGGCACAGTCAACAGTAGTACCTAAAACTGCTTTTTAAAGTGTACACTAGCACTACTCTATACTGAAATAGCTGGGAGAGTATTAGGCTGAAGATGTAAAGGTTGCTGGTTTGATACTGGGTTTCAGCAGACAATGTCTCCATTGTCTGAGGTGGTTGTTTCCAGTCTTTGTGTTAAACTAGGGTGAAAACACTACAAAACTACTTTTGTATTGAAAATGACATTCATCCTCTCATTTACTGTATCTCTCTGTGAGACTGCAAATAAATGGATTTCCCAGAATGGTAAAGTATCTATTTAAGCATTTAAACGTCTCTGAAGGTCCCCATTCATCCAGGTTATACTGTAACTTACAGAAGTACTTAGTCAAAGGCAACTGGACTCATTCTTTAAAGCTCAAATTATACTTTATGTGCCCACATAGCCACGAGGGTCCGAGTGACGTAAGTTTTGACATCTGCCTGTTTGACCTTTGGATGCAGACATGGGGACGTTTTTGTGCAGCCCAAAATTGATGACCAAGCAGACTGTAGATAACAACTTGCTGAACCACACTGTTGCAGTCATGACAATACAAACACAGAATAGAAGTAGATGAGTTACAACGGAACATGTGGATTTGAGTCTAAACCACTGCCTGTAATGTAACTGCAGCTCTTTAGCCTTAAGGTGAAATTTGCACGCGTTTAACACTCACTTTACCCATGCAACTATTCATCCATGGCATTGCTTGTAAGTACAAAAGTGTTTCTCTGAATGTGACTGGTGTAAATCATGCAGAGAGAATAATGAGTCATTAAAAGTGAAATGATGACTGAGGATGAGTCAGTCAGTCAGTTGGGAACCTGCTGAAAGAGCCTCTGAGAGACAGACAATAAAGATGAGAGGAGGGGAGGATGGATAAAGAGAGGAGGTGGAAAGGAGCAGTGGAGAAAAAAATTTTAAATTAGAGTTTTAGAGTTGAAAAGAACAGGAAGTAAATAAAAGCAGCAAAAGGACTGAGTGTCGAGAGAGGAAAGGGTGATGATGAGAGGGCTAAAAGAGGAGAACAGAGCACATCAGAATGGAGGAAAAAAACAGGAAGGAGAGGGGAATTCATGAAGCGGTGGTCAGTAATTGGGGGGTTTAGAAGTCGATCCACATTCCTGCAGAGTGAGGATACAGAGCAATGGCTGCCAGAAGTGTATGTAGGGTACAGAAACACCCTGAGATCCTGTTCAAGAGCAGCGAGATGAGGAAGACAGATGCTTCTCTCAGTATTTTTTCCACCATTTACGGATTGATTGAAGAAAAGATGGACATACTTTGTTAAACAATCTTCCTTAGTGATATTAGTCATATTTAGTTTTAACTCATCATCACAAATTGTTAAATTGCATTATTTTTTTAGCCATGCTTGTGGCAGGACCGTAATGATGGTGATGTTGGTCTTTCGGCTGGTCGGTTCAGCACTTTGGTTCAGACTAAAATATCTCGACAACTATGGGATGGATTGCCATGCAATTTTGTACAGACATACATGATCCCCAGACGATGAATCCTACTGACTTTGGTGATCCCCTGACTCTTCCTCTAGCGCCACCAGCAGGTTGACATTCATGGTTTCAAGTGAAATGTCTCATCAAACACTGAATGAATTGCCATGAAATTTGGTACACATATCCATGTTGCCCAGAGGATACACTTTCACGACTTTGGGGATCCCCTAAATTTTCCTTTATCACCATCACCAGGTCAAAATTTGAAATTGTCCAATACTTTAGTTTATGACAAAATAACTGCACAACTAATGGCATTCCCATCACTCTCAGCTTTTGTGCTAAGTAGTTAATGATAGCATGTTAACACACTAAACTAAGATGATGATTATGGTAAACATTACATCTGTTTAGCATCAGCATGCAAGCAAACAAGCTCTAAAAACCCACTGTGCACTACATTAGCAACTAGCTGGTGAAGGAAGCCAGATATTTTTCTCAGAAGTTGGTGGAGACCAAACCAGAGCTAAAGGAAGAGAAAATTGGACTTACATTCATCAGGTGGACACAAACACAACTCCACTGGGGTGATAATGTAACCACGATCTTTCCTTAACCATAACCAAGTACTGTAGTTCTTCTATTATCCATGATGATTCCCTAACCTTAACAAAGTAACTTTGTTTTTAACCCAAACCACGATATTTGCCTAACTCTAACCAACCGCTTTGACAACCATAGAGAAGACATCTTTGGAAACATATAGATACTTTTTTGTAATGGTGATTTGCAATGTAAGCCATTTTCTTGGCAAAAAGTCAAGCATGGTCCCTGTGGGGTTGTGCCTTGTCACCTCAAGGTGCATCTGAGGGGCAGAGAGAGTCCGGATTGGTGACCTCAGGATTGGATCACTGCTTTTTGCAGATGATATTGTTAACACACGGTCAGGACCTCCAAGTCTAAGACCACGGTACTCGTCCAGAAAATGGTGGATTGTCCTCTTCAGGTTGGGTGTGAGTTGCTGCCTCAGTTGAGTTGGTGGTTTTGCTAATTGGGGTCATTTTTAAGGCAACGAGAAACTCATGCCATTCTTATCAGCCTCTTTGTGTTGATTGCTATTTAGCAAATGTTAGCACGCTAACACAATAAACTACGATTGTAAACATGGCAAACATTATACCTGTTTCACAACAGCATGTTAGCATGCTGACATTAGCATTTAGCTCAAAGCACCACTGTGCCTAAGTACTTACTTCATCTGCAGTGGTAAAATTAATTACATAAGAGTCAGAATAATCAGAAACATTTATAATAAATAATAAATACACACACAAACATACGCACACTCTCTCTCAGACACATACACACACACAATGATAAAAATTATATATATTTAGCTCTGTATCTATGTAGATTAGTGTGCACGTTACACAACAGATGAAGTATGACGCTTGTGTGATTTAAATAAACTGATAAAAATACAAACTTGCGAAACCGTTGCCATGTTAAAAACCATCCTAAGTCCTGAGTTTCTCTCTCACACACATTCTCTCTCCTTTTTTCTTTGTGGATCTATTTTTTTTTCTTTCTTTGCAGCTGTCTGTTTCTGTATCTGTATCCTGTCACTGTTTGTCTTTTTATCTCTCTATTCAACCCTCTTCCTTTTCTTTTTTCTCTTCATCTCAGTTCTGCCCTCAGTTCTTTCACCACGTTTCTCCTCTGTCTCAATCTTTCACTCGTTATCTTAACTATACAGTATAATCTCTCTCTTCCATCACTTTCACTTCCATCTTCTCTCTCTGTTTCCTTTTCATCTCTCTCATTCTCTTGCTGCTTTGTCTTATCAATTTGTTTGTATCTGTATGTTTTGTTCTCTGTATGTGTCTTTTCCCTCCTCTTCCGACTTCTCTTGATCTGTCAACCACCTCCTCTCTTGCTCTTGCTCTCCCAGTTGTAACCTCTTGTCTCTCTATCCCCCTCTCTCTTTTCACTCTGTCTTCTATTCTAGATTTTACTCTGATTTGCACTGACACGAACACTAATCCTTACAGCTGGCACTAATTGGTCTAATGAGAGCGCCAAAATTACAGGTAAAAAAACATTGAAAGATGGGCATTGAAAACAATAAAATATATTTTTGTTCTTTTATTATTATCATCCTTAGTGTATTTTATTTCATTCATTTAATTCCTTTCCACATACACCCAAACTTCTGTGGTCACAACATTTATAGAAAATACTACATTCACACATAAACACAAAAATTAATTTAAATGCAGTTTTAACATTAACATATACTCATACATTCCCTAATCAATCTGACATTGCACTGAATCAACACTTAATCTCTGTTTCCTTCTTTTAACATGATATTTTACCTTGCAGAAAGACCCCCAAAGCTATATATTGCTATATTGCAGCCTACAATACAACTGCAAGCACTACAGTTAATAGTCAACATTTCAAACTTTAAAAACCCATAACTGTCACACTCCCAGTCTCATTTTCATGATATATGTAGTTACTGATTGACCCATTTGGAGCCAGTATCATTCATAAGGGGCGACCTGTTTACTGTTGCCTCAGTCATTATAGTAACTAGAGGGTAAAAAATGTAGCAAGTGAGTCACTCTTCTTGATGAAAACAGGAGTTATTTCCATTTTGGCAGGCAGGAAATAATGCAGGAAGTCTGGGCCAACTTTAATGAGAACTACCTGCACCTCTGGAGACGGTGGGAACACATTCATTCAGCAATCCTGATAGTTGTCCCTCAAGAGAAAAACATTTTTACTGAAATTGTTGCAGGGCAAAATTTTCATTTTGGAATTTACATTCTCAAGGACTGTCCAACTGTGTGACTGGGAACTGTGTTGCCATGGTGATACATTCCACTTCCCAAAACAAGAGGTCATATCCCACAGGGTGATGTCACTGAAGACTTTGTTTTCCCTTCAGTGGCCCCTTATGTGTGTCAGAACTGGACCAACAAGTCTGCTAGAGGCAAAGTTGCAGTTAAAAAATACAGGCACCTCTAAAACTCACACAAGAAGGAGGAGTACACATTCTTAAAAAATCTCTGCGTGTCCACCACAGTTAAAATGAGCAAGGATGGAAGTTTGTGCTCATGATTGCAGGGTAACAAGAAGTGGTGTCAGGTACATGTAGACCAGTAAGCAGTCCTGACAGATAAAATCAATTCACTCCATTATCATCATCCCTGCTTCCGCATGCATTTTGGGTTTGTTGTATTACGCACATACAGTTAAAGAAATGCAAAATTGGTTAACAGCAGTGCTATGAGCTAAATGCTAACGCCAACATGCTAACATGCTCACAACAACAACACTAACATGTGACATGATGTTTAGCAGATTGTGTTTACCATGGTTACCTTAGTTTAACATGTTATCATGCTAACATTTGGAATTAGCAGTAAAGCTGAGGCTGATGGGAATGCCATTAGTTTTGCAGGAATTTAGTCATAAACCAAATAAAATAAAAGTATTGGACAAATTCCTCAACTCCACCTCCTCCTCCCAGAGAATGTATCCTGATAACTTTTTCTGTAGTTCCACCATGAGGTTCACATTTTTGGTTCAGAGTGAAATGTCTTGACATTCATGTCTTCCTTAGGATGAATTGTAATTACTGTAGTGGTCCTCTGACTTTTCATCTAATGCAATTGGGTCAAAATTTCACTTTGTGCAATAATTTGGTTTGTGACCAAAGGAAAAAAAGACATTCCCATCAGCCTCAGCTGTACCTTGTGTTTCCTGCTAATTTAAAAATGCTAGCATGGTAACACACCAAACTTAGATGGTGAACATGGTAAACATACCTGCTTAGCATCAGTATGCCAGCCTTGTCATTGTGAGTATATTAGCATGCTGACATTAGCATTTAGCTCAAAGCACCGCTGAGATAAGTACAGCCTCACAGACCCGCTAACATGGCTGTAGACTTTAGAATTGTGCACTTATTCCTCTGTGCCGTGATGACTGAAACAACAGCATCCGGTGCCGGCAATATGGAAGAAGTGTGATCACTCTGTTTAATCATTTAATGTCTCTGTCTTTCTACTCAAGCCTGTTACTAAGGTATAAACATTATTTTTTTACTCCTCCATAGCCTGTCTCTCAGCTTCCTGCCACATCAACGTCCCTCTTTCTTTTTTATTTTCTCTCCTTGACATCCCAATCTCAGCTGGAGCAGAGGAGGAGGATGAAAAGAGGGAAAGACTTCTCACCCTCTCTTTAAAGTCTTTTTCACTCCTACCTATCTCTCAACCAAGTGAGCCACAATTCAGGGCTTGTTTGGTGCCAATTATCAGTTTTATAGAACATTTCCCATTGCATGAAGCATGCAACATGTTGCAAGACAAATAATTTATTGAAGGTCGCCAACTAGAATCAACCTATCAGGTCTTCTTGAGCTCTCAATCAGAATCAGAAATACGTTATTGATCCCCGAGGGGAAACTCTTTCGTTACAGCAGCTCACTGTCACGTCAGTGCACACAGGGATAGAAGTACTAAGCAAATCAGAATGTAATACACTATAATACAGGCCAGATAAATTAAGCACAAAGTGGATATAAAGTATAAAGGCTAAATAAGTGTAAGTACAGAGGTTGATAAGTATGCACGGTATAATACAATGTAATAATATAAGTAATAAGTAATTATGCAATAATGAGTACTGTCAAGTTTAGTGTAGCTTATTAAGATGATTATGAGACGTGGATATTGCACAGCAGTAATAGAAGTATGAATAAATAAATATCTGAAATCAGAGTATATTGCACAGCAGTATTGAACAGAGAATACTGCACAATTATTTCAAGTATTGCAGTGATGTTAACGATCCAGTGTCCAGTTTATCGACTTAAGGTCATATAGACTGACACTTAGAGGATGGTGGTATTTTTACTTGGATGACAACTATCTTTGTTGACCAAAGTAGATAAATATGGTTTTATGAGTGTGTATGCCATAAGAAACCTTCTCAGATTTAGTGTCTTACAATTGTTTTTTCCATACCGGTAAAGAAACTTTCTCAAAGCCACAAAGTAGTGTCTGCTCTTCTGAATATTGTGTCAGGTGTGAGAGCAAGATGGTGCAAAACAATATCATGAAAAAGGGCACCAGCACACTAAACTGATGCTCCCATAAAAGATTTATTGAGTACAGCTATGACACCACCCTCATTGGGCTCATCTCACCTACCCCCATCACCCTCTGTGACTCCCCCGTCGACACTGTGGAGTCCTTCTACTTCCTGGGCACCATCATCACCCAGGACCACAAGTGGGAGCTCAACATCAGCTCCCTCACCAAGAAAGCGCAGCAGAGGATGTACTTCCTGCGGCAGCTGAAGAAGTTTAACCTGCCAAAGACAATGATGGTGCACTTCTACACCGCCATCAGTGAGTCCATCCTCACCTCCTCCATCAGCATCTGATACGCTGCTGCTGCCGCTGCCAAGGCCCAGGGCAGACTGCAGCGTATCATTGGCTCTGCAGAGAAGCTGCAATCTACCTTCCCTCCAGGACCTGTCCGCCTCCAGGACCTGTCCGCCTCCAGGACCCTGAGGCGAGCAGGGAAGATTGTGGCTGACCCCTCCCAGCCTGGACATAAACCGTTTGGGTTGCTCCCCTCCGGCAGGAGGCTGCGGTCCATCAGGGCCAAAACCTCCCGCCACAATAACAGTTTCTTCTCGACTGCAGCCGGCCTCATCAACAAGGCCCGGGACCCCCACTGACACTGAATCCTACCCCCCAACCCCCCACTACACATTATATAAACGTAAAGTCTACACTCCTGACTCGTTACATCAACGCACATTTTCTGGGCTACTATCTTACACATTGCAAATATTCTTTAAACTTCATACTGTGAACTTTTGCACAGTAAATATGTTGCTCATCCCTGCTCAAACTGTACAGCTCTTTCATTTAAATAACGTCATATTTTACTTTTTTTTAAATTATTTTTTATATTTATTATTATTGTCAATTTTCTATTTATGCTTCTTGACTCACAGTACTTGTTTTATCTTTCTTTATATTTTCTACTTACTATGTTTATTGTTATGCACCAATATACGCTCCCAAAGCAAATCCCTTGTATGTGTAAACCTACTTGGCAATAAACTTGATTCTGATTCTGACTTCATCAGAAATGTGGCGCACATGAATAACTAAATGTTTTAAATGATAATCGGGCATCACTGAGGAAGACTGACAGGACCTTACAAAAGGTCTAATGTCATGTCCTTCTAGACTATTTAGGGTAGGCTATGTATTCAATGAGTGAGAACCTGATTAAGACAAGACAACAATGTTGAAACGTCGCAGTTGTAGGCCTACTCAATACATATTTTTTGGGAACATTGATAACTTTCTCAAAAAAAAAAAAACGGACTTATATCCTGATGAGTCTAAAAATATGATTCATTTGTGACATCTTGTTATAACAGATGAAACACTTTTTCATAAATATGAGAAAAAATCAGTTGTCCATTCATAATACAATTAGTGCTGAACAAAGTGGCAGAAATGGCCCAAATATATATATTAAATTATGCGGGGTATATTGTGTGTCGCCTATATGATGTAGCCTATGTAAGAGCCTGTTTGAGCCTGTAATGTCTTCACCTGATCTAGTTATAATTTCTATTAAAATTTTGCTTGGAGGTGCCTGTGCTCCATCCCTGTTCAGTACACACGGCAGACACGGCGCTTAGTGCGTGTACACGAGTGTGTATGTGTGTTGTAGGCCAATAGTCACTCAGTTACACAACCGCTTTCAGTTTCCGAGCCCTGCCTGCCTGGTGGCTCCCCGCCCACCGCTGCTCTCTGCTGCCTGCCTGCCTGGCTGTTGGACGGACTGGGGCAGATCCGAGCCGACCAGTTCCGCGTTCTCTCCTCGCCCAGTACACGGACCAGACTGAACAGGAGGACCTGGCAGTGTCATGGTGGACATTCCTGCCCAGCCGCGGCATCCATAACTCCGGGGGCAGAGGGAAAGTGTGGACGGAGGTGAGGAATGTGTTATTATTTCTTATTATTTCTGCGCGGATGGCGAATTCATCAGCCGACGTCCGTCGCGTTACGTTACAGCCAAACTTTGACGCTGCTGGCTGGACCTCCTCTCCCCCCCCCCCCTCCCCTCCCCTCCCTCGCCCTCCCTATCTCGCTCTCTCTCCTGAAACGCAAAGTGCGTCGCCGTGCACACTCACATGCGGGATCACGGTATGTTCACGCAAATGGTAAATAACCCGTGTGCGGTGCGCTTCCCGTTCGCTTCGTTAAAAGGCCTTGACGTGAAGCTCTGCAACTTTTACTGTCGATACGTGCTGCGTGCGCGTGCCTACGCGCGTGTATGTGTGTGTGTGTATAGACTGATATAGCCTACAATAACGAGCTGCGACACGTGCGGACCCGTACACGAGCGTTTGAACGTGTATCATGTCGGTGTGTGTCACTGTAATGTGCGTTTGTCGTCCACTGATGTTGTTTTGACACAGGTGACGTAGGACGTGACGCGCCTTAACGATGAGCTAAGCGGATCCGCTCTGTGTGAATGTAGCACGCCCGCGTGTACGCGCGCGCGCGCGCGCGAGAGAGTGTGTCTCATTTACGGACACCGAGGAGGATTTCGGAACTGCGCACTTGAGATTTTTCTAGCAAAAAGCGACCCACGCTGAATGAAGCAGGAGTCTGGAGTGAAGTGGCCCACACACTGCTTCCCCTGCCGGTAGTTTGGTTCTGCCTGAAGCCAGCTCTGCGTGTGTTCAACACCGTTTACCTGATGCACACACAGCATGTCAACACGCAGGTTATGTGACGTTATTTCAAAACGATGGAAGTTGCACATGAGAATAAAGTGCACCCCTAATCAAAAGCAGTTGTAACAACCTATTCTTAGACTGTCTCTGTTGGGACCTTTTCAGTTTGTAGCATACAACAGGTGGATCAAATAACAGCTACAACTTACAGTGTGACCCGGTAGAGCAAAAGGCCTGAAAACATCAGTTACATGTTACATTTATTCATTTGGCAAACACTGTTGTATATGAGCTAATCAACACTCGCCCATGGATGCTTAGTAAAATGAACATAAGTTTAAAAACGATAAAACAATATTTCATTCATATCTCATAAATACGACAGAAGGTAATATTAGAGTTAGTATCTAAACCTTTGAGATAGTATGTCATAATGAGCCAATTGCATTATCTTCTTGCACGACTTGTGACAGTAAGTTGGTGTTTTCAGTCCCATCCGTTTGTTTATCTGTTTGTCTGTTGTTAGCAGAATATCTGTGAAACGTTTTGACAGACTTTGAGATATTTCATTTGTTAAACAAATGATTAGCTTTTCATGTGGAACCGGGAACTTTTAAAATGTATCTTCACATTGAAAAAGGTTTGGTACGTGCATCCCATGATTGTCTGTCACCCTGTGAATTCAGAGTCAGACTCGATCCATGCAGAGATGGAAAGTGTTACCTAATGCAGCCTCGGTAGAGTTTAAGCACTTACTAGGATTCAGCTTGTTGGAGTTGTAAAGAAATGTTGTGTGTAAGCTTTGGCACAATGTTTCAAATTAAAGTGCATATTTCCCATAAATATAAATTAACAATAAAAAACAATCTTATGACAGTCCATTTTTACTTAGTATCCTAGACTAAAACTGACATAGGATTTCGTACATATGAACTATATAAACTAATGTTGTATTACAGAGAAATATTTTATGTAATTAAATATAATAACAGTCACATAGCTTGAAAAACTGGTTTCTCTTCATGATGTGCAAATAAATAAGAAAGCTGTCAAAGAAGCAGACATAACACATATTGGCAGATATATTGATTATGAGTGTTGGAATTCCTATTTTTATCTTACTATAATTTATGGTAACTATAATGTTCTATATGGTATTTTTATCTGCTATGTTGTCACTATATTATACATACAGTATTCATGTAGGAGCTGTAGTATCACAAACTTTATTTCTGTAATATTCCCACAGTAACTTAGAGTTTACACAGAGCCTTTTCTGCTTCATTGTGTTGTTTACTTCTGGCACAATCATATATTGCTGTATCCCCCCATATTTTCTTATGACTAAATTATGGTTCTATATAATGAAGCAAACCCACCAAAACTCAGTGACTCATTTTGACTCTGACATGAATTGCATATAGGGTACATTTATAGCAAACATCACAGTAAGAAGTGTCAAACTCATATGAAATGTTGCATGAGGTAAATAAATACAACCTGCCTGCTAAACAAACCGTTTATTCTGTAACTGTTATTATAGTAATTTGCCTGATGATTAGTATTTGATGGTAGATGTTATCAAGTAATGGACAGACTGCTGTATGTTTACAAAGGGAATGAATCAGACCTGAGAGCAGTGACTAATCCCACATCCAGAAACATTTACTGGCTTGCTCACTTCATTTACTGTAACAGCAGCACTGACACCATCCCATGAAAATAAATGGTTTATTAAATTCTTAGCACAGTAAATATGAAACTTCCAAGTGGGTTTCCAGCCACCACTATGAAGCTTAATATTTAGCTCAGTGTCTATATTTGAAGCAGAGAAATCAAAATTCATTCAGATCCATCAAAGTGGGGATGGAATGGGGGCAAGTTGGAGGATTTAGCTATCTGTAGTAATGGTAATCCAGAGATGGATGCATGTAGGTCAGAACTGCAACAATCCTGTTGGTTTGTAATGCCACTGCTAGTTAATAATAATCGTATTATTACAGAGTATGATAAAATGCTTCACAACAAAACAGGTAAGAGAGAGCAAACTAAAGAAGATACTGCAGATACAAGAGCAAAAACAAAGCAAAATGACTGTATATGTGTCAACTTGATTATGTACGCCTGAACCTCTTAGAAAAAATTTATTTAGTTCATTTTAAATTCCAACTGTTTTTAGTCTCGAAAACAAGTCAACCCTAGAATCATCAAACACAGCTTGTGGCGATACCTGTATGTGTTCAGTGGTCATAATAATTGAGGACAGTAAGAGACTGTCCTTACCAGAAAAACAGCAACATTTGCCCAAAGACCTAAAATGACCTGTGTTTACATTTGACTGACATGACTTTTTGTGGTCATGCAAATAATGCTTGCTGTCTCACCACCTGTCTCACCACCTGTTGTATGCTACAAACTTAACCACCAATTCAGGAGGAGATCAGGGTGGCGAGGCGTCCGACTATGATACTGGAGACCGCAGTTCTCATCACATCTCCTTTTTTTTTTAATCATGACTGTGATCTTTCCCCAGCCTTAACAAAGTAGTTTTAGTTGACTAAAAACGGAACCAAACCTTTACATAACAGGTGACAGATCAGAAAACGGTCATATGAATAATTTTTGTATCAGTCATATGTGTTTTGAGACAAACGATGCTGTCCTCTCGATAAGGGCACCAGAGCAAAAAAAAATTATGCCATGTCATTATGGTTGTTTTTTGAAGGCAATTACAATTGGTTTTGTTGTATATGTTGGAGGGCTTGTTAGATAATAGTTACTTATTAACAGTAGTTACTCAGTAGCATAAATGCTTTACAACAAAGCAGGAGCTTTGAGTCGGGCTCAGAGTGGAGCTACTGGTCTGCTTGGCGGTAATGTCAGCAGCGGGCTTGGCGGAGGTGGGGCCATTGAATGTTAGACCAGGTGTAGCAGTGGACGTTGCAGCAGGAGATGAGAAACCTCAGAACGATGGCGTGACGCAGTTTCTGTTGCTGAAGAGTAAAACGTTTGGCAAACTGAGCTGATGAGTGTTTGCCTCCAAATAAGGAAAGAAAAGTTAACCTTGAATTCCAGCAGTTTTAAATCTGGAAAATCTACCATAAACTTATTAGAGAAAAACATTAGAAAAACAATGCTTTTGATCATTTTTGACACCAGAACAGTGTTAAAAAAACAAATACTTTGAGGAATACCAGGGAGTTGAGTGCTTAATTGAATGAAATGAATGAATGAATGAAGACAAGGTGTAATATAAACTAAAGACTGCTAAAGACCCGAGGTATGCATTTAAGGGTTAGTCAGTTTAGAGATGTTGGCACATGTCCTGGATGGTTCTGAGAAAAGTTTTCTCCCATTCTTTCAAGAAGTACTTTTCAGTTGCTCTTGAACAAAGTTCTTAACCCTCCATCTACTGAGTTGATCAGTTCACTACACTTCTCAGCTCAAGAGCGCGGATACTTAGTTAAAATTAGTTTGATAAGTAAAGGGTAAAGTGTGTAAAGTGTATAGTGACTGTTTCAAATGGCAGTGAGGCGTTATTGAATCCATTATTTGAAAAAATCTGATGCTCACAGTTCAGAAAGTCAGTGAGGGGACATTAATACATGTTTGGGTTTTATTCAAGTTTTATGACTGACCTTTAAAGTAACTGTGAGCTAGTTTACAGCCTGAGAGCCTCACATGGAGCCTTTCTGGTCTGAGTCATTCCTCAAAAATCATCACATTATTGATTATTGATTGAGGTTTTCAGTGAAAAAGATATGGTTATATTTAAATGTGTCAGTATTATTCAGCTATCAGGGACTCTATAGACATTTCGAAATATTCTTTTTGAAGTTATGTTGTCAAAAAATCTGTTTTTCTGATGTACAGCTTCAGTTTTCATGCTTGCCTTGTTTCTTCTTTATCTAATCTGACTCGTATAATAAATGGAATTTATTTTGCTTTTATGTTTAGAAGATGTATGTTACAAGCATCAGCGTTTCCCCAGTACTCTGCACATAGCACAATCCTGTTCAAGCCTGATTTTTGTGTTTTACTCTCTTTAGGTAACTTCAGTTTGAGATTAAAAGGTCATCAGACAATCCTGTGTCACTGTGTGCCACTAGAAGAATGAAGACGTCAACAGCAGCAGCACCATAATGACCAATGAACAGACTGGGATGAGGCTGACTACGCACAAGTCTTTGGCCTCACTGTCGGCAGCTGACCTTTGACCCCTCATGGATTAAAAATGGCACTTTGGCTGAGACAGGGAGGGATCTTACTCTTCAGGAATTCTGGGAATTTAACAAACATGTTTGCTTGAAACAGGATTGCACAGACTGGAACGGCCTGGTGTCTTTTTATTTCAATGGGAGTAACATGCTTCAGTGAAGATGGAATAAGATCTGAGTGGGAGATGTTCCTAAAGAAAAACTGACTTCAAAATAGCATTTGAGTCAAGGATGGAGCAGGATTTTACACAGAAGGATCTCGTATCTATCTCATAAATTGTGGATAGTGAACACTTGTATGCACTATCCTGGACTAGCATTAGCCAGAGTGAAGATCCCAACCCTTTACACCCAATTCAACTTCAAACAAAAATCCTAATTCAACTCTAGCAGGCAATATTAGCCTGTAACTGTAACCTTTTCCATTCCTCATTGTTGTGAATGGGCGTCTGACTCTTCTAAAGCTAGAAGGTGACGTTTCCCTTCAGCTTCAAACTGTAACTCCGACTCCTGCTCAGTATCTTGCTGTAGCGGCGCTAAAAAAGTCCAAACATGGCTGCTACAGGAAGGAAGCACTTGGTGAGAGACTTTAACCATTTCATCACCTGTTACCTGTGTCGAGGTTACCTAATTAAACCGACCACGGTCACCGAGTGCCTGCACACCTGTGAGTGAAACAACAGACATGCACAGAAACACACATGCAGATTTCTTTGTTACTTAAGTGGACTACACCCATTCCAAGGAATGATAACAAATTGCATGAGTTCATCAAGATAGTTTGACGCCAACTGGTTTTTTGGAATCCCAAAGTGTCCCACAGTGCAGCTGGTTAGGTAGGAAGCTAATGCTGCGTTCATATCATATTGTTCAAAATGTTACTGTGAGCCTGAGTGGGAAAAAAACATTCACATGTTAATGAACTGCCACACATATGTAACACAATAAATATAGCTCATTTATATGCTTATGCTTTATGGTGTCATTTCAAGGCTAAAATGGGGGTAACCAATAATAAAGGGTAAACTCTGCCAAGTTTTCAGTATTTCCTGTTCTGCTGACATTCCATGCATGCAGTAAGGTGAGGTTAGCAGTTTGCTAACGAGTAACAAAGGGGGCACTATAGAGAGTAAGTTAGCCAGCTAACTCACTAGCAAGTGAGGTAATTAACTTGTGACCTAGCAAGCTAACCTACCAGCAAGGGAGTTAACAAGCTTGTGAGTAGGCGAGCTAACCTGCTAATGAGCAAGCTAGCAAGCTAACCCTAGTGCGGTTCTCAACCGCTCAAGGCAGGTCTCTTTCTTTTATTTCTTTGGGGTACTTAAACAAGATGACGTCAAACTGTCTTGACGAAGAGTTGCCACTGGAGAAAATTTAACTGCAATAAAATATGTTGATGTTGTTTCTTCTGCAGTCTGTAAGAGCTGTATTGTGCAGCACTTTGAGGAAAGTAATGACTGTCCTAAATGTGGCATTCAGGTCCATGAGACCAACCCACTGGAGATGCTCAGGTAAGATGTACTTTTTCGTCTCTCACTTCGTCCTCTCTTTTATTTGACTGAGCTTCTTTCTTCTTTTTCATTGGTAGTTTGTCACCGTTAAGCTCTCTTCATATAGCTTCTTTATCTCTGTCTCTCTCTTCATCTTAAAAGAGATTATGTTGCTAAAATTTAAAAATGACATTTGTCAACGCTTTGAGTACCACAAATTTAATTCCATTCACCTCCATTGTATTGATCCACCTGTTATTGTTCTTGTCTTATTATTTGATCATCTCATCCTTCTCTCCTTAACATCTCTGTCTCCTTATCATTCTGCTTCTCTCCTATTCTTTTTATATTTGTCATCTTTTTCTTTTAAAATGTTTTGTGTTTCAACCCTCACTACCTTCAACTACTCATCCTTGGTTCCTCCATTGTTTCACCAACTTCTCTTTGTTATATTCTCCCTTTTTTATTTTATTCCTACTTGACTTCTTTTCTTTGCTTTCCGTCCACTTTACCTCTCCTACCTACCCATGCAACTTCCTCTTCACCTCCTCATCATCCTTCTCTCCTTCCACCTCCTTCTCACACTCTCCTCTCTCCATATTCTCAGGTTGGACAACACCCTGGAGGAGATCATTTTCAAGCTGGTGCCCGGACTCAGAGAAAGTGAGTTAGCCAGATGGTTTCATCAGTCTGTCTCCTCAGTTTGCAGTCTGTGTTTAATTATGTGACTATTCATCAGAGGAAGGAAAAATAATATAGTAAACGGCAGCACTCCAATCACATAATTTATTACAAGACATGCGAAGAATTTATTACTATCCACAAATGGCTTTCAGTATGCACACTAGCAACAATGTTGTGACCCCATACTGGATTATATGCAGTTTAACCAGTGGGGGAACGCCAAATTACATATAGTCAAAGAAAGAAAACAATCATAACATTTAATTAGAGCACTCCTTTAGTCCTTTTGAGCTAATACTCCTCAAACTGTTTTTAGTGCTAGATACACATATGATACATTAATACATATGACTTATGGCGGAGACGTGAGCACCGCCCTTATAACCACCCAGTACACATAGTAACCACTTAGCAATGCCTTACAAACTCAAAATTAACCAAGTTACCATCTGAGTAATGTCCTACCAACCTCTTACCAACCTAGCAATTGTTCAGTCCAGGTGAGATTTGCTGACTTAGCGCACACAATTAAATTAAAACGCATTTTCTGCGTGTTAGGTTCTTTTTGTCTAACAGTGTCATCATGGTTAATATTCATCCAGATTTTTAGAGCCCTTGCAATTTCCTTAAAAGACAAGATCCCACTACAGTATAGTATACTTACATATTGTGTTAAGCAACACCCTGCTTCACATCATAAGAAGCTAGTAATCAGATCCAATGGCCTTCGAATGGCAGACCTGGGTTCAAACCTGCATTGCTGAAAAGCATCCACCCTGCTGAAGTGCTCTTGAGCAAAACAAAATCCCTACAAGCTCCTAGGTGCTGCTCTGCAGTTTTGATCCACATATAAGATGGGAGTTCCTGCCAGATGAGTAAAGTATTTATTTGTCAGTGTCACAATTGTAGAGAGGTGGAAGCTGAAGCGTTTTAAAACAAGATGAAGATGTACAACATTCTCTCTGCAGCAGGGCCAACAAGAAGCCACGTCAACATGTCTAACTAAAGCTGTGATGGTGCTTTAATTTTATGACTCCATAACTTCACCTCCGCTGACAGAGTGCCCTGGCAGCCGAAAGATGGAGCAAACATCATATATTTTAGTGGGACTAGTGCTGCTCGGCCACGAAAATCAGCCTCATATGAATTCTGTTTTATGGTTTTTGAAGAGTAGACTTTTGTTTTTTTCTTTACCAGAGACGTGTCACGTCCTTGCAGAGGACTTCTTTGCACGCTACATTAAAATCAAGCTATCCTGTGGCTAGCTTTACCTCATTTGGCATCACTAAAGTTTTTCTCTTGATTGTTCAATAGAGGCTAAAACATACTTCACCAGCAGCAGTAGGCCTGTATGTCTTGTCAAAGTGCTTTTTGGCGTTGAACGTCCTGCTCACTTATCACAAGTCTCATAGAATCAACTAAATGCCTCAAATGCTGAGGTTTTTTAAGAGACAGAAACAACAACAAAAAATAGCTAGCTAGGTTACACTATAGGCTCATATTATAATACATTCCCTTTAAATCAGTTATGGCAAGCCTATTGCCTGGATAGGTCCTTACTGTAGCCCATTTGATAAGCTTGGGTCTAGTCTTCATGTAATGTGTTTCTTTCTTTAGAAGTTTATGCCACAGAGCTTGTATGCATCAATTCAACAGAAACCTTCCCAAATCCCCCC
This sequence comes from Siniperca chuatsi, assembly GCF_020085105.1. Taxonomy (NCBI): domain Eukaryota; kingdom Metazoa; phylum Chordata; class Actinopteri; order Centrarchiformes; family Sinipercidae; genus Siniperca; species Siniperca chuatsi. The sequence continues at coordinate 27,494,852 of NC_058052.1, forward strand.
ATTACACCCCAAAAAACTTAAATTACACACTAAATTCAGTTAAGAGAAATTTTGTTCTTTAAACACAAATGTAATGTATCAAATACTATCTTAAAACCTAACATCTCTGTCTGGGCAGGATTTCAATCACTGGACTAGCTAATGTAATATGAGAATCACCCTTCTTTCTTTATAGAAATTAATTCTGTCTGAATGCTTCTCTGTGTTTCCGTGCTGCCTTTTTTTAATCTGTTCATGTGAACCAGAAGAGGAACAGCAGGAACTCGAATTCTGGAAGAAGAACCAGCCCAAACAAAACGGCCAAGGTAAGCTGTTTGTCGTTCAGAGCATGAATATGGCTGAGCAATATAACTGCAGAAGTAAAATAAATAGATTAGGGGAGTTTTTGATGAAGTTCTGATTCATCGGCATGTGAATAATCATCATATTTTGAGCTTGTTGATGTGAATGTGGGGCAGAGCTGATTTTTAGGGGAATTTCCTTCTCATACATCATAAACGCCACATAAAGCTTCTTCGGGGGCAATAATTCAGTACTATCATTTCTCATCTTTTGATCATACCATTATGATACCAGTTTGTTATCTTTATATACAGCTTGTCTAAACCGATAAACTGTATTGGATATTTGGAGTTTTGTTTGACATCACACCTTACTGTTCATGCTAACTGTAAAGCCCCAGGTAACATCACTCAGTAGTGTTGTGTGTGTGAATGATTGTCTGAAACGACAGCAGAAAAGCTGCCTGATGTTGGAGGCGATGATGGTGATGGTGGTGATGATGATGGTGACGATGGCGGCGATGAAGACTACCACAGGAGTGACCCTCAGATAGCCATCTGTCTGGACTGCCTACGCAACACGGGACAGTCGGGGGAGAGCACTGTCACGGTGTGTGTATTTTAATTATTATTTATGTCTAACTTTTTCATCAAGAAGTGTTAAGTACTTTCTTAATCAATAAACCTTAAAAACAGGGAAGCCTTATAGTTTTTAGTTTTTCATAAATCTCTGAAAGGAAAAATTACATTAGGGAAATGTTTTTGGGACCGCTGCTGGGTTGGTAAATGTTTCCAAGCTTCTTGGATGGTCAGTATCTAATCCCTTGTAATGGTTTGAATGTGTGTCGGGGTCTTCCTGGAAGAATCTACATTCATCTTTTAGCTGCCTCTCTCATTAAGTCATGGTGTAATAGAAATTGTCTCTTGTCCAATCAGGATTTGATGAAGAGGTTCATCCGCTGCTCCAGTAGAGTCACTGTGGGAACAATTAAGAAGTTTCTCAGTCTTAAACTAAAGCTGCCTAGCTCTTATGAGGTAAGGAACAGATTAAATCCTCCAGTTCAAAAACTACTTTCAAAAGGAAAATATACATTTTGTTTAAACTGTCAAGAACTCACTGTCAGTGCTGTCAATTATTCTCACAAGGTTAAAGGGATAGCACATTTTTTCTAATTTTTTTACTTGCCCAGTCTCAGACAAATTCATAGATTCACCTTTATGTGCCTACATACTATTTGAAGGTATGTTGAGCAGCAAAAATATAATATAATCATTGGAATAATTAAAAAATTACCGCTCTTTAAAACTTAATTTAATGTAGTAAAAGGCAAACAGGCAGTCTGAGCAAAAGTTATAGCAAATGAGTAAAGGTCTCACGAGTAAAGACAAAGTCAATTCAGACTCTGACCGGGTTAACTGTGACTCTCAAACCTGTCAGTGTTTATGAAGCCAGATGCTCATTAATATTCCATTCCAATTACTTATTATCAAAGGATTCAAAACTGTTGGCTTCCGTATTAGCTAAAGGCTGTGTGAGTGTGTTTCACCAGTTTTAGCTTAGTTTTTCACACACTCACATTCAGTGCAGCCTCCCACTCATTACCACAGTGAACTTCCCCTTTCCTTTCATTTTGTGCATTAGGACTGAAATTAGGACTTTTCATTTTCGTTTCCCTTGTCGTTTTCTGAATCTAATCGCCCTCTGACAGGTTTTTGCACCACATTCTCATTTTGACCCTTTTATTAAATTAACTTGTCTTTTTCTTTAATTTTGCCTTGTGAAAATATTTTAATTTAACTTATTTCTCATATAATGTTTTTTCTGTGCTGTCCAGCTGGATGTGCTGTGTAACGGAGAGATCATGGGCAGAGATCACACTCTGGAGTTCATCTACATGACCCGATGGAGGCTACATGGAGAGAATGTAAGACACCCTCACTTCCTGTTTATGTGTGCATGTTTGCTCATGTGTAGATGCATTGGTGCAGGAAAGCATATATATGTGTGTATATGTGTGGGTGTGTTTTATGCATTAAAACTGCAGGGACTCGCCTCCCCAAAGAGGGACTAAAATCTCATCCGCACAAGGTTAACGTTTTATTTTATGGTTAAGACTTTGTGATAAGTTAAGGTTTAGAATTATCCTCAAGTAAAGATTAGGGTTGTGGCTAGCCATGCAGAATTTACAGTATGGTTAAGGTTTGGGTAAGAATGAAAATAAATATGAATGTTCTCAGACGTAGTACAACTACTCTGTGTGTGTTCATATGTTTGTGTGTGAAACTAGTACTAGTTGACTTCTCTGTTCAGTGGTAAATAGTTTTTGGAGGAAGAAAGTTTTTATTCCAAGAATCTTTATGACTCAGATTCTGTAAGAGGGAGAATTCTGACTTCAAGCTGGCTGAACAGAGACTTTGACACTTTTTTTGGTGTTGTTGTTATGTTGTTAGTATAAAATGCTGAAATTTTAGAACCAGTCACATTTTAAAGATAACACTTTTGCTTTCAAGATGCTTGACAGAAAGTTTTCCTTCCTTTTATTAATTATATTGTACCTCTCATACCACACATACACTTACACACATGATTGTCTTAAACATTTACACACTTAGTATTTGTGTGACTTACTCAGAGCCTTCATTTTTTTCCTTTTAACTAAACTACAATTAACTACATACTGTATACTGTTTCCATACTACTGTGAATGCTGTACACTCAGAAGGTCACATTGCAAACTGAACAAATGCATAGTAGTGAGAATCAACAAAGGAAATGCTTTAGTGATGCTGTGGTGGTGATCTTCAGAGATATAGACAACAAACACAGACACACACACAAAGAAAACCACATGCTTGTACTCCGTATACTTGAAACAATGGTTATATTGTAACCTAGACCTCTAACAAATCATTTTAACCTTTTTAGCCCAGTTTAAACCAGATGTATATTGTATAGTGACCTAATAAAAATCACCAAATTAATGATTCTAACGATTATGATGACATTTTACTCTTTATGAGTTAGCTTAGATATGGAAACGTGGTGACTCAGCTCAACAAACGAGAAATACAAGGCAAAGTCACATTCACTCCAGGTGAATGCTCTGAATTTGATTGCGTTTGAAGATGGCTTGTTCAAGTTAAAACGCTGTGTTAAATTAATTTTTTTATTACCTAGCTCCACTGTGAGCAAAATCTTCTCGGCAGTGTTTCCTCCTCCTCCGCCTTGCCCACCACTCTCATCTTCCAAAACAACAGACAGAAGTCAGTCCGTCAGAATTATTTATGTCCTGCCTGGTGAGTCAGAAGGATAAACACCAAGAAATTATTTCTGAATTCTGTTTGAACTCTGTCTGGTTAAGGACAAGGTAAGGAGAGGAGTGACGGAGAGGGTGAGAGAGACAGATACAAAGCACGAGAGTCAGGAATGGAGACAGAAGAGGGAGAGAAAGACGATAGGAGTCAGTCATCAGTCTCATCCTTCTGACAACTCCACAGCTTGGCTTCATTTTCCCCCTCTGACGGTGAGACACAGAGGCCGCTCAGGATGGCTGCACTCACATGGGAGAGTAGAAAATGTGTTGCCACTCAGCCTCTGGATGTCATTTAGTCAGAACAGGAAACTACCTTCTGATTGCCACCATGGTGATTTATAAAAAAACATGAGACTGAAAACGTATCTGGGAAATAGCGTTCTTTGTTCTGACTGGTTAATGAGCACACTCTGAGGTCTGTTATTGCTGACTGGCAGTTAATTATTATATCGTTCAGCAATAAAGACGTTTGCTCAGTTGGGTTTATTTCTGTTTCAATTAACTGTCAACATTTTGTTCCAAAAAGATGCTACAGCTGTAGCTCCAGATTAGATAACTATATTGTCAATCTTTCACTAATTTATATAGCATCACAAAGACTGACCAGCCCTGTCTTCTTCAAAAGCAAATATGTTTTGGAAAAAACGGAATTGCTACCTGGACTATGTTGCCCCCCCCCAGGAAGTGTGACATCCTAATACAAAACCATGGAAATGTTAATCATGCTTCAGTAGCCAGGAGCAGATATTGTAGGGAAAACTATAAAATGTGTTGAAAGTGAATGTTTGGCAGATACGTTAAATATTAACATTTCTTGTTTTGTTGATTTAAAAAAAAAAACTTAATCCAGGTGGCATTATGTTTCGTACAAAATGTATTTGCTAATGCAAATTAGTTGGTTGGTTGGTTAGTTAGTTGTTTTTTAGGAAACCGGGTTGGTTCCACAGATTAAAATACACTGACTGATAGTAGTGGATATATTTCTGTGACACAGAACAGTATGTCTCAGTGACAGCTATTTAATTTGAATCTGTTGAAGACATTCGAATCTCACAAGTTAAACGTATTAATATAATTCTTATAATTATTTTTGAAGTAAACAACATGTTTCGACTCATCAAGACGCATCACAGATGACATATACACTCAGTGGCCTATTAGGTACACTTGTACAATCTATTGCAATTCAATACAACAGCTTTGTCATAAATTCCACCTTTACAAAGTCTATAATGTTCAGTTTTTGTTGACACTGGAAATGTGTAAATTCAATTATATGTTTATTATTGAGGTCATAGTGGTGGCAGTGTTGTACTGGACTACATTACATTGAGAGGTGTTTCTATTTTATTCTATAGTCCTGCCTATTTACATATGACGGGGCAGAATATTAGAAACATCTAACAGTCCAGTACAACACCATCACTAACTATGACTTCATTGCCAAAATATATAATTTAACACCTCTGTATCAACAAAAAAAGTGAACATTATAAGCATCATGAAAGCAGACTTTATGGCAGAACAGTTGTATTTGATTGCGTTAGATTGTACAGGAGTGCCTAATAAAGTGGCCACTGAGTGTATAAACAGGCTGTGATGACATGACTAACATTAAGAAGAATTTAAAAGAATATCAGTGTCAATTATAGAAACACAATGTACCAAATCACACACTTAATATTTTACTTACTTTACTATACTTAAATATTTATACACAGTATATGGTAGAGGAAATGTAGTCAATATTAAAAGGATTTTAAATACATGCACTATAACATACTAATCTATTTAACCTGTTTAACACCCTTAGGTTCAGGATAAAAAATATATATTTTGGACTGCACAATAAATGGCCCAGATGCTCATCTGTGGAGTACAAATTACACAAAATGGCCTAAAATCTATATGTTTTGTCATAGGATCAAAGTCTTAACAGTAGCAGTAGATAGACAGAGACTTCTGACCTGAACCTGGCTGTTGTCCACATAAAGTGTCTAAATAACATACTCACAGTGTAAATGCCAGATGGTCGCTGACAGTCATGTTGAATAGACAGAGCCGCCGCACATAGTCCCTCCGTGTTTATTCTCTTCAGACAAAGGTCAACTCTGCCCCTCAGATTAGATTAGAAACAGTAATCACATTGTTTTTAAGCACAAAATGTATTTCTGAGATCAGCCCCAAGTCACAAATTGCAGCTGTGACATAGTCTTTCCATCTCTCCTGTAATTGAGAAGCAGTGGTTTCACCTCGTTAGCACAAATCAGTTTCAGGTGTTGGCACTGTTTGTTCAGAAGCAGGAACGTTTTTGGCCTGAATGATGGAATAAAATTTAAGACTGAAACCCAAAACTTTTTCCTAAACACCTTCAAGCAAGTGCTCCTTCAGAGAAAGCTGAACCTCTTCTCAACCATCTCAAACACTCCACACTTTCAAGAAATGGAGTTTAAAATACAGCAAATATGTTTTCTAGGATATGCAACAAAAACAACAAAAAAATCTGGTGCCTTGACACGGTGTTTTAGCAGGAAGATGTTAATTGGAGAAACGGGTATCTATGCATTCAAAAATAGTAAAGAGGGTAACTTACAGTAGCTCTTGAAAAGCAGCTCTGCCTTCATAAAAGTGCACAGATCTTCCCACTGGGGCAGACGAAACCCCCTGGTGTATTTAATTGCAGGAAGATATTAGTATATATATTGCTCCTGACCGACGAGTTATAATTTACATGGGGTTTTTTTGGGGGGGGGTGCCTTTATTGGATAGGAACAGCTGAAGAGAGACAGGTAAGGGGGAGAGAGGGGAGGGCATGCAGCACAGGGCCCCGGGCTAGAATCGAACCCGGCCGCTGCGGTAAGGACTCAGCCTTAGTACATGTGCGCGTGCTCTACCAGGTGAGCTACTAGTAAGCAATCAATAAATCAAATGCTCTGAAACCCCCCCCCCCTCCAAAAATCTGATCTCTGTGGCTGTCGCAGGACCGTAATAGGCGCGCACTCTCTGCCCGTGCTGTCATAGCGCATGAAAATGTGTTTTGGGGGAGAGGCTTTGGAGGGAGGCCTGAAGAGAGGGGGTGGGATTTCTTCGGTTGGATACTTTCAAAATGTAGCTGTCTCTTGCTAGTTTCTCCAGTGGTATCGACCCTAGCTTTAAAGGAACATGACACCAACACCATCCATGTTTGGTCCAGTCCTCTGTGCTGGACACTTTAGCAGACACTATGTAGAATGATGACAGTCCATTGCTTTGTATTATCTCAAAAATGAAAAGATGAGCACTTGTGGCCAGGGTGGCCAGTATTTTATTGAATCTAAATCTAATGACTCATCCACTTATTTATTTGAAATTATTTCAAATCCTTTATTGAATCTCTTTAATTATGTTTTGCCACTGCTCTGTCCTAACTCATTGTTTCTCTGGCTGTGCGCGAAAAAGACATTTACATCATGTTGGTGAAGGATGCAGGCTGAACTGAGGCTGTAGTAGCCATAGAAGGCAGTTATCAATACACAGTAAGATGTGCCAAAAGTTGGGTGAGCATTGCTGTGGAAGCCCAGTATTCACGTTAAATGTTGTTTTGACCTATCATTAGGCCCTGCAGTGGGTATCAGGCTGGGCCGTCATAAATCTAGTGAGCCCTCTGACAGGTGACATCATTCTCTAACCCTAACTTACCTTTAAGCTGACTTTAACCCCTACTCTCACCCAAACAAAGAGCAGATGCTCGGTGGCCTGACCCGGCCTTATATCTGCATTGTATCTGCTCAGGTTAAACTACAGTGGCTGGCCCCACTGGCCTGATAGGCAACTTCATCTGAATGTCATGGCCCGCTCAGTTGTCCAACCACCATCACTGTGACCACCACTAGTCTTATCAATAGCCACTAGTTAGCAACCCCACTGGTATGGGAACCTTTTCATGGATCATGTGTCTTGACCTGTCCTACCAAAGAGTAGAAGATAATGATGTTGTGGAAATTATATCAATTCTACTTAATTCTTTAGTCAACATAAACTAGGTCAATCACTGCTTCATCTTAGGGTAGGTCCATGTTGAACTTACAGAAGGATGAGGTGGAGTAATCATCTTCAGAGCTCTTCATGCTTCGTTCGAAGTGAAGGCAAAGCAAATTTTCGCCTGGCTTTACTGGCCACAAATGGTCAATATACTGAGTGTACAGATGTTGTCCTTAGCTAGTTAGCAACATACACACCGAGTGTCAGTGTGTCTGCATGACAGCTCAGACTCTGACTGATCCTAAAACTTACTAGAAACTTACTTACTTGTAGATTCCTCCAGTTTCTTTCCTTTTTCCTTGGACTTTGTTCGTTAATGAAGTGGATTCTTGAAGATATGGGATATACCCATTTTAGTTTTTTTACTCCAGTGGAAACAATTTCAACCCATGGACACATCTTCGCCTCAGTATTGAACATGTGTCTGTTTATATCTTCTCCACGCCTTCTCCTTGCGTCTTAAAATTCTTTGTCTTCAGTCTGAACACATCTTTACTATCAGTAAATGTCAGATGTTTTCAGTGTACTGCATCTTTGATGTAAGGTTGTTTCATCTGTCCAACATATTTGTCTACACACAAGATATGGGGACAACTACTGCCATGAAATGTGGTTCGGAAATTTGTTGTCCCCAGAGGACGATTCCTAATGATCGGGGTTGCCCCCTGAGCTTTCCTTTAGCGTTGCATTTAGGCCAACACTTTGGTTCATGACAAGAGATTAAAAAGACAAATTTCCATGAAATATTCAGGGTCCCCAGAGGAGGGACCTCATGAGCTTTAGGGCAACCTTAGAAACCAGAGGAGAGACATTAAAGTAGAATATATTGACATTAAGCACAATTGGCACATATTCCTGTGGGAAATGTACTATATTAAACCAATTGTCATTTTTGGCTGTACCAAAACACCCTTTGTCAGAAAATTTAGTTTTCAGTTTTTTCACCTTTATGGAGTTTTGCTGGTGCTGCATGTTGGACGATTCCACATTTCAGTCATTTGACACCAGAACAAAATCCCTTAAAACTAGCTGACAGCTGAACAGAATGTGTGTTAGTGCAGTATAATTAAAGTGTTTGGAGGCAGAAATGCTGAGTGAAAGAGTGTCAGAGATGCAGACACAGAGGCACAGTGACAGTCTGGTTAGGTTGGATTCAGTGTTCTTTTTTTCTGAGACATGATGCAGCAAAATGCAGAAAACCGGAGGAGATGACAGCAGCTGTACTCTGCTGCAGCAGCAGCCTCAAGCTGCCAGAAATAGGAGACAGACTCCAAAAACAGGACACACACTCTTCACTTTGCAGCTGCTCTGACACAAACACTCGCCTTTTATTCTTCTGAATTTTTTATGAAAAGGGCAGCTCACATCTTTTGACTGTTTGAAATGTGCTTTAAGCCAAAGGAGGCAAGAATATACTAGTAGTCAGCATTGACATTTCTATTATTTAACCACAGTGATGGATAAATTACTGAATGGGCCTACAGGCCACAAGCCCACACATGCAGGAGCCTGAGAGGTCAACGGTCCCCTGGGCCAAGGGACTATTAACGTCTGAAAAACTGAAGGTATGACCTAAACATTCACCTTGAGGATGCTGCATGATAGATGATGACATCAACATCATAGGAAGTGATGATTAAAGTTGCAGAGATTGCTATTTGTTGATGAGTTTGCTCTTTGAAATATTGGAAGATAACCTGCATTGTCTTGTGGTGCATCATTTGCATTCTAGCAGTTTTTTACTGCTGCGCCTGCTGCTCCCTTCCATGCATTGCTCTGGAAAAACACTTGATTTTCATGTATTTCAATGTGGAATGGCAGAGAGCGAGGTAAAATGTTAAAAAATAGTTTATCTATCATCTGACAAACCTCATTGGACAGCCAATGAGTGACAAGGGATCTGGGAAACCCAATCTGTATTCCAGCCTACTTTTCCTTCCTTTTCTTCGTAGTACTAATGTGTTTTTCCAGTTACGTTTTGATGAGAAACAAATTGATGCCTGAATTATGCTCACAGGCAATGCTTTTTAAAAACAAAGTATGCCATCAGGATAATTTGAAAGATGCACCAAAAATGTACATAGGCTTTTTGTTGTCTATTAAAAGCTAAACCAGAATACATTTTGATAAGCAATCTTGCTTCATGGATTCATATTCAATAAGATGCTACCCCAAACCTAATATAGAGTGGCTTGGTATACATGTAACACTTACACGCACTGGATTCTCGGTATTTTATAGATATTGAATGATAAATTTCAGACCATCTGCGGTTTACCAAACAGTGGATTTATAGCTTTTTGGAAATGAGCTTTTCAATTGAGCTTCAGCAGAGCGAGCAACAGCCAGACCTCTATCACTTTTTTTTTTTCATATTTCTTCTGCATCAGACACTTGGCCTCCGTCCCTGCAGAGCAGAGCCAGGTGGATCCTGGACAGTTTAATGGAAACAGATTTACATTCCCCTTTAACTCAGGAATTCAGGAATCCTGCAGTTTGAAGTCAGATGAAATAAGAGTCGTCTTTTGTCTTTTCTGTCTGTCAGAAAAATCAGGGACCCCTGAGCTTCAACAAACGGGTTAAAAAGTTTTTAAAAAACATGTGCAATAACTACTGGAGATTTATCCTGCACAGACACTTTCACAGCCTCAACAGTGAATATGATACTTGATAAATGAAGCCTTCTTCATGTTTCATCAGTTTTTATAAATAGATTTGACAACCTTTTGCCTGAACAGCTCAAGCAAGAGGGGGGGAAATCCAGTATTCATCACGTCTTTTAAGGCTTTAACTCTCTCAGTTACTCCTGCCGAGTGTTCTGTTTACAGGGTAATTCAATGAGTCGAGGATTTTTTTATGATATGGAATTGGACATGATGACCAAATATGCGATTATGTAGGAATTTTGAGGCTGAACAAACTGTGTTATTTAGTCTCAGAATAGGCTGATGTTCTGAGTTTTATTTTTTCTTTACCACCAGTCAATTCATAAAATAAATTAAAAATGTATTTATTTTGCTGTCTCGTTGTTTTACTGAAATACTTTACTTTATTTATTTTTTAGATTGCATTCAAATAATTAAAGATTGACAAGTGTATTTACTGTATTATAAATATTTACATATGACACTATTTGTGACATTTAGCTTACATTAACCTCTTTCAGTTCCTATTTGTTGTAGTTGAGGGTTTGAGTTTGGTGTGTGTGTGTGTGTGTGTGTGTGTGTGTGTGTGTGTGTGTGTGTGTGTTTCAGCGCATGTCATGTTGTATTGGTGTAACATGGGTTGAAAATACATGTTGATGTAACTTTTCTTGCACCTTTTAATCTTTCTAAAAGTCTGTTTGATAAATGATAACCTGCACACAGCATTTTCTAGCTTTAGTGATTCAGTATTTATCAAATTATTCCTCTCAGTGTTCCAGCAGCAGCAGTGTGTTTATCTTCTGAAGTGGGGTTATTTTACAGTGCGAGGACCAAAAGATCGATTGTCTCTCTTGAAAACAGTTTCTCTTTTTTCTGTCTCTCCCTCAGACGTATCCCATGGTTCTTGAGTACCGGCCACGTATCGACTTTGGCTGAACCACGGCTGCAAGAAGAGGACCACACACATACATATATATACATAAATGCACACACGCTTATGCAGACATAAATACCAAGTATAGAAAACATTAGGAATACCGACATTTCCACATGGACAAACACAAATACACATAAACACAAACACCAACATACACATGCCCACAATGTGCAGAGAAAGAGAAAGATTTTAATGTATTTTTGTACAGCCAATGATGAAGTGCATACGTTGTTATGGTAAAGAGGTTTTATGCTACATAGAATAATATATGCTATAATATATGATATTTTTAAATGTATGTCCCTGTGCCTAAAAACCTGTTGAGATCAGAAATGAAGTATGACCATATCTTCACTTTGCCTGTCTAACTCTGTAGATTAAATGTTGATTTTCTACTGTTGATGACTGTTTTTATTTGCCTCTGCAGTTTCATTTTATTACATTTGCTCTCACTATCTGAAGGTGTGGCTAACACAACTAACAGTCAGCCTAAAACATGTATGCTTTATTTGGATCTGTTGATTTTCTGGTGAGAACAGCCTCGATGTTCACTTTGATTTTGGTGAATCAAAGTTCACGGAACCTGGTGCATACAGGCATTAACAACAAAACTCATCTTAGCGGAGAAGTGACCAACATTGATCAGCAACAACTGCAAGCACCCACTGTCTAATTATGTCATTTTGTTTAAAGTAAAACAGTACCAAATTACTGTTAATGAATGATTTAAGTACTTCTGCCACTGGTCACACCTAATCCAAAAATACACACACATACAACATGTTTTATGTGTTGTGGTGGTCAGGGTCAGACAGTGTCTCTGCTCACCAAAACAGGTGAAATATATTGGTGTCTTAATTTATGAATGAAGAAAACAGACAATGATAAACAGGCAGGAATCTAAGTGATGACACACACACACACCAAATGACGACCTATATATATACACTAGTAGAGCAGGTGCATCAGATGGCATGCTAGCATCCATTCCACACCGACGCCTATACTTGTGTGAGTGCATACACACACACACTGACAGTTTTGCACACAGACACTCACACCTTCACAGACTCATATCTACGCTGAAACATTTCCTCACACACACTCGTCCTTCCAGCTGTTCGTCCTGCTCTTGTAGTTGTTTTTTTCAGGTCAGAGTTATGTAGGCCAGAGGTCCCTGTGGTTCTTTATATGACCCACAGTGATGCTGCTGACCCAACATTATAAAACCCTCTGGGTTTATATGTAAAGATGAATAGGAGGTAACAGTAGACAGATCTTGTCCATATGATTAGTCACCAGCTTCCTTTCTTAAATACTTAAAACACCACTGAACCACCAGTGGGTCAGTACAGACTCAAGCTGTGCTGCCAAATGTGGTACAAACCCACAGAACTTAATTTTAAATTTAAGTGGAGACCCCAAAGTTTCCAACAATATAAAAGGTTAGGCTGAATTTTGATTAAATGTGTATTAAATGAAGCACAAGTTGTCCAGAATCTTTTCATTTGATGGAATGGTGCAGATGTTGAAAACATTAAGTCTTTGGTTTTCATATTTCACTGTTTAAATATCATAAAAGTTTGATATAGAGCTCAAACAAGCTGATGTAGAATATATATGATATTGAGTTTGGAATTGATCATTTTTATTTATTCTTTATTTTTTTGCATCCACTAATCAAGTGCTGCAGTCTATCAACCCTGGTCTCCGATCCACTCATCACCAGATCGTTGTTTTCAGCTCATGTGGTAGTTCATGTTCTCTGCCCCTAGAATATCATTCTAGTTACTTTGCTTGCTTGTGTTTTGAATTGTGCTAACCTTGCTCTTCCTGTGTTCAGGATCACTGCCTGCCTGTCTGTCTGCCTCGCCCAGCAACGCTGCCTGCCTGTCTGTATGCCTCGCCTAGCAACTCTGCCTGCCAGCCTCACTTGGTCTCAGTTACACAGCCACACCTACCTCTGGATTTGGACCCCAGCCATACCTCATCCACCCATGGCTCCCCTCTCAACCCTCGGTCTTCGTCCTCTGGCTCCCTTCCCTCAATCCCATCAAAACTCTGGTGAACTGTACAATAAATCTCTCTTATCTCTATTTCACCTCTATGTGTCTGAGTCTGCGTTTGAGTCCGATCTTGTGAATCGTAACAAAGCCAGGACACAGGAATTCAGTCCAAGGCAAGCAAACAAGTCAGACAGGGAGCATGCAATAATCCAATAATCCAGGAAACAAGGTAAAGTCCAAAAAAACGTAGATACAAACATTGGAATGCTGGAGCACAATGAACACATGAGGTAGAATAAAGACAATCTAGTAAAGAACAGAGAACACAGGAAGGTATATAAGGGGTTTGCTGAGGGAGGATCCAGGGGCAGGTAATAAGGCACAGGTAATAGGGCGCAGGTATGGTGATAAAAGGCAGGAGAAACACGAGGACAGGAAATGAAATGACAGGAGAGTAGTTTGAACGGCTCACCCTCATGGTCCTAGGTAGTCGTAGTTGGACTGCCACAGGATTGACCACCTTAGAGATGGGGAACAAGCCAACAAACCTGGGTGCCAACTTGCTGGATTCCACACGAAGAGGAAGGTCCTGAGTGGACAACCAGACCCTCTGTCTGACCAGGTAGCAAGGAGCTGGCATGCGATGCTTGTCCGCAGACTGGACAGCTGGAGTAGTGCAGTCCGAGCCGTTCTCCAGGTGAGGTGGCAACGACACACCAGTGCCTGAGCTGATGGCACCGTTTTCTCCTCTTCCAGATCTGGGAATAAGGGTGGCTGATAACCGTACACACACTGGAAAGGGGAGAGACCTGCGGCAGAGACAGGGAGAGAGTTATGAGCATATTCTACCCACACAAACTGTTGGCTCCATGAGGTGGGATTCTATGAGGCGATACAACGAAGCCCTGTCTCCATCTCCTGGTTGTAGCATTCAGTCTGACCATTGGACTGGGGGTGGAAACCAGAGGAGAGACTCGCTGTGGCCCCGATTAGCCTGCAGAACTCTTTCCAGAAGAGAAAGGGCGGACTGGGGACCCCAGTCGGACACCGCATCCTGGGGGAGACCGTATAGATAGCTCCGACCAGAGAGGAGGGAGGCAGGGTGGAGGGTCCCTTGGAGTCTCTTGGAGATGTCCTCAGGTTCAAACTGGTAGGAGAGGGCATCAGGCTTGACGTTTCTGGAGCCAGGGCGATAAGACAGAGTGAAATCAAAATGGTTAGAAAACAATGCCCACCTGACCTCTTAGCTGTTCTGATGTATTCCAGGTTATGGTCAGTCCACACCAAAAATGGCTGTTCAGCCCCCTCCAGCCAGTGCCTCCAATCCTCCTGTGCCGGTTGCCCACATCATAATTCCTTTCTGCTGGTGATAGTTTCCTGGAAAAGAAAGCACACTGGTGGACCTTACTGTCCCTGGGGGAGTGCTGAGAGACTGCCCTCAACCTCATATCCGAAGCGTCGACCTTGACGATGAACTGGATCTTGGGGTCCGGCAAGGTGAGTATGGGTGCAGAGTTGAACTGTTCCTTGAGAGTCCAAAAAGCCAGGTAGCTTGGGGGGACCACTGGAACTTGGTGCCTGGGGAGGTAAGGGCAGTGTCAGGTTCAAGATACCTAGAACATTTAAATCATATACAAGGAAAGAAAGACAAAGGCATTAACTTAAGTTTTACTCGAGGAGAGTAAGCATAGATGCATTCAGTTACATCTCCTACTCACTCTGAAGTGCATCCATGCAGCCTCCTCTTTTTATTCAGTTTAGGAGATTCCCTGTTACATAGTTTTCTAAAGGGTGGGGGAAGTATATACTGCTACAAAAAGAAAAGAAACAAAGTGATGTTGTTAGGTCTATCTCGTGAGAGCGGCCTTGATGGCAGCCACAACTCATGAGACCATCTGGTGCGGTGTCAGCCTGCCCTGTCGGTATGGCAGGGTGCGTTCCTGTTAATCTCACAGACACAAGTTTAATAACACACATATACACACAGCATTGCTGTGTACTTTAAAGGCTACTAAGAACAAAACATAAATGGGATAACTTATGTACATTTTTATTCTAACAGGCAGAGGCAGCAACATAACTAATTTCTGATAAACCATCTTTAAAAGTTTGCAAACCCCAGAAATCTCTGTACTTGCTTGCGTTCAGAGGGCACTGGCCAGTCCGCGACAGCACTAACCTTGACTTGGTCCATCTGGATCTGTCCAGGCGACACAATGAAGCCCAAGAAGGAGACGGACTGCTGGTGGAACTCACTTTTCCGCCTTGACATATAATTGGTTCTCCAGTAACTGCTGAAGAACCTTCCGGACGTGCTGCTCATGATCCTTCTCATCCTTGGAAAAGATGAGAATATCATCCATGTGTACGAAGATAAAGTGGTTAAGCATGTCCCGCAGCACGTCATTGACCAGAGTCTGAAACACAGCTGGAGCGTTAGTGAGACCAAAAGGCATGATCCACTCATCCCCCTCTCTGATCCTGACCAGGTGAGAGGCATTTCTGTGGTTTATTAAAAATGGAGGCTCCCTTCAACAGTTTGTCTGTTCTTATTGGTGATCTCGTTGAGACCACAGTAGTCAGTGCAGGTGCAAAGGGTCTTGTCTTTCTTGTCCACGAAGAAAAACCTGACTCTGGTGGGAGATAATGACGGTCAAATGATGCCAGCAACCAACTCTGGATATACTGATTCATAGTTTCCCTCGCTGTGGCAGACAGCGAGTGGAGACAACCCTTTGGAGGAAAGGTCCCAGGGAGGAGGTCAATGGCACAGTCATATGGTTGATGAGGAGGCAGAGAGGTGGCACGGGTCTTGTTAAATACCTCCTTGAGGTCCAAATACGCGGGGGAACACCAGAGAGAGCTGCAGAACCTGACAGAGGGTCAGGAGGCTTGGGAGACACCTTAGGGGCAGCAGACAAGAGACAGGATGAGTGACAACTTGTATTCCAACCCCAAAACAGCCCATGTGCACCAGTCAATGTTTGGGTTATGCTTCTTTGACCAGAGAAATCCCCAAATAAGTGGCAGTTGAGGAGAGTCAATGATGTGAAAAAAAGCCTTTCAGAGTGATTACCTGACATGAGGAGGCTGAGGGGTGGAGTGCGGTGAGTCACTCGACAGAGCAGGCAGCCATCCAAGTCGTCAGCCAACAGGGGAACTGGACATCTCTCCAACTGTAACTGGAGCTGCTCGGCCAAGCCCCGATCGATGAAACTTTCATCTGCACCAGAGTCCACAAACACAGCTAGTTCCAGGGAAACAGCAGGGCAAGACTAGCGGGCTTGCGTCAGAGGTCCGAAGGACAGTGTGGGAAAAGAAGAGGTTCAGCTCACCAGTAGCCCTCCGTTTACTGATGAGCCTGATCTTTTACTGGACATCTTGCCGGGAAGTGCCCCAGCTGCCAGCAGTAGATGCATCTCACGTCAGCACTGGCGTTCCTCTATGGAGAGGCGAGTGCGGCCCAGCTGCATAGACTCCTCCCCCTCCCCAGAGGGTGCTGTGGCCCCGACCCTCCTCACTGGTCCGGGAAGCTGAGCGGGCTGGAGCGGAGGAGTAGACTGCCTGCAGTGGTTGGGTAGTGTCTTCCAGGAGTGCCTCTTTTCCACTCCTTTCATGAAGTCAGTTATCAAGCTTTATCACCAAAGCGACCAAGGCATCAAAGTCAGACGGTAAGTCAAGTGATGCTAAGTGATCCTTGATGTTGTCTGACAGACATTGCAGGAATGTGTCAGCCAGGGAGTTATTATTCCATTCCAGGTGTGGTGATTAGAGGCAGGAGAAACAAGAGGGCTGGAACTGAAAGAGAGTAGTTCTTTCAAAACAAAACAGGAAACACAATGACAAGATTAACAGTATGTAACAGTTGTCTTTAAATCTGGACAGTTAAAAATTCAAAAAAGACTAATAAAAATGAATTTTTTATTTCCTTTAAAATGTATATGCAGTGTTTTTACATTTTAATCTCATTCTTATTACTTCAACTCATCCTTTTTATTTTGTCACAGCTATTACTACCTTCGCTGGGTTTCACGTTAAAAAACAAAACAGAATTTGTGGTTAAAAAGTACTGAATGACTCAGAGTGCTTACAATTTGAATTAAAAATAGTTGTTTTAGTCAAATATTCATTATATTTATCAAACAAATGAATCCTTATTTTTTTTAATTCTGTCTGCTTTGTCTAAATCAAGTCCTACATTTCCCAGGATGCAATTCGACAACCTTCTACAGGGGCTGTGTGAACTTGTCTCTTTCCTCTGTGGGTGGAGAAGAGTGATAATGAGTGTTATCAATACTGAAAGTAACAACAAGAAAGCAATAGTTTTTTCGAGCTGAGAAAAAGTGAGAGTGAGAGTCTTGATACTCAGAACACAACCTGCATTCTGCTTCAGTGAAGCCGCTGTGGGAAGACAAATGAGTTTCACTTCCTCTTGTTTGATTCATTACAGGTTGTCAAACAGAAAATCTAAAAAGGACTGGGTGAAAAACCAACAGACATTTTGTATCGATGACGTAGGAGTATGGTCATTGTTACCACTGTGGGGTTCTTTACCATTTTGTGACATACTGTAATATACTTTTTTTTTTCAAAACACAAAAGATAACACAGCTATAAATAAATAAATAGATTGAATATTCATTCAGTTATTCATAAATAAATGTTTGAGAATTCACCTCACTTTAAGGACTACTTTGTAACGTAACTTAACTCAAGATTCATTTACTTGCTTTTTCCAGAGTTTTCAACCAAATCTCATGGTCTTTGTCAGCAGTCATGGAGTTTGCTCAGTCATCAACATCGAAGTTCTTTATTTAGTGATGACAACTCATTCCATCTGATGATGAAGACCATGAATCTAGTAAGTGGACCTTGATTTAAGATTTGTTTGTCACCCAGGTCCTACCATTTTTAAATAATATACACTCATGTTGCATATTGTAAAATGTAGATTTGTTTGTACTTTTGTTAATGGAATGATATATTTATATGCATGTTTCAATTTTAATTCTTATTCCGCACTATAAAATATTGTAGTGAAAAATTCATGCCTTTTATGCCAAATACTTAAAATAAATGATCAGAGCACAGAAAAAGGGGAAAAGAGTTCTTGCACTGCATTAGTTATTTTCTTCAGAAGCATGTAAGAATTAGGAGGCAACAGAAGATAATGCCTTTGAATTTGAACAACACCAAAACAATATATGAACCTGATTAAAGGATGGATTGAATCCCCTCATCAAAATCCCCATCTCTAAACAACCAGAACCTCATTGATCTGTTCTGATAAACTAATACATCAGACTGAATTCAATCTAGTTTCTAAAGACATCCTTTGTCACATCATACTGGAGGCTGAAACCTCCTCTGAGTCCTTCAGCTCTGGACTCCTGCCAGTCTGCCAGACAGAAAGACACAGTGCAGTGACATCAGTGATATTGAAGGCAAACAGCCTCTAGCACGAGATACTGATATGTCTCATCCCTGCAGCTCAGGTGGACTCACTGACAGCAGCAGCAGCCACATCTGAGCTTCAACCTTGGATCCAACCATGTCCTTTTATTATAAATATATTATCCTCTAAGGACACCCCTCTACTGTGGGCTGTAAGGCTGAATACCATATTTGTCAGTGAGATTGAAAGTTCATTCTTGACCTTGAAAACAGAATTTGACATTGCCTCATCAGCAAGAGAAATGTGTTGATAAAGATAACAGTGTCAGACAGAGTGTCTATGTGCACACATGACCACGAGTTATTTGTAAAATTGATTTGTTGATTTATGTTTGATACATTTTTGCAGTACTAGTAGCAGAAGCTTGATGACGGTCATATTTTTCAATTCCAAGAGGATGATTCCTAATGTTTTTGGTGACTCCCTGACCTTTCTATTTAGTACTAACATCAGGTCAGATTTGCACTTTGGTCCATGATGAGGTTTCTCGGAAAATACAGGCCAGATTTCCATGTGATTCCTGTGGATATTCATTGTCCCCAGAGGATGAATCATCTTTTTACTTGTACTTTAGGAATCTAACAGGCAGATTGCCATGAACGTTACCAAGCACATCCATGCTCCAATGAGGATAAACCCTTTTCCATTTTTGACACTATGAGCTTTACTCAAGTGCCACCCTCAGGTCCACAGGGACGCCCAATGCAAATACCACCTAGAGTTTTTAAAATAGTAGTAATGTAATTGTAGTGGTAATATTAATAAATTAATAATGATAGGAATGACAGCAATATGAATAATAATGACAGTATAAGTAACACAGCCAACAACAACTGTAGTAGCAGTTGTCGAGCAGGAACACGGGGGCAGCAGGTGGCCCATGACCACAGATCCAGTCTCTGCAGCTCGGGAGGTAGAAATACCTGCTGAAAGCAACAGAAGGAGAGAGGAGAGAAACGAGAAAGCACAGAACTATGGGAGAGAGAGAAGATGTCGAGTTAGTAACATGCAATAATGGGATAAAAATGCATACAGATGGAGAGGGAGAGGAGGAGAGAGAAAAGAGGTGCATCATGGGAAGTATCTCAGTAGTCTAGGCCTATAGCAGCCCTAACTATAAGCTTTATCAAAGAGTCAAGTCTTAAGCTTACTCTTAAATGTGGAGATGGTGTCTGCCTCCCGAACCCAAACTGGGACCTGATTCCACAGGAGAGGAGCTTGATAACTGAAGGCTCTGGCTCCCATTCTACTTTTGTAGACTCTAGGAACCACAAGTAACCCTGCATTCTGGGAGCGCAGTGTTCTAGTCAGGTAATAAGGTATTATGAGCTCTTTAAGATATGATGCTGCCAGACCATTAAGAGATTTGTAGGTGAGGAGAAGGATTTTAAATTCTATTCTGGATTTTACAGGGAGCCAGTGCAGAGAAGCTAATACTGGAGAAATATGATCTCTTTTCCTCGTTCTTGTCAGTACACGTGCCGCAGCATTCTGGATCAACTGGAGAGTCTTAAGGGACCTATTCGGGCAGCCTGATAATAAGGAATTGCAATAGTCCAGCCTAGAAGTAACAAATGCATGCACTAATTTTTCAGCATCATTTTGAGATAGGATGTTCCTGATTTTTGTAATGATGAGTAGGTGAAAGAAGGCAGTCCTGGAAGTTTGTTTCATGTGGGAGTTAAAGGAGAAATCCTGATCAGAAATAACTCACAACTCTGAGGTTCCTTACGGTGGTGCTGGAGGTGCTGGAGTTTTTACTGACTGGAGGTGAGATCAGTGGTTCTGAGTTTATTCCTCTCAGCTCATTAAACATGTAAGTGTAAACAGCATGTTTTCTCCCACCTGGTTTTAAGTTAATTTTCAATTTGTGTTTCAATTAAAAAAACTGGAATTCCCAGGAATTTGACACATTCTGATATCAGAGGAAGTATGTGTAATGGTTGCAGCTTCATGACACTACCTCACTCTGATGCAATCCCACTACTCAGTATCAACACTCAACACATATCAGCGTGTCAAAGGTCAGGCCAAGTTAAACAGCAGATGGCACAGGACGTCCTGCAGCCAGAGGGGAAGTGACACTGAGTCTGCTTAGACAAACAGCAGCCGACAAAATCCTGCTGAGAGGGTCTGCATGTGTGACACTGAGGCATCACGAGCGTATGTTCACACTGTGTTTTTTGGATCATTGCAAAATAAAGTATATTAAAGACACAGTGAAATGAAAAATACATTTTTCAAATTCTGTCCTATTTCCTGTGTCCCTGTGTTGATAATTCATTTATCGCTTATTAAATGCTAATATGTCAAAAAAAATGTATTATAGTATTTTTTTTTTATCAAAATCTCTTTCTTCCTGTAAAATATTTTTGGTGACTCTTCTTGAACCAGGGTGTGCTTACATAAATGTATCCAATCGAATGTGATTTGGGGCGACCGCCTATGTGCTCATCACATTAAACTGCACCGTGAGCTAGTGAGTGACAAGCAGACCAATATCATAGCAGCTGTGTGTTTGGATTTCAGCTGGTGAAAAATTTGCTTCCATTTCCAAAGAATTTGCTTGAGGTCTAATTTATTAATTTCTTCCTCCTGCTCCTCCTTATCTAACAACGCGGGTATGGGAGGTGTTGGTTATGGGAGGCCAGTCCTCTGCAGCTCCATACCTCTCAGCTCTGTATCGCACTGTAATTACTGAACCACACCCACTTTTTAGCAATACAACCACATCTGTAGGACTTCATTTAAATCCCTCTATTCTAAACCCCGTCCACATATTCTGTTTCACTCGTACATACGTCACATTAAGGGCGTAGGTTTGCATATGGACAGTACCAGACACTACGTCAAATTATTGGCCGAGATATATGTGACTATTGCTTAGCTGTTGTTTCAGAACAATGGACAGCGCTGAGAGAGAGAGAGCTGCAAGCCACAAACAGCTGTTTCTACACTCCTCCCCCTGCTGATTTTGACATAGAATCGTTCATAAATAAATAAAAATGTTTAGCTCTCTGCTAGTGCTACATTCTTATGTGATTGCTCTAAATAATAAATATATTGTTTGATTTTGAAACAGTAGCCTTAGGGTTTGTGTCCATGTAGCCTTTTTCTCTCTCACCGCACAAGTGTTTCATCCCAGACCAAAACAACAAAAAAAGAAGGACGAGACAACTTTCTGCAGTCGATCGGTGAGTATGAGGGATAGATTACAGTGGAGATGCATCAGTGTCAAATGTCTCATCAGTGAGTAGATAGTCCAGATAACAGATGGATAAACAAATAAATGACTGACATCTGGATATTGGTTAACTTTAATCACAGTTATTGTCATTTTCAGGTTTATTCCCAAATTGTTACATAATTCACTTGCTAAAATAAAAATCAACCCACAAAAAACTCAGAGCAAAAGTTGAAAGTCTTTCTAACATTTTGTGGCCTCTAGATTTACGACAATAAACTGCCAGTAATGGGCGATAAAGCAGCGGCAGTGTGTTTTCTCGGGCTGGGTGGGGCAATCCTGATATGGAGCGTTATAAATATTTTCCTACAGTGTTCAGTTTTGACTGCACTTTGACACTTTGAAGTAAGTAAGTAAAACTTTATTTCTATAGCACCTTTTTTAACACAGGTTACAAAGTGCTTTACATCAATATCAAACATAAAAACATGAAGCACATACAAGAGAAAAAGGCATACACAAACATAACTACAACGCACATATGACCACAGAACGGATACAGACACCACCTAGAGCACACCATTGAAATTAAAGAAAAGCTAACCAATAGAAGTGGGGTTTTAAATGATGTGTCAGACTTGTGATGAATGCTGCTCCAGAATCGGCTCGATCATACTTGGGTCAGCTGAGTGCTGCTAACTGGAGCTGATTTCCACACCGAAATCAGCCCAGTTCCCAAGAGAGGGCTCACATTTGGTTCTCTGGTGCCGCAACGCGTTTGAGGTGAAGAGTAAATAAGTACATTCCTCACGTCTCAAGTGCAGTGCTTAAGAATAATTTGAGGTAATTCTACTTTTAGTATTTCCATTTGTTGCTTATACACTTCTACTCCGCTACTTTTCAGATGGAAATGTTGTACTATTTACTCAATTGCACTTCTGACAGCTATATTTAGTTACAGTGACTTTATTTCAGCTCTTCCTGCATGTGAGAGCTTCGTTGGACATACTAGGAGTGTGTCAGCGATGATGATGATGACATGCAGGGCCATCGACTCAGCACCTGGCTCAACGACGCTGGCCATTTGCGGGAATGTCATGTTCTTGTACTAAGCTAGCTACTTGTAGCTGGTGACACATGAGGATGCCAGAGGAGTGACTGCAGACAGGCTGCAGGTCAGAGGTCATTCAGATTTAAGAGGGTGTGAGGGTTCAGTAGGTGGAGTATATTAGTGAGCCTGCCATGTGTGTGATTTTTGATACTGTTAAGGGCATGTGTGACTGATGGAGTGTGTGTGGAGCATGCCTATGAGAACTTTAACTTCAAACATCACTTACATTGGTAGCGCATTAGATCTCTTAATGGCCAGTGTGAACAGGAGGAATCATTACAGAAAGCAAAACCTGTTTCGATGTTCATATGTTCACCTGACTATTGTTTTAAGACAGATTTGAACAGTGTGAACTTATTCTTTAATTACAATGATGATAACGCCGCTTTGACTTTGTTTTACAGACAAGCATTCATATCCAGAGACAATAGCTTCCAAAGAGAGACATCGCTGGTTTGCTTGCGTGTCCAGTCAGAAGTAATTCTAAAATGTCATCAGTTTCTTCTCATTACAGCAATTTATTACATTACACCAAGACCAATTTTTTAAATTACGTGTTTAATGTGTTATATGTGCCTGCTATACATGTGCAAAATGATCTCTGTTCTTGGTCAAATAAAATCAAAGAACTGAGAAAAAAAACACCGAAAAAGGAAAGTATCTGATGTCTGAGGAGATAATGAATACTTTCGTGTAAAAGTATGTAATTGTGGAAAGGAAAGGAACTTACTGAGTGTAATATTACTGACAGAACTGAAACAGCCATTTGCTTGCTGACTCCCAAAAATGTTATGGTTAGTGAGGGAAAGTTTTACAGTAAAATTGTACTACAGATTAAACAGTCAAATCCTAGTTAGGTTTGCTCTTATCAGCCCCCACAGAGACCTGGTCCATGTCTGGGAAGCAATCAGAGGTGAGAGGAGCACGCACAAAGACATGCAAAATGCCCCAGCACTGCCACACACACACACACACACACACACTGATCTGTCAGTCTGGAAGATAAACGGCGTCTGGGTGTGTTGGTGGCGGCTCGTTCCAGACGTCATGGTGGAGATTCTGTTGTACAGTAAGATGATATGACTGCTTCTTCCCTCCTGTTGAGTGTCACTAATGGATTACTGCCACTGGGGTCATTTTGTCATTTCTTGTGTTCATGAAATGGACATAAACTTTTGCATTACTTACATGTAGTCTGTTATTTCTCTATCTCTGATCTGATTACTGTGATTTTTCTCAGTTGCTGTAGGAGATTACAATTCCTTTTTTGAGTAATATAATTACTTCATCCTATAAAATAAATTGAAGTACAGGTCAAAAAATTATCTTTTTACTGTTTGACTTGTATTACTGCATGTCAGTCGGTCCTTCTGTTCCAGGGAAAGACATTTAGACAACTACTGGCCAGACTGCTGTGAAAACTGCTGTAGATATTCAGGATCCTCGGAGGTGGCTTGCCAGTGCTTTTGGTGACTCCCTGAACCTAACTTTAAGCACCACCATCGGGTCAGCACGAAATATTAAAATGTAATGGAGAGATTGCCATGGAGCTCACTGAACACATTCATGCTCCCCAGATGATTAACCCTTTTTTTAATGACACCATAATGTTAAGTTGGTCACCCAACCCCCAACTTCACATTTTAAACTCCTTACTCTAAGAATACTGTACCTAAATAATGAGGGTGTCATTCATTTTGTCACTGGTAATGACCATTGCAGCTTGATGAGTCTGCTAACAGGGCTTTAGACTTATTTAAGTAATTATAATATATTCTGTCCATAGGCGCAATTTCAGGCCCATTGTGAGAACCTTGAAGGAAATCGTACTGTGGGGTGACTACAGTCAGGGGTCCCCTGTAGGTTATGTGGTTTCACATACAGTGATATGAAGTACATAATTTTATATCATCTTGTGAACCGTTGCTGTCTGATAAGACGGTCCTCCAAAAAAGATCGACAGCATTAGTCGTTCCAGCAAGACAAACAACAAACAACATATATTTACGTTCAAGTGACAAAGTCCTCTAGGTGCTGTAGGAATTATGACGGGAGCAAAGGAGGAAGTTAGGTGACGTTGTTATAGAGCAACAAAATCTGTGTAGGGAGGAGGTCAGGGTGGATGGTGAGACTGCTGCTGCATAATGCTCCCACAAAAATATATTCGGCACCTATGAGTCTGTCAGCTATTATCTTCATATTTGACCATCTCTCATTTTCATAGAGAAAGGTAAAGAAAAGATGCAGAAGGGAAGTGATGGCAACATTACACAGTCTGAATCAGGACCGTTTGTTGTGCCTTCTCATGCATTCGTTTGCTTACTATAAGTTGAAACAATACATTCTGGTATCACATCCTGGTAACCTGTATGTGCTTCCTAACTATTTGTCCTCTTACAGCTAAAAAGAAAAGTTGTGGTGTTTACCGTCTCAGAGGAGTTGCTATCTGCTAAGAGTTGAAATGATTTATGCAAAAGTGCCTCTCTATATTCTGCTCCAACTTAACGGGAGCAGCTGCAGGATGATTTGAAGTTGAAAGAGCTGCTCTCTCTTGGTGAGTTTAAATTGTGAATAAAGGACCTTGTGGCAGATTCAATGAGGAGCTGTCCTTGCAAAATGTAAATGAGTCGTGCCTGTGAACCTGCTGATTTCATACTGGACCGATGCCCTTTACAGGACCCCTGTGGAAAAATGACTTTGTTAACCCAACTTTTAATCTAGTGTATTTGTTATTCTACATGAATTCTAAAACTAGTGTTTTATTTCATGTGACTTTTGGCTGGGTTTTCACAGTTTTCTTTGGTCACTTATGATTCTCTCAATGTTTTCTTTTAGCCAGGTTTTCCCAGAGATGGGTGAGTGGGTTTTTTCCCTTTCGTTTAGATTTATCATAACGAGTAGTGACATAAAGAAACACTTAATTGCTTAGGGTCATGTAAACAGTGTACAATAAATACAATACAAAACAAGAAAATATAGAAATTATAGGCACAGAAATTAGCACATTCCTAGCAATAAAAAAGGAAGCACATTAGAGTGTAAAACTAAGGAATTGAGAAAGAAATTGTGATACAGATGACATAAAGACAGCAACACACAAACTCACAATTAAATTTGTATTCTGGTAATTGTCAGTTGTATTACATTAATACTGGCTATGTTAAAGAATCTTTCTATTGCTAATTTGAGTTTTACAATATCCACAAATACTACTATCAACTTTTATATGGAAATGAAATGAAGGTGCTTCCACCGACAGGCAGTCTGTATTTTCAAAATGCTGTGATGCTCATGCAGGTAACTGTGCGAAAACACTGTAACTGACAAGATAAACTTAGCAAACACTGACACCATTTCACTCGTCTTTGTTCTCATTTCAAAAATGGTAAACTGTATGTCTGTGTGTTCTGAAATGCCAAGAAAATAAGATCAGAATAAGAGCAGGCATCAAAGACGGCTAATCTCTGTGTGCTTCACTATTTTTAAACATATCAGCAGCTCTGTCAGATAATTTCTATTTAGGAAGTCGTGAATACCATAACAGGGAGTTGGACTCTACTCTTTAACACAGAAACCTGTTGCCATATGAAAGGACCCATGATCTCAATGGGACCATAAAATAAAGTTCAAATATTACGACAAATACATATATTACTGTTAAGAGAGAGAGAGTGAGAATAATAGCCATGGACTGAAATAAAAACGTATAAATACATGTAATTTAGATTGCGAGCTAAAATATATTCACATCCCATCATCTCAGCCACAGGTATGTGGAGGAGCATGTGGTGTGTGTGTGTGTGTGTGTGTGTGTGTGTGTGTGTGTGTGTGTGTGTGTGTCACTGAGCCACAAGTGTTTTTCTGGAATAGAAAGATGACATAATGCTCTGACAGGCAGCCTGATGAATCAAAAGTGTGAGCGTGTGTGTGTGCGTGTGTGTGTGTGTGTGTGTGTGTGTGTGTGTGTGTGTGTGTGGGAAGAGAAAGATTTTGTGACTGAAAAAGGAGAGGGCGATTTTGTGACTGTGAGAAGAGGGCGGGTAATGAAGCGTATGTGTGTGTGTGTGTGTGTGTGGGTGTGACTGTGTTTTATGGCAGCAGGTGTGTGACCGCATGTAGAATATATGTGAAATATGCTGTTACTTCAACGCCCATGTAACTTTGTCTGAGCAGGCTATTGTGTGTGTGTGTGTGGGTGTGTGTGCATGCGTGTGTGACTGTAGCTGCAACCAAATGAAAAGTGGCCATGAAGAAGAAATGTACATTACAAGGAGAATCCATGACGTGTGTTTGGTGCAGTGCTGGCTGGACAGGCCGTCAGCACAGAGGAAACATGCATGTGTGTTTGTTTAGAACTGAAAGAATCATTAGTATTTTTGTGCTTGTTTTTGATGCTTACTACATCCAAAAAAGTGTGAGAGAAAATCACCAATTTAATGGATTTAATTTAATACCTGAAGCCAAAAACCTAAACAATGCCCTGGAGAATTTAAAAAGGTGTGTTGATTTCATTCATACGCTGACAGGTGAGTGTGCAATGTGTTGTGTGTGAGTAGAGTACAGAATGAGTTTGACTAAGTGTACATGCTGTATCATTTACAGCCTCTCCACACATCGAGCTGTTTGCCTTGACATATGACTGCAGTGCTATCAGGTTTCAGGCGTCCACGTTATCGTCTGTAACTGGATCACTTTATAAGACCTGAACATTTCAGCCGAACGTACCTGCACACGCTGCTTCCCTCAGGTCACTGTAACTGTGAATCATCGTCATTGCGAACATTCACTGTCAAACAAATCTGTGACATCAACACTTGTGAACGGAGCGCAACTGCTTTCTATCCTCGGGCTGAATGGAAAAATCCCGGTGATTGCGAATGGGGTGAATAATTTATACTCTCTTCTGCTGAGGGGTTACAACAAGTGGGTGTGTTCACTCAAAGTCATTTTCTACTTGTCTTTTATCGAGGCATGCAGGTGGTTTTGGCTTTATTAGCCAGCTTGTGAGATCTCTGTGAGATTTCACTCCAACAGAACGGAGCTGAATAGAATCTGTGGCAGTCACAGAATTAAAAAATTAAATGAAAAAATAAAGGAATTTTCAGGAAAGAGATGCTACTGTCACATTTTTTACATAATCCTGTGAGGAAACTTCTTGGATGGGCATCTTTCTTTCTCTTTTTTTCTTTTTGGTTCATTAATCTATAAAAACGATAATAGGAAATAATAATCAACATATTGTTGATATTTCCATTTTATTTCAATGAGGTTGTTGGGCAGAATTCAGGGATAGATTGATGAATTAGTTAATTTAAAGGTGGGGTATGAGATTCTGGAGAAATCCAATACCATGATATAGAGCGAACAACGACACAGCGAGTACAAAGTCAGCTGAGTGTCCGTGGGCAAGTCATTGAACGTTACCTGACACACAAATCATGGCTGGAATAGTGTTGCGTGGCTCGGTTCGAGCAACTTTGTTTATTTCCCATTTACAGAGCCAGGGCTGTGTACACACACCGGAGTTTTTTTCGGTGCACACACTGAACGCACAGCTACCGGACTGTGAGGAGATATTCACTGAATTTGACGAAAAAACATGTATTGGATTGGAATCACATACCCCACCTTTTCATTTTGTGAGAGGCTGCTGAACCTGTGGCATTATGATCCTTATGCAGGATTCACAATATTTTTTCAATGTCATTTTCTTGCTTAATCAATTTGCTACAACAAATCAACAGACCTACAGACAAATTACTATAAGACACTAAGAAAGCTTGCGCTGCTCGCAATAGTTAAAACTAAATATATCGCAGGTGACAGGAACTGGGAGAGGCGGGGTGTAATGCGAGAGTAAAAAACGATAATAATACGAGTATACCTCAGCCACCTGGGGGTGGGGGTTGCTGCAGTATCCTCAGCACCACCACGTCCCACAGCTGTGTTAGAGGGCGCTGTAGGGAAAGTAAAGGTGCGGAAGTTGGGGTGGTGGATAGCTGTGTAGCACGTACAGCTTTCATGCAGACCGAAGATTGTGCAGAATTTTGGGGTAGTGCACACACTCCGTATTACATCTTTCAGCAGCATCATCAGAAAAGAAGCGGCTGTAAAACATAAATACATTTTTCTGTTGTGAGCAACTTTTATAGGAATGAATGGGGCGCCATCTTGAAACGCTGTATCCAGTTCTCCTTAACCTTGTTCTATTCAAGTCAACTAAGTCATGGTATTTCTTCAAAATCTCTTCATCCAAAGGAGGCTGACTTATATTTGGGCCACCAAGGAGCTTTGTACTGCATGAGACAAAAGCTGTAGGAATAAAGGTCAGAAGTTTGACCTTTGAAATGTTTTTAGTTTAGGTTTTTTAGTCCACTGTTGGGTTGTAATGACATGTGCATTTTGAACCATTAACACTCAAATGCATCAGAATGTGAGACATGGTGCAGAGACAATTTTGGCCTGATTGTGGTGCTTGGGAGAAGATCAGGGAGTCATCCAAACATTACTGTCAACAAAAACTTTTATGTCAGTTTGTTTTTTGGAGACATGTGAACCTAGTGAGCAACCAGCATTTGATTCCTTTGGCCTCCATCGCACATCAGAATCTGTGATGATGTTTGGCTGCACAGTAACTAACAGTAGGCGATAGTAGGCCTACTTTTAGCAAACTCATCACAGTCTGAGCAACTCTAACCAGCAAGTTCACTAAAAGTACTTTTTCAACAGTAATAAACGTGCCAGAGACACACTGTTCAGCTTCACTTTACACGCTGACTCACTATGAAGGTCACAGCAGCTCACGTTCAGCACAGAGGGAGCAGCGCAGAGTAAACATACTTCAAACAGAATGCATGTCAGGTTTTATCAATTCAGGGGCCTTAAGTCCTTCCATTCATCTTTATGATCCCATACTGTACATCACGTTCACATGAGGAACTTTGAGACATGTGATGATGTCTGAATTTTCCAACCATACACTTTCAAGCCCCAAAAACGGATGGAACAAGTTTAAGAATTTTAAGCTTGTACATAAGGTCAAATTATGTGTATTTCTATAAAGAACATGTAATGAAATGTGTTCCTCAATTGACCCAAATACTGTACAGCTCAAACACCAAAAATGGATGGAACAAGTTTGAGACTGAAAGTTTACACGTGGACATTAGGTTAAATGATGTCAGATGTACTCATTTGAAGAACCTGTAACAGAACAGGATCCTCCAGTGACCCAAATTCTGTATAGCTTAAACCAGCATGTTTGATGATGTTGATAAAGATGATAAAAAATATGATGAAGATGGATGGTGTAGGTGAACCACATTACAAGACTGACTTTTTACAGTTTACTTTGTCCTGTGAAAATCATGTTAAATGCCAACTTTTCATGAAGAAGAAATGCAACCTTGAGCATAAACATTGATCTTGGAAATATTAGTTTCACTCAAGGTCTAATTACTAGATTTTCTGGATCTTTCAACCACATCTCATTGTCCTCATTGGATGGAATTTGCTATGATACTGAGGACTGTGAGACTGTGAGATGCAGAAAGCTCCGGAAAAAGCTGCTAAATTGACCTTCAGTTAAGCCAACAACCTTGTTTTAAGCTTTGAGATTATGCATTTTTGAGATAACCCAGTGGACTAAGAAATAGGACATTTTAATCAACCAGTGAAAAACGATTTAATCCTTCGGTTTATGTAAAACATTCACCAAATGTATACATGATTTTCACTAGACAGCGAGGTTATATTGACAATTAAAACAACAAAAAACATGGAAGAAAGTGTCATTAATAAGGTTGTCAGAAATATGTCAGCTCACAGCAATGTACGGAATTGTGTTCACGTTGAATTTTAGCTCACTTCAAAAATCAAGTCTGTAATTCATCTCAAAATGCAGCGTTAGAGTTAAAAGTCCAGTCTAACGATTATTGATTTTAGTTTTTGACAATTTGTAATCAAGACTTCTGGTTTCACTTTTCATGGCTTGGCACGACGTTCAGTGATAATGGGAATGATGAAGAGTAGCTGTCTAGTGTGCAGAATCCTGCTGATTCGATGATTTTTGAGGGCACATCTGCAACACAACAGACTTATGAGGACATTATTACAATTAACCCATTTATTGCACTAATGATTACATATCACGTCTAATATTAGTCTGAATCAAACATGGGTCGGTGTTTAAAGCACAGTCTCACAGATGGCCCAGCAGGTGCATCACACACACACACACACACACACACACACACACACACTGGACTCCAACATTAGAGCAGTTTGATGTGTGTGATTAATTAGATCATATTTCTACAGCAGCAGGAGCAGGAGGCTGTAAATAGGTGGTAATGTGAGGCAGTAAATGTCTGAGGGACAGAGAGGGACACTGACAAGAACACACACAAATACACACACACACACACACACACACACGTTGTTCTACTATAGTTGGGAGGACCCTAATTGACACACTACATTAATTCCCTAGCCCCATAGCTTACACTAACCTAAACCTAATTCTAGCCTTAACCCTGAAAAACGTATTAACCCTCAAAAGGAGTGAAAAAATACCCTCAATTTCCAAAACGTCTCAAGGTCAAAACTCAGACTGGTTCTCATAAAGACAAGAGCACACACACACACACACAAACAGGGACATACTGTATTGAAGTTTGGGAGGAAAAAGTCTCAAAGCTGTATGGCAGGATGTTGCTACCATACACACACAACAAATGAATTCAGAAAAACAGGGACACATCAGGTGAAAACCTTGTATCTCCGTTGTGTCGCCTTTTTGTGAACAATAGATGTTCAGTCTTTCTATGTCATTTTTTGTTTTCAGAATATCAGAAGACAAGAAGTCTCTGTCTCTCTCCTCTGCTGTGTCTGTATCAGAAAATAACGTTCTATTTCTCTGACTCATTGCTTTGTTCTCGCTAACGCCGCTCCCTCTCCTCATTCATTCTCTAGCCCTCTCTCTCACTCAGAGCTGGGGAGGAAGGGCCAACTATGAATCTTGTGTTTACAAACCGACATATCCTACTTATTCTGCCTTTAAAGTTAGGGAACCTTCTTCATCGTGGTTACAATAATAAATATGGTGAGGTTCGTGGAACTATCATGGTCATGGTTAAAATGAAAACAACATTGACTGTCGGTTGGAAACAGGAAAACGCTGCAATGACTGATGCTGTTGTTCTTCTTGGGAGGACAGTCTCGTGAAAAATTGCAGCCCTCTCATTTGTTTGAATGAGGCCAAAAACAAACACTACAGGGTTGTCTGCAAAAGAGCTGAACCTTGCTCATCTGGCAAGGTGCTGAACATGAACGAATCATTGCAATGAAAGATAAAATAACTCTTACTGTTGTAAGTTTCCAGAGTTTTAAAGTCCTGTCTCACAGTATTATAAACCTCTATGCAGTGTGTTGGCATCTGATAAGCCTTCAGACTCATGGACCTGTCACTGTAACCAGACATTCTGGACCTCAGTTCTTCATCTCATCAATACCTGAAACAACACACCCCATCATCTGAGCTCCTTTCATTTTTTAAGGAAGGGTTTCAGCGCTCACCATGTTTGACGTGTGTCAGTCAGAGCAGCAGCAGGTGAGCTACACTGACTCATTCAAATTGAATGTTTGGTTAAAATGTAAAAATGGAAAGACAAGCTTTTGAATACTTCACAATAAAAAAGGAAAGGGAATAAGGAAATACATTGACACAATCACAATGACACAGTCAGAACAACTGTATGGCGATTGCTGTGATAAGTGAAATGAATGCAGACCACGTGAATCATGGGTAAACAGCACCCTCTTGTGTTGAGAGAAGACATGACAGTTATTGTAAGACAAATGTTCAGCTGTGGAGACTCATCATCCTCATTCCAGTCTGACAAGAAGCAGAGAAATTTGGATACATTCACGAGAGAGAAACCTATCAAGTGTTGGTTCATTTTGCTCTTTTCTTTCTTTGTTCCTTTCTTTTCCCTTTTTTAATTGTTTTCCCACATTTCCATACATTATTCCAGCAGCCTTTCTCTTAGCTTCTGTACATTTACTTGTTTGCTGTGTATTTGTTTATTTTTCTTCTTGTTATACATATATTTAATATTTTTTTCCATATTTTTTATTTGTTATTCCCTTGTCTTACGTTCACTTCTTTCTTTCATCTTTTCGTTCCTTCTGTGCAGCTCAGACACACTGTTGTGTACTGAAATGCTCAGACCGGATACAGAAACACACCCTCATGTGAAGGAAATGTGTGCACCGTTCAGCCTCCTCCTCCTCCTCTCTCTCTTTCTCTCTCTCTCTCTCTGGATCTCTGTTGAACTATATTAACCTCTCTCCCTCCCCACTCTGGTTTTTGAGGAAAGGCGTGTGTGTGTGTGTGTGTGTGTGTTGCTGCCAAAAGATCTGAAAAGAGGATTTTCTTCCCTCTCTCCCAGATGTTCATTCTGCTCTCTCTCTCTCGTTCTCTCTCTCTCTCTCTCTCTCTTGCTCTCTCTCTCCCACAGTTTGAGGCGTTGCTATGAATCAAACCAAATATTCCTCCTGACAACAGATGCCTCTCCTCCCTCTCAGCTCCTCTGTGTTCTCACATCAGTGCAAACTGACAACGATCACAGTGGATGAACAGACCGACCTGTCATGCTTTCACACACACACACACACACACACACATGTAAATGTGTTACTCTGAGGTGTTTTCTTCATTGGCTCCTGTTTTCTGAAGCTGAAGTGCATTGAGCCCTCTCAGCCACTCTATGGAGGACCTCCCTACACGTATCTGCACTCCTCACACTTTCAAAATCTTAAATTTGTTATGGTGTAAAAACCAGATTCAAATAAAGTTACTGTATGTGTCACCTCTACTCGGCAACAAGAGGCAGCTCAGCTCATTTTCTCCCTGAGTTGGCCATTTGTAGGGAAAAAGATGTCTACACATTTTGGTTAAAACAGAATGACAATGACACATACCAATGATTTTCACAGTGAAATGTAGTCATTTAAATGCTTCAAACAGCAGTTATGTAGATGACTTTTCTTTCATTTTTCATCGAAATTTTGGCCAGTTTTAATCTAGACGTTGTTTTGGATTTAGTAACTTTATGAGCAAAAATACACGGTTAGATTCTGCAACATCCTGGCGTCTGTTGACAACTGCAGATCCAAAAGAGCTGAAACTCAATTTGATTCTCAATAGTAATTCATAAAGTCTGTCATTGTTAATTATTTTATCTGTCTTGCCTTACTTGAAGACCTTTCATCTTGTCCTTTTCACAGAGGACCACGGTGGAAATACAGCTTTATAGCATTTTTTATCCTTAACAACTTGTGACTTTGATAATTGTCAATGTTTTTCTGTTACAGCGAGCGAAGCAGAGGTTCAGTGACCGGTCTGTTACGAGGATCAAATCCTTAACTTCTCTTGTACGGGACCTTCTGTAGGATTAGGGCGGAAAACCCGGAGGCAGGGTTCTGTTTTCTTTTCTTTCTTTTTTGGCAATTTTCTCTTGGAGTGCCCACACTTAAAAAAGTTGTGGGTCAGCAGTTTTGATGCTTATGTGGGTTAAAAATACGGCAGTTTCCTCTCTGCCAACCGGTCCCAGTCTGCTTAACATTTTCAGTCTACGAGCAAAAGCAAGTTACCAAGTTACCAGCTGAGGTCCAAATACCTGTGACTTACAGTATCTACTAGACCTGAGCCTGAATGGAGCAAAAAAAAAGAGAATATTGGTGGCATTTTACAGCTCCATTCTTATTTATTTTATTTTATTTGCCAACTGTTCATTGTGTTTTGAAATTCAAAGTCAAAATGAATGAGTTTGGGTATTGTGAAACTTGCTTTGAGTTTAACACTGGAATTTATCACTTTGAGTCTTGATACTAGTACAGATACCAAATCCTTTTCAATACCCTTGTTTCAATTAACAAAAGAAGCTAAAGTCGTCATATTTTTAACTGTTATCTAAACACAAGTAGCCATTTAGGAATTTAATAATAACTACAGTCTAAAATTGGCAGAATTATGAATTAAATGAGGAACTCTCTGATCAAAGAATAAGTAACCAAGATGTCAAATCTGACCACACATTCACTGCCAGCCTTCTGTCTTCAATACTCTGTGCTACGGACACATTTCTGTCCTTCCTCATTTTAAATGAATGAGGAGCACCTGAATGCACCACTAGTTTTAGTCTGTGCGAGGCTCTGGGTTTGGGAACTACGGTGAATCTTTTGTATAGCGTTTTATTTGGGGAGGAGATCATTCGTCCTCTGAAGGAGGCAGTCCTGTCCCTAAAATCGGACACAGCGACATATTTGCATTCCTTCAGAGAGGTCAGAGGTCAAGGTCAACCTCAATGCTGTGCCCCTGGAGGGTTTGTGGAGGATTAATGCCTTGCTCAAGGGCATCTGGAGAAGATAAGTTACTACCCTGCAACCTTCCAGTCTCTGTTGGAAGGTTGCTGGTATTAACCAGGATGTATGAATACACCTAAATTAAATAAGCAATTCTTCGGTTGGCCTCTTGCTCACTCACTCATTCACTCACTCATCAATTCATTCACCTGTTTATTTATTCACCTCCCGACTCATGTGTTCATTCCCCAGCTCTCGTGTCATGTCCTGGAAGTGTTTGCAGAAGAAGCCCACAGCCAATAAATCCACGAGTCAGCCACAGCCCATCGGCTCTTACATAACACTCCCATAATGCAACAGTGCCTGGTGCCTCAGTCTGCAGCCTTGAACCTCTACACATAAACTTGAACACGCAGGTTTGGATCCCGGCTCTCTTGCCATAAAGGAAAAAATCTGAAGTGTAAAACATCAACACGATATGTCTGCTTACTGCAGACTCTGTTCAGAGTTCTGTTATAAAGGAATCTGATCATCCAGGGTGGTACTGTACATTACACCATGTGTCAAAACTCCCAGCAGGCTTTGGTTTTCACATCAGGTGCACACGGCTGCAGAGAGTTTGAGGACCAGACGCCATAAAAACTGAAGCACAACACATTTGCTGTTACAGTAACACACCACACACGGACCTTCTGCTGCTGAACAGAGTCTGAGCTCCAAAAACAAACACATCTCATCCTGACGGCTGGACTGAACCAATTTTAGAAAAGCCGAGGCTTCACATTTTTCAAAAAAGAATAAATGAAATTAAGTTTTTGTTGCAAAAACAGCCTTTTTTCACAGCAGATCTGCTTGTCAGAAAAGGAAAAAGTTCAGAGTTACATAAGAAACTTTTGACAAAGACTATTTGTGCAACTTGTGACAAATTCAACGACCAGAGATTCTAGTTACTTCTGGTGAGCTGCTGAGGTCTTTCTAATCTTTAGTTGTGTGTAGGTGTTCCTAAAGTTGTTTAACTTTATATTGACCTTGAAATACAACTGAACAACAACAAAAAGCAGAGCTGTCATTACAAGAATATCAGATCTAAAACTGTCTTCAAGGCTTTTCCAGGACCTGCAGGAACACTGAAACTGTTTTTAGAAAACCAGACGGAGAGTTCAGATGATCTCAACTTTACCGAGAAACCACACACACACACACACACACACACACACACACACACACACACTCTCTCTTTCTGCGACATCAGGAGCTTTTCAGTTTCTTTATGTTCAGTGAGAGTTGGCCTGTAGCCCAGATCCTGTTTCTCACTAATTATGGACAGAAGTTAAATTGTAGCGGTGACGTAGAGTCTGCAGGGCCACAGTCAAGACAGGAACAATCACAGCACATCACTCCATGTCACAACTGTCAAAATAAAGGTCCTGCTGAGGGAGGTGGTGGGCTATGTATGGAGGAAAATAAAAGGAAACAGGATTGGGACTATAAAAAGATTAAAAAGATTCATACAGTCACAAGTGAATAAATCAGAATTATCATCAGAGAACAAAAAGGGATCATTGAAATTCCCCCTTTGAACATAATATTCAGTAATATATACTGACTACAGGAAATATATTTCATTTTCTAACTGTAGAAGCAGCCTTCAATGTTTAAGTTATAATGTTCCCATGAAGAGATCCTTTACTTTCCCGGAAATATCTGTAAATAGAACTGACAGCAACTTGGTTACACTGAGCCCACTGAACAACCAAAAGGAAAATAAAGATTCAAGATTCTTTTCTTATTATTTTTTATTCCCTAACACAGAGTTGCTGGCCTTATTTCCAGATCACTCTATATATTACACAGTGCAAATGTCTAAGGTCGGTTGTGAAAAAATGTTTAAAAGTGTTAAAACGGAAAAAATGGGTTAAGTAACCATAACCCTGAGTCAAAATTTGGACATGTTTTTACTTTTAAGTCAAAAGTATGAGACAGTAAATTTCAAATTCTGATTTAATGATTTTGAAAGTCATAATTTGGAGATACTCAAAATAAATTAAACGTTTGCCTACTTACTGTCTCACATTTAGTATGTCCAAAGTTTGACTTAAAAAGTAACGATTTTAATTGACCTCATATTTTATTTTTGTAAATTCCTAACATTAAGCTACATATTTTCTATTTATTTTCTTGGCAATGGGCTTTCATACCCTCTTTTTTATTCTTGCACATTTTGGAGCTCTGTTTACATTTTTGTTTGGTGGATTCCTTTCAATTCAGTACAAAACTGTACAGTTTTGCTTTGACATGTTTTATTGGCATTTCCTTCTTTCTTTCTTTCTTTCTTTCTTTCTTTCTTTCAAGGCTCCCACTTTTATTGTGAATCCAAAGCTCCTATTTCCCGTTAGTCTCTCTCTCTCTCTCTCTGTGTGTGTGTGTGTGTGTGTGTGTGTGTCCAGGCTCTGCTCTCCAGGCGACTCCTCCTCCTCCTCTAAACATGGCGCCGGCCCGCAGCATTGCTGCTTCCCCGACAGACGACGCAGAGAGGGACAGAAGGAGGAGAAGAAGAAGCGGGTAGTATCCCACCCTGAACGTGTTTCAGAAACTGTTAGAAAACTAACACAACTTCACGCTCTTTAAAGTTTCTCCCGGAGACTTTACGTGCAGCTTTTGGAGACGTTTACGCGCCAGGCTGTGCGCGTAACGGAGAGCCCACCTGTCCGACGAAGGTAGATTCGTTTCTTCTAGGATGTGAATCTCCCTGATTTATGTGAAATAACGGAGCAGACTGAGCAGACAGACGGGTAACTCGGGGTCAGAGCTGGCTCTGGTAAAAACATGTGCAGCCCTCTGAGGAGCAGAAACACAGAGGTGGTAGAGCACTGAGGCTTTCCAGGGGAAAAAACGACTTTTTCCGCTCTTCCACGCCGAGAGGATGGATGGAGAACACTCTGCGCTGTCAGGAGTTGAGAGGGAAAGAGAGAAGCTTCCACCAATTTACAACAGCTCCCCTCCTGCTGTAAGAAAACTGCCTTTTCTCCTTTTGTATTTTCCAAGAGATTTGCACCTTAACTTTTCAGAAAATATGTCTTTTTGTGTGGTATAACGTAGAACTCTGGCATTTATTATTGTATTATTAATTTAGTGTCAAAGTAAAAAACAAACAAACAGTAACCTAGTACAAATCATTCAATTGCCAACTTTTTTTCTTTATTTCAAATTAGAAAAATAAATCCTGTAGTATTTGAAGTCATACAATAACACAGTCTAAATATTAGGAAAGAAAGCCACACAGTCCACCAATATGATTAGTGAATATTAATTAGTGCTGTGTGATATGGTGGCCATACTGTTAAAGTCTGAATGATGCTTATGTTTTACTGTAATTAGTTCCTGATTTGTATAACGTCTTTATTCTGGTTTATTTGTTTTATTTTACAGCTGTGCATTTATATACAATTATCCATAAAAAACAACACAACAGCTAATTTAGACCTGGGGGATAACACCAGTACAGTTCTATGTGATTATCTGTATGTGCATCTCATTTTACTGCATCTCATTTAATATATCTGATATTCAACAGATGCTGCTATTAATCTTTTTAACTTTCAACTTTAACTTTAAAGTTGTTTCCAAAGGGAAATGTGTCTTGTAGTCAGGTGAACACACACATACTTGAACATAAGATGCATAGCGCATTATAAAACAAGTATATACTATATATATACAGTGTGTCTGTGTATATATATATATATAAAATGTATGCCTAAACCACATACACTGTCCTAACATACAGTGTACAGAGTGACAGCAAACTGAAAAACTGTAGTTTTCTCCTGTTGGAAAAAGTGATCCCCCTGTCTTATATAATGACTCCTGACATCAGCGCTCCAGCAGCATCTGATGATGTAATCTTCGTGTTTTTAAATGCATAGCAGGAAGTTTGGTTCTCAATGTCACTTCGGAGCAGACTGGCGGGGTTGCAGGCTGGTTGGTTGATGTCATCTCCATTGTGTCAGGGAGCAGGAATGTGCAGATCAGATGGTTTTGACCAATAAACAGTCTGTCATTGCTCAGACCGACTCTGGTTGTGTCTGGAAATGCCATAAAGTGGCTGCATGCGTTCTCTCTCTGCAGCTCCTTTCTCTGGGACTTCAGTCAGACTGATTCTCTGATTCCTCCTCAGAAGTCTTCTGGCCCCTCGAACTTAGATCTGAGGAAATTCAGGCTCAAAGGTTGGACAAAAAAGGTCTTAGATACAGTGGGCTCCCATTGTATTGCAGACCAATAAAAGTAGAAGAATTGAAGACAGCTGGTGCTCGCTGAAAAAGAAAGTTTGTTTTCACCTGAACAGAAATTTAACCAGAGCTGCTGTTTCTGGAGGCTGCTTCAGGGTTTCCAAAAATCTCATGAACCCAATTTTCTTAACAGATTTTCTCCTCACCAGAAGAGTTTGACAAAATTATGGTCTGGTTACATTAGATTAATTTAAATAAGACTTTATTGGCTCAAACAGAAAATTTATTTTCTCTGGTTCTGGCTTCTCAAAGTAAGTTTAAGATGCTTTTTTTCTTTTTTATGTCCTTGTAAATTGAACATCCTCTGATTTACAAAATATGAAACCCATACACATCAATACATTCAGGTACAACAGGTGTCTCAGTAAACACATGGGAGATGTAAAGCCTGGTTTATGCTCGATGTAGCATCCCTGGCGCGAGTGTCTGCGGGCCAAAAATTACGTCATTGCGCCTTTCGCGTCGAGCCACAAGCTGGCGCGGGGGTTGGTCGTGCACCTCTAGGCGCCCCAGGCGCGGTGCGCTTTCATTTCAACATGCACGCTAAAGTTAGACTGGCCAAGCAGGTTCGCCTCTACAAGCACCTGTTCCACAGAGACCACAGGGACAGCCTGAC
The DNA here is from genome assembly GCF_020085105.1 of Siniperca chuatsi. Classification (NCBI taxonomy): domain Eukaryota; kingdom Metazoa; phylum Chordata; class Actinopteri; order Centrarchiformes; family Sinipercidae; genus Siniperca; species Siniperca chuatsi. The sequence continues at coordinate 27,535,076 of NC_058052.1, forward strand.
TGTGGCCGAAATACATGGGGCACGGACGCGACGCGTGTGGTTGCGTGCCAGCTTCACAGTGTGCATATTTAGTTTTGCCAAGTGATAATGCAGTTTATTCTGCAGGGTTTGGAAGCGTAGGCTATATTAACTGGTACTGAATTTATTAACTGGATCATTTTAACTGCAGGATCATAGATACACATTGATTTAATTGATTTATTTTAATGTGAAATATAAAAACACCCACAAGGTTGCTCTGCAGCGTCGCATTGCCTCTGGTACAATGAGGTATTTATTTGAATCATTTTTAAACAGATTGTACTCGTTTTTACACAGTTCTCCGTAGTTATTACCTGTTGGAGGGTCGCGTACGGAATAAAAATAGAGATGAGCAGCACGATGCCCGCGCGGGTGTGCGCAGCTTCCGTGGGCAGTGCAGGAGCTTCGGTTGATTACAATGGACACGGTCTGCTGCGGACATGCTCTGGCAGACGCTTCACGCTGCATCCCTGCCCCATGTATTTCAGCCATAAGCCTTCAAACCTTTGTGCCAGAATGTGTTTCTTCCAGAAAGGCTTTAGGTAGTTCTGTTACTTCTGCATAGGAAGCAGGTCGGGGTGGATGATGGGTCAGACGTTAAGGGCGTGTTCAGACTGAAAGCATCATTTGCACACATTTGACCGCTGGGCCCTTTGTGTTTATTCGGCACAAACAGTCAGTGAACCAACTGTACAGACGATAGCAGTAAGTTAGCTAGCAACGGACACACCGACCGTGTGCGTGTTTGTGTTGAGCTCAGCCGCTGACTGAACGCAGAACTCAGGAGAGACTCTGGTTCCTTCTATTATTTTCTTCTAGTCTTTGTACATTTATGAAGCAGATTCATAAAAACCCAGATACACGTGAATTTTTCCACTCCAGTTCAAACATTTTCAACTTGCTCAGACTTCTATTCAACGCTCAACCGTCGAAATCGTGTCCTTGCCTTGACTTTGCATGCATTTGAACCGCCTCTAAAATTAGCTTCTGGTTCTGTATGAACACACAGTACATATAAAATTTCAGTCTACTGGATCTGTAATTTTCTTTTGACTTCAGTCGGATTATGTTGTTCAGTGTGGTTCTGTGATTTTTTATGTATCTAATTCTTAGTATTATTCTCTCATAGCACTTTCACACCCAGAGAGCCAAAGGGACCAACAGTGGCCTAAATCTGTCACGGTTGGTTTCCAGACTCATCCCGGACTTGTGATGATTGATGCACCAAAATCAGCTCAAGCCTACTTAGATCAATTCTGTGAGTCATCTCTGGCGTAAAGCTGGCCCGAGTGCTGCTTACTAGCGCTGATTTCTCAGCCTAAATCAACTCAAATCTGCAGATCCAAACCTAGTCAAGTCTGGCAGCCATGTACGAGCCAGAGTCGGCTCATAACTGGTCCTCTGGTGCCAGAACTCAACCGAATGTGCCGTCATCAGCGCGATTTGGTGAGGGATAATAGCTGCAGATTTAAAACATGCTGACCCCCTTTTTTAACAAACTGCTGGTCTCAGTAAATACCTGGTCATCATGTTCAAGCAGACCTGCTCATCAGTTGCAGGTCTGTCTGTCTGTCTGATGATCAACAGCCACTCAGGATAAGAACTTCAGCTAAAATGTTTGACATGTTAAAGTATAAAGCAGTGAGATTAAGAAACATTTGGACATGACAGAGAGTAAAATCACTAGAAAATTTACAAGAGAAGACAAACAAAGTTTGCTTATTATTAGAAAAAGCAATATTTCTACACACACACACACACACACAGCTTCACAATAATCAGGTCTTGATGAAAGATTAACGGCAGAGAGAGAGAGAGAGAGAGAGAGAGCTCCTCTTGGTGTGGTTTCTTTCTGGATGACAGTATTTCCTCTCAGACTGAACAGTTGGACAGAACTAACATCACAAGACTCACTAAGATAAAAACTGCTGCTAAAACTGCTAATTGTTGTCAGATGTGAACCAGGACGTAGCCAGTGTTCATTTCAGTCAGTGAAAGCCAGAAGATAACTGATTCGGACGAGGTCTCCATGTTTGTTGCTCAGTGATCGTCGCTGTAGTGTCTCTGCTCCGCATTTCCCAGAGATCACCTGTCAATCAGCCGGAGTGGGTGGGGCTGTGACGTTGATAATGAAAGAGTTAGGAGAGAGAGGAGAGTGATGTGGCTGCTCTGCGGCTTCACTGAGAAAGGAGTGTAATTATACATACATCACTTATAGGTGCAAGGATGTAGCAAACCAACAGTAGACGAACAAGACAAAAGTCTACAGCCATGCTAGACGCCCTGTGAGCTGCTGACATCCCTAGAGCCAAGCCACTCTGAGTCAAATTTGAATTAAATTTTAAATTTTAATAAAAGTAATAAGAAGCTTATTGTAAATTTAGGTCTTGATAAAGGGACCACTGCACTGTAAGTTCAGTTGAAAATATATATATTCACCCAGCTGCCAAGGGAACAGTTCCAGATCCAGCATCCAGATGAACTTAATATAAATGTTGTGTTAATTTCAGAGATGTTCTTTTCAATGACTTCAGTGGATTGGGTTTTTTAAAACCCGCGTTTGTTTTCATGCATCCGCTCTACGTTTTGTGTGCAGATCAGTCAGTGTTATCAAAATGTGTTTGATCCGATCTGAATGAAGAGCCTGTTGTATCTCATTAACGCTCCCACGGAGAGGTGGAGACACAAGTTGAATGTGCACATGTGTTTCTGTACTATATGTGAATGTCTTTTTGTGTGTGTATGTACGTTGCGCATAACTACTCTGAAAATACACACTACTGTCTGAGGTCATTGCTTCAGAGACAAACGTCTTTTTTCTCCATGCTGCTGTGCACAAGAGAGAAAATTATATAATGACATTGACACAGTAGAAATTGTGTGTTTGTAGTGTGTGTGTGTGTGTGTGTGTGTGTGTGTGTGTGTGTGTGTGTGTGTGTGGATGCCAAGTCTATGATTTTGTTCAGATTTTTCCTTGGGGTCTTATTTCTTTGGAAACGGATTCATTTTGAACATCAGATTAATCGTCTTCCTGCTCCTTCTGGTCTGCAACCCCTGAACACATCGCTGCTGGAGTGTGTGTGAGAGTGTGAATGTGTGTGTGTGTGTGTGTGTGTGTGTGTGTGTGTGTGTGTGTGTGTGTGTGTGTGTGTGTGTGTGTGTGTGTGTGTGTGTTTGCTGCTGTCAGGAGCGGCTGCTGTGCATCTGTTGATCTCTCCACCTCTCATGCCTCCTCCTCTTCTCTTCCTCCTGTATGATCTCTCCTCTCCATCTATTATTTACTTTCTTTCCCCACTTCCTGCTCTCTTTCTCATATCCTTTTTCATCTGTCCTTTGTGTTTTTCTCTGTCTTCCCCCTTTTATTCCTCATCTTTATTTTTTCCCAATCTTCCACTGCATCAATTTCCTTTCTTTTCCCTCTCTTATTCCTCCTTTCCTGCTCTCCTCCCCTCTTTTCATCCTCTTATTTGCACTATATTGCCCCTTTTCTTATCCCCTTCCCATTCCTCCTTTCTTTCTTTTTCCCTCTTAATCCCTATCCCGTTTTCTTGTCTTTTTTCTTTCACCCTCATATCCCCTTTTCCTTGCAATCACATTGTTCATTCCCTCTCTTCTTCCTTTTGTCTTGTAATTTCCATTTTCTCCTCCCTCTTCTAAATCCCTCCTTCCTCTCCTCTTCATGTCTTCCTCTGCTTGCACTTGTGTCTCTCTCTGTTCTTGCACAGACCTAAAACCTGTCTGAATCCAGAAGGTGCTTAATCACAGTGAAGGTTTACTACATTTTAGATCAGTGTTGGTTATATTGTCATTGTCTGTTCATGCAGCTGAAAGTCTGGATTGATCTAAGAAGTTCCCATTCTGGTGAGAAACCTCAAAATCTGAGAATGCAGAGAGTCGTTTAGTGAATGTATTAGTAAAAGTGTTCGGCCACTAGGAGATGGTAGCTACTTGGTGTTTATTTAAGATATTTTTCAGAAAAGTGTTTAAAAAAAAAAAAAACATTTACAAATTAGAATTGTTCATAAAATTTACATTCTTGGTCATTTCTCGTACTAAATTGCAAAATGTTGCATATTCTGAGCTAGTTTCTAAAATTGCATTTGAACTTTACATGTAGCTTCAGTTACTATAGCTATTTCTTGAAGTAGCTTTCATTTACATTATTGACAGGTTTGATATATCAGTGTTATTGATAGCATAGGCTTATCACAGACGAATTGCTGAATATCTTGGCAGATAAGTAAAAATCAATTTTTCTTCATTCAAGTTTAAAATATTTGTCTCATTTGTGTTATTGGTTATTTTTTAAATCAAAATTAGATTGTCAGTGAAGTTTAGTCTTCATAAATGTATTGTTCCTGTCGTCTTTGATAATAAATGTACCATTATTAAACTGTTGCATATTCTGCTCCAGAAATCAACCCGTAGAGCACTTCAAAATACATTTGTATAAAATGGTCCTACACAATTAAATTTGACCTTAAACAATTCTTTAAAAAACTATTTTTAGGGATCCATGCCAAAAAGCTTTGTCTATGTAAAAAGTGTTTAAAAAAAATGACTAGGGGCTGAGGAGGTAGAGCGGGTCGTCCCCGGTTCCTCCTGTCCATGTTGAAGTGTCCTTGTGCAGTGGCTTACAGGGTAGCTTGCCATCAGTGCGTGAGTGCGAGTGCCTGTGCATGTTCTGTCCCTGCCTGCGTGGGTTTCCTCTGGGTGTACGGTGTTCTCCCGCAGTCCAAAGACATGCAGATTAGGTTATTTGGTGACTCCCGGTTGCCCTTAGGTGTGAATGTGAGGGCGAACTGTTATCTGTCACCCCTGTGATTGACTGGCAACCTATTAAGGGTGTACCCCAGCCAAAATATTGTTTCATACATAACTTTCCTCTCAGTTGTAAGTTTTGCTTTAGCTCCCTGGTGTAGAGCAATTACCTGCTTAGTCCCCAACACTTTCTAATGCTGGTTATTTAGTTGTTATTCAGTGTTGGTGTCCCTCAGAGTGTCTTCAACATACACAATATATGAGCAGAAATTCTTCTTCTCTGTACCTTGTGGTGATGATGTCATATTCCTGCACCAGGGTTTGGGGCGAGGAGCTAAGCAGCCGTTTCCGTCTCTGGGCACCTTCATCTCCACACCGAGCCAGAGGAGGGATGCAGGGGGGCGGGGCTTGGCAGGCGGTATGACGGGCACCCTGACCAGTACCCAGTGGCTCAGACACGGTGAGTTCAGTATTCTGGTATCAAGTGAGTGAGATCATCATTTCATAAACAGAGCAGTTAAGCCTGATGTATTGGTATTGTTTCTAAATATTTCATGTTTCTATATTTTTCATTTTCTCTTCACTTTTGGTTACCAGAAGCATTTTTGGGAGCTGTGCTTGTCACAAGAGGACCTTGTTTATCAAAACTGAGGAAAACATACAAAAAATCAAACCACAAAAATGTTTTATTCTCACATTCAGCTTTCATTTGACAAAAAAAGTCTGCCAATGGGGTGAGATTGGTCAAGGAGGCACCTGAGGCGAGAAACCAGTCTCTGGGCGGGGTGAGGGGAGTCCTTAAGAAAGCTGCGGGCTCGACGCAGACAGCGGAGTCTCGAAACACACAGGAGTCTCGAAAATTCTTGAAACACGATGACTGATGTTAAAAACACATGAAATAATCACATTGGCCTGTTCAAGGAAAATATAGGATTCAATAATAAAGTAAATTTATTGGCATGGGAAACAGATGATAAAATCGCCAAAGCATGTGTAAAATAAAAACATACATAAACAGAAGAATTCTGATATTAAAATATATACAGATAAGTAAGATAGGATAATAATTGTAATAATGTACACTTGCAGTTAAAATACAAATACAAAAAGTGAAAACTAAACACTAACTTTTTTTACGAGTGTGTGTGTGTGTGTGTGTGTGTGTGTGTGTGTGTGTGTGTGTGTGTGTGTGTCTGACACGTTAAGACATACTGGGCAGCAGGATCGGCCCTGTCTCCTTCTCCCAGGAGTATTTTTAATGTTGAGAGCTCATTAAGCTCTTTGAAATCTGAGATTACAGAGCTGAACGTGTCGAAGTAAATGTTCCTTATTTCACTGAATGTTGAACATTGTAGGAGGAAGTGCATCTCTGTCTCAGCCTCACCTGTCAAACACTGACCACATGTTCTGTTTTCTTTTGGTTGCCAGAATCTTTTGTGTCTTCCTCTTTCGATTGCCAGCTGGTGGTCACTGAGCCTGTCCTCGGTCGGGATCTGTCTCTGCTTTCTGTCTCTGACAGCAGAGAGATATTCTGCCAGTTCATCTTCTCTTTTTAGGGCCAGATACCATTCTGATCTACTTTGGCTTTTAGCTTCTTCTTTCCAATGTTCCAGATAGGTTTCTTTACATTGTGTTATAATTTGGTTTCCTCTGACTGGTGTTTGGAAAGCAGTGCTGTTGTGAGAGTGTGTCTGAGGGGGGCAGTTAGTCTCAGGACCAGCTGACATAGGGGCTCAGCTCTTGGGTTTGGAGGGCTTTGCAATGGAGGGGGTCTCGGGGGCTGGATTTAAGGTGATCAAAAATGGGAGCGCTCTCTTTTGAACGTTAATTATCATTATCTGCCTAATTCTGCTCTACATGCATTTGTTGGAGTTTTTCTGTGCACGTGTAAAATGTATCTGCAGAATTCTGCATGTAAAGATTCTGTTGGATGTTTGTCCCAACGGGTACAGCTATGATGACTGAGGGGACCCCATACTACACTACCATACAGCGCAATGGGCTGGATGACACTGTCAAATATTATAAGCCAAGTTTTATCTTCTAGGATGTAATGATGCGTTTCCTCTGTTTACGGTATGCTTGATGTATGTACTCAGACTCTGTTTATGTTGAGCTGCTAGCAACAACATTGGAGCAGCAACTCCTGTCTCCAAAATGGAAGGCTTTAAGAAAAGAGAAAAGAAAAGCTGTTCATGTTCATGATGATGAACGTGCATTTGAAAAATCTCTCAGTATGCAGACAATCATAGGATCACACTTCTAATTAGATAATTACAGGCATTTTTATGGAGTGATTCAGGTCTCAGCTGACTCACAGTTTAAGTTTCTTTTCTTGATTTTCTGCCATTTTACCTTCATGGTTCAAGAGCTGAAATCACTCAGTGATCAGACATTTCAGATTCTCTGTTGAAAGGTGATCGGTTATACTCCAAGCTCAGAATGTTTCATGAAAAATGAAAGTTTACTTCTGTTTTATTGAATTCAGTTTCACTGAGTTCTCAGAAAATAAAGCATTAGAGAAGGAAATTTCGTGAGCTCGGAAATATCAGTTATGAAACCGTGTCACTGCGACAGAGAAAAGAGATTGAAAAAAAAAATCTCAATATTTCAAGAACATGAAATGGACTAGAAAAATCAAGACAAACATGTCGTGAGTTTCTTGGAGGCGGCGATGTTGTTTGTTCGTCATCAGCGTTTTGACATTAAAGGGAATGTTGCTTCCAGTTAAAGGCCAGGTTATTTCTGACTGCCGTGAGAACGCAGACCCAGCGGACTGCTCACCAGCCCGCTTTGTCACCACGGCTACTGATGCCAGAATAATTATGCAAACCTCCGCCCCAAATGAAAACCATATGAAAGTGAAAACACTCAACACACACACATAAGATAGTGTAGCATTCCTCGGGCCCGCTACAGTCGCCCGGCCTGCTGGATAATCACCACAATTTGCTATTTCATCTGTAAAGTATTACAGGAGGTTTGTATTTTCTTTTAATATGGTCAAATATGGTTTTGAGTGCTGAGGCTGAGCTGAGCAGAGATCTGTCTGAGTTTCATTTCAGCATCGGAAAACAATGACACCTTTTTTAGAAACACTGGCATCAAAGTCCAGCTTGTTATGGAAAAAGATTAAAAACTTTATTGATCTCAGCAGGGAAACTGGGGCACTGCAGCAGGATATAGTGACTGGATGCAGAGAAGAAAATAGCTAAATTGGTTGGGTAAATATCATATCTGTTTACTCTCTTGTTCCTAAAAAGTTTCTGTCACATTTGAAGGTCATCTACCACCATGCTCTTGGTTTGGGTCTCCTTTAAACATCCCTAACTTCCTCAATACTCAAAGGAAATCATTATACATTTGAGGTTTGCAGAATGAATTGTGACATTCGCAATATTTGTTCACAACATAAAAACTGTGAACGTAGTCAAATCCAGACAGTTAATTTAGAGAGCACAATTACCAGTGACCAAAGGGCTTATTTTCAAAATTTAAAATGCAATGGTTGATTAAAATGAAAATAAATAAGTATAATACACAAAATAAAATCAATCATATAGTAACACACAATATGCATAGCATATAAAATATATAATTAAATGAACTAAATCAATTTAGTGATAACGCTTTCACAAAAAGGCAAATTTCTACTCTCTACATTTGTGTAGCCACAAGGGTCCACGTGACAAATTTCGTCAGCTGCTCCTGCCTGTGGCGACCAGATAAAACACGCCGACTGCATGTGTGGATGATGTACATGACAGTGTGTACAGAATGCGTGTGCCTGCTGTCTGTTTTGGAGTAAATGAGGCGACATGTACGTTTTCTTTATTTAAACAAAAAAAAAAAGTGCAATAAATGCCAGAGGATGCGATTAGGTGACATACAGTAACAGTGTCGCCGGGTGCAGGCTGCAGTAACAGCGTCTGCTGCTGACATGTGGATTTGCTTTTAAAAAGAGCTCTTGTCCTTTGCTACACATATTAAATCTGATTGTCTGAAGATGTTCAAATTTAGGTTAGTGACCAACTAAGATGTTTGGAGAATGTCAGTCCAACCAAGGTGCCACAATTGCTCTTCATCTCATTGAGAGAATTGTCATAGTTTTATGTAGCTAATGATCAGTTTATTAAAAAACTTATTTACTTTACTATTTAATGAGATTCAACGATTCGAATGTTTTACTGAAATCCATGAATGATCCATAAAACCGAACTGACTGTAACCTGAAAACACCTGAGTACCTGAGTGGGGCTGAGTTATATCTGCTGCTGTTTTAATCCAGTAAGGAACCCCAATGAAATAAGGACCAATCTTTTAATAAGTGTTTGACCGTAATAGTGAATTGTTCCCTAATTAAATGGATTTCTTACACTGAACATGTTGCATTCTATAAGAAAAACTCCTCATTTGGTTTCCTGTCATTCTGGATGGCCGTACATGGTTAACGGCTCACTTCAGTCTGATGTCTGTGGACTGCTCCATTTATTAAACCTCAGCAGGAGCAATAACATGAATTAATGGATGACAACACTTGAGGAAGACAACAATGTTGTCCTTGTACCCCTCATCAAGAAGAAATCAAAGGCTTTGTTGAAGTAAACTTCGATGAAAGGAAAGAGGAGAGGGAGAGGGTGTCCTCGGAGGCTGTGAAGGTGACTCTTCTGATTAAAGGGTGTCATGACGACCGAGGTTTGTTGCTGTAAGGATTAAAGTGGGTGATGCACAAGCTGACAAAGCAGGGGTAATTAGGAGGCAGTAAAGGTGTGTGTGTGTGTGTGTGTGTGTGTGTGTGTGTGTGTGTGGGTTGGGGGGGGGTTGGGTGGGTCATGCTGGATTCACAGCGGTTTATGGTGACCCGCTGATTCTCCCTGTAGCACCACCATCAGAAGATTGTTTTTGTACAACCAGCACTGTGATCCATGACGAGGTATCTTGAAATGTGGTGTGGATATTCATGGTCGCCAGAAGATGAATCAATGAATTATTGTTTTGTGAACCTGGAACGATACTGGGCACACCCATGGACTTGTTATGGATTATGGATTTATATCAATATTGGACTATATCACTGATTTGATTTTACAGTAAATTTCTATGAATCGAAGAGATTTCCTTCATGCACTTGCTTTCCTGTCACATACAGCTCTTATTGCACTTCCAGCCATCCAACGAAATGAGATTTTTAAAATGTTTGTGTATTTTTCCTTTGTCTTCTAAGAGAGACAAAGTGTGGTGGGCCTGTAAAGCTCATTGACACATTGTGTGTGACACTGAGCTGTTAAAATTATGTTTTTTACTTGATGCTATTTTTAAAAAAAATATTATAAAGTAGAGTAAAAAACTAATATTTATAAAAGGAAACATTTGAAAGGTTAAACAATAAAACAATCTGTAAAACAATAACAAACTAAACAAAATATGGATATATTAATACAAAACATACCAGTAAATTATACAAAAACTGTCTTTGAACCTCTGACCTTTCTTCTCCACCATCAGACCAATATTTCCACCTGTACATCACCTTTCTGCTCCCCCAGGGAGGAACTCTTTTCATTCTAACGACCCCATGACCTTTTCTCTAGCGCCACCTTCAGGAAGAACTTTCCATCTTTAGCTCCTGCAATTCAATTTTCAATTTGATTTATTTATAAAGCGCCAAATCATAACAGAAGGTATCTGAGGGCTCTTTTCATATAGAGCAGGTCTGGACCGGACCTCCAGCGTTAATACAGGATTCCTGTGATGTAACACCTGATCACATTGTCAATTATCCGTCCGCCTCTGTACTTGTGTCCCTTTTATCTTCTGCTTGTACAATCTGTCCACGCCTACAGAATGATCCCCCACAATGCACCTGGACAGGCCTGCTGGTGACTATTATTACTGTGGGGAAGGATACAATAGGAGGCTAATTATAAACCGAATGGATGGATGGTCAGAAGTGTGGGAGGACGGGGGAACATGTGTATGTGTGTTTTTCTGAATAACTGTGTGTGTATTTGTACATAGTGGGGAATTGTAGTCACACAGTGCAGTCTGGTCTCTGTGATTACACACTCTGATTGAGGCTAATAGCTATCATTTGTGCATTTGTGTGGTGTGTTTGTGTGTGTGTGTGTCGAAGCAACATCATCAATGACGTCTCTTTCTCAGTCTGGCTCTCTTTGCTGTCTGTCCTCTGTCCTTTTGTCTTGCTGTATATTCCCTACACCTTCACATGTTTCCAGATAGGAAGAGTAAAAACATTTCCTGTCTCTGTTTTGTTTGCTGTCAAGCTTTGGTTTAAAGCTCTTTTGAACTGCAGCTCTGATATTAGTAGTCTCAGTAGTTTGATGTTTCTATGAAAGTGCTGTCTACTTTGATTAATTTATTACTGGATTGATGAATCGTTTTTCATCCTCTAGAAATCCAGTGAGTGTGAAACGTGTTCTCACTAGCAAAATGACTAAATGTACAGCTAAAATGACAGCAAGCAGACTGAAATAATATTAAAAAGTAGCTTTATAACAAACAGCTTGAGTTTTAAGCCTAGTTACATTTATAATTCGAGAGCTGCTGTGATCTATTCGTTAAGATGGGGCGGGTAGAGCGGGTCGTCCATTAATCACAAGGCTGGCAGTTCGATCCCTGTGTTCGATCCCCCTCCCCGAGTGTGTGTGTGTGTGTGTGTGTGTGTGTGTGAATGACAGGCAAAATTGTTAACATAAATGCAGTCCATTTACCATCCCAGACACACAGGGAAAGCAAGTGTGACAAGGAGAGAATACACGAGAGGTGTAACCTTGCAAGGGTTTTTAGAGTAGTTCTCCGTTGATTATCTCCAGAGCTGAAATGAACAGTGCATCCTTGCTCCATAGGAAGCCCGGTTAATGAGTGGTTTATTGCCTTTCTGTGTGTCTCCCATCCAGGGAGAGAGCTGCCTCCGATCTGCAGTGATGTCCGTCAAAAGCAGCGGCTCTCCATTGACACTCTGCCCCCAGAAGTCAAAGCTCCGTTTCCCTCCGACCCCATCATCCCTCTGCGTACCAAGACCACCAAGGAGTTTCAGTGAGTTCCCGGTCCCTGAACAGCCCCAAACATTAAGACTTCTCAGTTTTCTGATGAAAACTCCCCATAAAACAAACCCACCTCACTTTTGATGTGCGAAACACACTGGAACATAGTTTTGTCTTTTTAAGCATTGTGTGTTTGTGTTGCCAGAGAGGACATGGAGCGTGCCGTCCAATCAGGTGACTGGAGGGAGGTCCGAGAGTTTTACCTGACCACCTTCGACTCCTTCATAGAAATCAACGCTGCCTTCAAGGTAGAACACATGAACACACACAGAGCCTGGCTCTCAGCATAATGCCTGTTGTGAGAAAACTGTTTTAGAAGCTGTTAAAATTTCCCCAGACGCCATAACCATTTTATGATGGGAAAGAATTTCTTTCTCTGCTGTTTTCTCTCTGTTTTCTCATGCTCTCTCCTTCCCTTTCTCTTTCTTCCCTCCCTCCTCTGTCCTTTCCCAGCGAGAGGCGAATGGATCGTTTAACACTATAGATGACTCAGGAGTCAATGCCAAGTTTGTCAACGCTGTTTACGACGCACTGCTCAGCACAGTAAGCACGTGGCAGCAAGACTGCACCTACAAACACACGCCACCGCCACCACCAAGCCATTGGACTCTTGCAAAGGATAATACATTTTATCATGACATCAAGTCTGTAACATATATTATAGCCTCTATATAAGTTTTATAAATTCTATAAAACTTCACATACTTGCTGACTTGATGAAGTGCTCATTAATGACGTCCAAAAACACGCACACTGTAACTAAATATTTTACCTGGATTTATCAGTCCAGTTCAGTCAGTAAATGTAAAAACAGCGGAGGATCTTTTCAAACATGAACCACTTCAGGCTGTCCTTGTAAACGCTTCTGTGTTCTTAAGTGACCTTTCGGGTTAAGTAAAGGTTAGATAAATATGGCGACCAGTGTTTCCATTTCTCTTTGTGGGTCTCTGACATTCTTCTTCTGATTCTTTCTGTTTTGGACGTTGAATATGTTTTTGTTTGTGTGTTTAGCCTCAGGACATCCAGAAGTCAGTGCTGAAAGGGATCATCAACAGCCTGCTAAGGGAGTGGAAAGGGTGAGAACACTTCTGACACATCGGCCTTTTTTAACTTCATTTGCTAAATTTTATTATCTGCTTGATCTCTTTCAGCTTCAACGTAATTTCCAAACAATGCAAACACAAATTCGATCATTTGGTAATTTAAATTCATAGTAAAATGGATTTGATTGCCAAGCAGGTTGATGCAATAGAACAGCTGCATTACTCAGGCTTAAAGGAATATTCACTGATTCAGTGATTTGGGGAATTTATCTCTGTTTCTTCAGTACAGCTCGGTGATCTGTTTAACCTGGCTTAGCACTGAGACGGAGCTAGCCTAACTTGGTTTTGTTGTGTTTTGTTTTGTGTGACAGGTTTTGGTTTGTGTGTGTTCTGTTTTCAGGCCTCGGACAAAAGATGACCTGCGAGCCTATTTCATTCTTGTTCAGGTGAGACTGAAAATCCTTGAGACACAGTACAGATAGTCCAAGGTGTCCTGGCATATAAAAATACAGTGGTTCACTAGATCTCCATGCTGTGTGTCAGCTGGGGAACCCACAGCTTTGTAAAGCTGATACTGATCCATAAACATGATCCTAATTCTGCAGGTCAGTTCAGGACACCCATATCTTCAGTACATTTTTGGAATATACGTATGCTTTTATTTTATTTAAAGCTGGATTTTTGACTGAACAACAACCATTTTTTATTCTTTCTTTCCTTGTTTTTTCTCCCACACCTTTTCCTTCTCTCCCATCTTTTTTCAGTGCTGGTGGACAGAAATATTTCCCTCGTACCTCTCTCTGTCTCTTTCTTATTCTGCCCTCCATTTCTGTCTTTTTCTGTTTGTGGGTTCCTTTCTATGATCCTTCTTTGATCCTATTTTTGATCTCTGTCTCCCCCCCACACACTTTCTCTCCAGTCTGATTTTCATATATGGTTTTGGGAATTAGAATCAGATAAAGATAGGAATCTACAGTAGTTCCACTGTGGTTCCACGCTCCATCAGCGCACACACACACACACACACACACACAAGCCTGTCTGATTTTGTCCCATTTGACTTTGAGGACTCGCCTCGTCTTCCAACTCTCAGGAGAACACAACCACACACACACACACACACACACACACACACACACACACACACACAGATTGGGACCGGGTGAGGTCATATTGGAGTTGAGGACTGCTGGTTTCCTGTCTGATGATGACTCTCCCTCCTTTTATAGGCTCTTCAAGCTACATATTCAACTCTTCTCTTCTCTCTCTTCATCTCTGTGTTAAAACCCTGTGAAGACTGAATGGAGCTCTTTGGGATTATCTCACTTATTATGTAATTTGTTTTTATTTTTATTGCATCCAAACACCAGTCTAACAGACAGAACGTTGTGTTCTCAAAGTCAAAGTGAGTCATGACTTTTAGAAAAAACACAACAGCAGCCTTTTAAATCCAGCGTGAGTCTGTCCTAAAGAACTCGATCCTTTAGTTCTAACCCAGCTGTTTGTTGCACAAGCTGATGACCTTCGCTGTGTCCCAGTTGTCTCATACTAAATACTAATTCTAACTCTGTGTTGAGCATGCAGCATGTGCACAATGGAAAACTGACAAAGTCAAGTATACTTAAAGAATAATTCTGATTTGTTGGAACTCTGGTCTCATTTCTGCAGTTCTGTTCAACGTTTCTGTCAGTTATAACCAAGGTAATTACTGAGATTTGAGAATATGATGACATTGCTATAATGAAGTCGGACATGGCAAATTATTTTTTTACCATATGCTTTCATTTTCTCTTCCAAATAAGTTTGTCCAGGGGTTTGTTGTCTGATCGTTTGAGTGCTCATGTTTTTGGTTGACCATCAGACTTCTTTTTAGTGATGTCGCTTCATTCCCAGATCGCAGGTATTAACTTGGTGAATAAAATGTTATTAATACTGATAGAAATGGTGGACGGAACTACCAAAATAAGATCCAAGTTGTAATAAGCCGCAATTATTTTTTATTTATGCTAGCATGCAGACTGAAAACCCTGGAGTGCGCTGCTGATGAACACTTTTTCTCCCAAAATTGAAATACTCAACATAAACGGATAATTTAAAAAAGTTGTGTTCCAGATCACCAGCTGCATGAGCTGGATCTTCTGATGTCAGTATTTTCTAGGCCAAATATGTGAGCTTTGTCACAATATGACATATTGCTGTGTGTGTGTGTGTGTGTGTGTGTGTGTGTGTGTGCAGAACCCCCAGTATTCGAGCACCAGCACCTATGTGATCTACGCTCACCTGCTGAGGCAGATCGCAGCTCTGTCTGAGGCTGACCACCACTTCCTGGTTCACTGGCTCAAAAAGTAAGTCTGAGTGTGTGTGTGTGAATGTGTGTGTGTGTATGTGTGTGTCAACCTTTGATGTTGGTTAGCAGCCAGGTCCCCATACTGTAGCTTTCTCTGTCTGTTTTTAGCTATGTCTTTCTCTTTATTGACCTTTATTCTCTTCCTGTCTCTACTTGTTGTAGAGTCAAACCGAGTCTAAGGATAGAGGCTGTTGTAAGTTGAACAGATTGTGAAGTCTTCTGAGGGAAATTTGTGATTTGGGGCTCTGTAGGCGGATTGGGTCTTGTCATCTCGTCTTTGCAGCAGGGTTAGCAAGTGATTGATTGTGTGATGGGAACATAAATTTAAACTGTTTCCATCTCTAACTGGAAGTACTTCACTCTGGCTCACTTTCCTTATGCAGATATCACACACAGCTTCAAGCATTGATGAATCTCTCTTGTCATTTGGTACACACCCCAAATTCTGACAAACTGCAGCAGTTGCATTCTTTTTAGCCACCAACTTGTTTTTCATCGTCATCTTTGTTTTCCCTCTCTAACCTGAGGAGGAAGGGTCTTAACTGTCAAAGGCTTGAGCACGTCTTTGTACTGATGTAGTCTGCAGCCCCTGCGATGTGCAAGCCAAATAAAGCTGATGAGAATACATTTCTCCTGGTTCTGCATTAGGGCTGGGTTTGAAACCTCAGTACATTTTGAGTACCGATTGAAATCTATCTGCGGTGTTGAAAACTGTTGAGTATCAAGAGTTGGCATCAAAGGCTTTGATCATATATGTTATTTATTTATGTTATTTCATATAGAAACTACTTCGTGTTAAGAGAAAATTAAACATCATTTTAGTATCTGTACTAAAATGAAATGTAGGTTTCATATTGGCACTGGGATTCAAACGGTGTGATGATAAATACCGATCTGATCATACTTGTTGTCTCAGCTTTTACTTGAAGCTAAAAACAAACACATTGAGTTTATTTTAATGTAACAACAAATTCTCACAAGAGTTTCCCCTCGGGGGGTCAATAAAGTATTTCTGATTCTGAAGGTCAACAGAGACTTGTTCAGACAGGGAGAGACACGAATGGGTACATTTTTACGATGGTGTCTAGTCAGATTAAAAACATGTTTCAGGGTAATATGTAATATTTCTGCATTATGTCTCTGCAACTGTGTCTCCATGTTAATTTAGCAATTATAGTTATTCCTGTATTTTTGAAAACATAATCCACTTCCAACCAGTTTGATCAAGTCTTGAAGCTTTTAAAACTCGACACACGGCTTACAATTACGAATGTAAGCCAGCTTCTGTGTGTCTCTCTCAGCCTGAATGAGCAGCCCTGAAGAATGCATCCTTTCTGTGGTGATGATTTACAAGCGAGCTGCTTCAAATTACAAGTTCTGTTCAGTTCTGCTCAGATCCAGAAGTGTCTATTTTTGTGCTTGTGTATATTTCAGGGTATGTGCAGTTTGTGCAGTTTTGACTCTGCCAAGCTGCTGATGTTAACCAATAATATTAACTTTGGGTGTGTGTGTGTGTGTGTGTGTCAGGCTGTCGGCGAGGCGTTTCAGGCAGCTGGTAGAGCGCCTCCTGCAGTTCATCTCCACCCGTCTGTTTCCTGCAGAACCAGACGAACTTCCTCCTCTGGCCAAGTGCTCCTGGTGGATTCCCTCTGCTACCAAAGTGCTCGGCCTGTTCAGTGAGTCTCACACACACACACACACACACACACACATTCATATCACCATCAACTTGCTGTATATTTATTGTACTAGAACAATAATGCAAACGCAGGTTATTTTGTCACATTTGACTTTCTTTCTTCTTTTGCTCTCCTCAGATGCAGCCAACAGTGTCTCCTCTCCTCCCATCATGCCTTTCACCGACTTCTACAACATCACTCTGGAGCACATAGACTTCATGGAGGAGTACAGGACCTGGCAGAACTACGGAAACTCAAATAGGTCAGATGGCTGTCCGTGTCTATCCAGTTTACCCATTTACCTGACTGGCTTTTCGATCGGGCTGACTTTTACTGTTAAGTGTCTGAATGTGTCCAGAATGGCTCTCATGCCTGGTAAACCAAACCAAATTACGTGGCATTGACTAAAATATTGTTAGATATTTGGCAGAAAACATCCCCCTGCCTGTCCTCGGTGCTGTATAATAGATTTGTTGCTTGACAGAGATTTTGTTGGTTCACTGACATCAACAACTCACAGCAGTGTTTTTGTTTGTTATGGCTCGTTATGTGTTCCCACTTGTGAACACCGCTAAGTTTGAAATTATATTATTATATTACAAATTATCTATCCAGACAGCAGAGGAAGACGCATTTTAACACTTTGTGTAGAGCAGAACATCAAAGCCCTTGCACACCCTCTAGGCAATTAGAATCGAGTATTCCTGAGAACATGCTGCATACTAAAAAAGTGGGCAGGGTAATATCAGTTGTCCAGGTTCATTTCTCCCATAAACAATATCATATTGTATTGTATTGCTGGCTGTCTGTTGGAACATTTCAACACTGTACTGGACATGAAACTCTCCTGGTTTATTCATCAGTACAAACAATGAGACGCTGAGATGTAGAAGTTCTGCGTCATTGAAAAGTCCTGTCCGTAACAACTTTAGGAGAGAAGTCAACAATGGGTCCCAGAGAGAGAAACATCCAATCAGAGAGCTTCAGATTCTGCAGGGTGAAGTTAGAGGTTGAGCTTTGTAGAACTTGTTTGAAGTTTTTTGGATCAGTTTTGGATCGATTCAGCAGTTTTCGTGCAGAGTTTTGTTCCTGAGTACAGCGACAAAGTGCTCAGAATATACTTTTTTTTTTTTTTTTTACACTTTGGGTCAGTTATCCAGACAGAGTTTTTGAGTTGACGTACATTGAATTTATCATTCAAAGTAAACTCTTAATAGGAAATGAATGCCTTTTGTTTTCATTCATCAATTAATCATTTATTATATTATGCGAGAGCCTGGAGTGACGTCTGCAGATTGCTTGTTTTGGCGAACTAACAGTCTCAAACCCAAATAATATTCAGTTTAATTCAGTTCAGTCCAATGATATAAAATGGAGAAAAGCAGCAAATCCTCACATTTGACTGAAATGTTCTGTTCTGCTAACTACGTGATTGATCGACTAATCATTTCAGCAGTGAATGATAAGCACATGAAGTTGATTTGTACTCACTACTAGTAAATTAATAACGAATGGTTAATACATGATGGAGCAGTGGAAGAGACTGAGTAGTGACTTTTCCCTGGGAAAGTGTCTTTAAAAAGGACCAAAAATGCTAACAGATGTGACAACACATTAGCTTGACTAAGCACTACCCATGACCAAGAGAGATGTTAGCTCCTTCTGATGATTCCTGGAAGTCAGGCTGAGTAACTCCTCCTGAGCAGAGACAAAGTAACGTTCCCACAGCTGCAGTTTATCCAGAATCGTGGAAACACTTTCAGAAGCCGTGAAGTCTGTTTCACGCTGCACCACGGCTCGTTAATGTCCGATAAAGGAAATGGATCCAGAGTTTACAGTTCAAACGATCGGCTCTAAAAGTCCCTGGCTGGTGTGGTGGGGAATTCTGCTCACTTCAGGCTTGGAGGGTGTAGATTTCAGAGCCTGCTCAACTGGGTAAAGCCTATAATTTTAAAAACACTTGGGACAGGAATGAAGTGTTTTTGTTCTCTAATCTTTAAAGATATAGATATATCTTTAAAGACTACATATATATATATATATATATATATATATATATATATGGAAACTGATGGAAGCAAAACAGGGTTATTAACTTTTCATACTTCTTCTTGCCCTTCCTCAGGTTTTCCTTCTGTCAGTTTCCCTTCATCCTTTCGACAGTGGTGAAGAAAGCCATCATCCAGAAAGACTCCGAGCAACAGATGATCAGTCAGGCCAGGGTGAGACACACACACACACACACACACACACACACACACGCGCGTATACAAACATCTCTGTACTTCTTTATTTGTGAGGAACATCACCCTAACCTAAATCTAATTCCAGCCTTAACTCTTAAACTGCCTCCTGAAGCGAGGACCTTATTTACAGCGTCGATACAAAGATACAAGTACAGTAATACAGACACATGAAAACTAGAAAGCAGGCAGAAAGTGCAAGGATGTACACAAGCAACAAATGCATGTCTACAGACATTAATTGTGTGTGTGTTTCATGTTCTTATATCTCAGTGGGGACTTTAACCCGAATGCACACTAACCCATGGGGACTTGTGTCACCGTGGGGACAAAAATTGCGGTCCCCACAGGTAGAGACTGCTTCTTGAGGGTTAAGACTTGGTTTTAGGGTTCAGGTTACAATTAGGATAGGGTTAGGGTTAGGCATTTAGTTGTGATGGCTAAGGTTAGGGTTAGGGGCTAGGGAAAGCATTATGTCAACGACTGTCCTCCATGGGGATAGTGAAACGAACGTGTGTGTGTGTGTGTTTCACAGCAAAGCCTGGTCAGTAAGGTTTCTCGCAGGCAGAGAGTGGACATGAACCTTCTGTTTCTCAACATTAAAGTACGACGAGCACAACTCCTCAGCGACTCACTGGATGAGGTTAGTACACACACACACACACACAAACTCGTATTCTTGTCCCATCTGTTTCAGATGTTTTTAAACCAAAGTACTCATAAAAGCAGAAATACATAACGAGGTCTTGAGAAGAAGAGTCGTGTTTCCTTTACAGAGAATTCATTATCTTATGTATGAGAACACCTGGGAGATGATTCTGTCTCTCAAGGCTGGAAGCGAACAAAAGCGAGCTTGCACAAGTGCCACTCGGAGATGTTTGCATGGTGACTTGTTTTATTCTTTTCCATCTTCTTTTCCATTTTAAACTCGCCTCCTGACACGTTGTTGAGATTTGAAAGGCTCCTTTACAGTATGGGCCTCTGTGTATCTAGGCAGAGATGTATACCTGAGCTCTGAGATACTGTTAGTGATTGTGAGATAGTGATTGTTTTGTTGAAATATGTTTGAGGCCTCACAGCCAATCAGAAAACAAAATAACTATCATCCGCAGTTTAATTAGAGTATATCTGCATATATATGTCCGTAAGTAGTGTGTTTACGTGCGTCCTCCACTGAACTACTGAGCAAAGTTAATAGAAGGAAAGGATGCAGATGTCTTGGGTGGAAACCGGAAATTTTAGGGCCTTATGAGGTTGTGATGACAAACAAAAAATATTTTTTGTAATGAGAGAAAAACAGACAATGTTGCTGTCTGGGAAGTACAGAAAAAACAAATACAGAACCATTCGTGAGGATGATCAAGTACGCCTTTAATGTTCTACATTAATGTGTCAACCTCAAACGCTCAGTCTAACCTAAACCTAACTGGAAATCTGGGCCCAAACCCGTTTGTACGCAAAACAACATAAAAAACAACAATTAAATTAAAAGTTGAACCTTTTCTATTCGTTTTGTCTCCTCCTCCTTCTATAGTTGACAAGGAAGCGGTGTGACCTGAAGAAGAAGCTGCGGGTGACGTTTGTCGGGGAGGCGGGGCTGGACATGGGTGGCCTGACGAAGGAGTGGTTCCTGCTGCTGGTCCGACAGATCTTCCACACAGACTACGGTGAGACACGCTTTCAGTTCACAGAAGAAGTCTGGTATGTCGGTAAGCAAGTGCCATCAGCGTAGCACAGAAGGCCTTCAGCTGAGGTCGTTCACCCTGTGGGGGTCTTATTGGATGCCAGTCTTACTGAACTGTAAACTGTGTTCATGAAAAGTGTAATTAATGAAAATGGAAAAGCTGAGATGTTTCAACAGGTCTTCGAGGAGCAGCAGCAGAGAGTAAGCGATAACACTGAGAATCTGGAGGGCAAAACCAGTGTGATGCAAAGTCAATGGAAAGTGAAGCTATACTTTATACTTTATTGAAAACAAGCAGATTTTTTATTGGACAGAAATGGAAAGTAATGGATGTCTCAGTGGACAAGCTCTGTGAGTTTTCAGGTCAGTGAAACTGCAGCAGGAATAAGTGCCACATGGCTGAGAGAAGCGGTCAGTGTTGGCTGCAGCTGTCGGTTAAGATCCTTTGGAAGTTTGGATGAATTTTTTTGCTTTACTCAGGGTCACCACTGAAATATACCTATGACCTTTTTTATAGGACAACACTGGTATTATATTTCTTTTTGTCAACAATATCCCATAAAAAGTCCCCCAATACTTTTTGACTTCCCTTCCCTGTCTGCGGCTCTCAAGCCCATTGGTGCCTACTGAAGATGTAAATCTATAAAACAAATATATAGTTTCAGTTTTAAAAAAGACTGGAACAGGAGGAAAGGGTGCATTTGTTGGGGACTATTTTCAGCTGTGGATTAATCCACATTTGGTGCTCTAGTGAGTATTTGGGGCAGCAGGATGGTGTATGTGGGATTGAGTCAAAAACTACAGTGTCACCCAGTGCAACAGTGTGGCTCACTGATGTGTTCTTAAAAGGTTTTGGACAACAATAAAGCTCTGTGGCACAGAGAATAAGATCTATCAGGCTTTGGATACACAAACAACACTTAGTAGGTTAAATTCATTGGTGGTTTGGTCTTTTCATGGGATTTGTTGACAATAAGAAATATATAGAATATCACCTGATCCTTTCATCTTATGTCAGAACCCAACCTTCCGATTTAACATGTTAGTCAAACACTTCAGCGCCATGAATAACCACTGCAGCTCCTCAATACCCAAGACGCTCCCGTGTCTTGCCTCCCAGCTGCTGGGTAAAAGTGAAGGTGGTTAGCCCTGTGGTTAGCATCAACTTCAGCCCTGGAGGAAAACAAAGTCTTCCCTGTGCATCCCGACCACGGTCTGAAAGCTGCAGCAGGAACGGGTAACACAATGCTTATGTTACCTCATTAAGCAGATGATATGATCATAGAAAATATTTTAAATACTAGTCATAGTGCTACACTACTCTTATCAGCTTTTTACTCACAAAGCTTTTATTGCACTTTCAGTAACGAGATTTTACTCGCCAAAAGGGGGGGAGGGGTGGCTTTTAAATCACGATGTTACGATGGCAGAGGGCTCAGTGGTCGATGGCTGTCGGCCCAACCCTATTCCAAACTAAGTGATAAAATACGTCGTTTGTGCATGCCAGTTAGAAGGAGACATATTGTAGAAGCGTTTTCAGATCTGACACCACGATTGGCAGTATGACAACGCTCTGGTTAATGTTTTGTTAGGTTTAGGCACAAAAACAACTTTGGTTTAGGGAAAGATTATGGTTTGGGTTAAAATAAGTACTTTATTAAGGTTAGGGGATCTTCGTCGTCACGGTTACAATAAAAATAATACGATAATGAAGACTTGCTTAATGTTAGGGAATGCTTAAAAAACAACAGCGTTGATTGGCGGTTGGAAATGGGAAACGAACAGCGGTCTCCTGCGTTAAAGTCCGATGTTTTGTTGATCCATCCATCTACCCAACGTCACCTGACTTCCTCCTCTGTGCCCAACATTATTTGAATCCAAATCCAAATTGAATTTATGTGAAATGTGAGCAAAAGATTTCTCAAGCTGAACTTTCTCCTTTCATTTCAAGTGTCTTTCCATCACCATTGCTCCAGTATTTCTTTCAACCACAAGAAACATTCTCACGTCATGTGAGGGTATAAACCTTTTTACAATATTGATATAGAATTGTCTCCAAGATTTGCTGTTTTGATTCAGCCTTTCTTGTTCAATACATTGGAATTTGCATAAAAAGTACTTGAATGGAAACCAAGCGAACGTCTGTCTGTGCATCTGCGTCTTCTCCTCTCTCTCTCTTACTTTCTATCTGTGTCTCTCTCTCCTCTGCTCGAGTTGTTCTTTCCATCGTCTTTCCGTCTTTCCGCGGTTGTCTGTGTTTTTGGTGCCAGGGGACGTCGGCCCAAAGCAACACACTCAATGAAAGCTGTGTTCCCCTCATTAGCAGCACAGGGAAAGCCCCGGCTCTGCCTCACACACATACACACGCATACAGAAACACACACACTCAGCTGCACACAGGCAGGTGTACACACACACTCACACACACACACAGGCTCTTTTATGTATGTGTGAAGCGGTGTCAGTTTCTGGTGTTCAGAGATGTGAGCGGTCCAGATGTGTGTCTCCGCTCAGAACAGACTGCTGCAGTTTCCCTCAGTCAGCGCTGGAAAAGCTTCAGCGCTTCACGATTCTGTCGAGTTTATTCTTGTTAACTATCTGCTCATTAACCTTTTTTCAATCCCTCTGACATTCACCGAAGACACAAACTGAATGTTGACAAGGTGTTGACAAGTGATGGAGAGTGAAAATAAACAACTCAGATCATGCAGATTTGTTGACTGTGATGTCATTAAAAGTGAAACAGAGGCCAGTTATTTAGCAGTTTATAATAGCTCTATTGGTCAATCAGAATCTAATGTAATAATGTGTGTCATTGTTTTTAGTCTAATGTCATGTTTTTTTTTAAAGTTATTCTTCTAGTGAGTGCTTCTCTCTTTAAAGCGCCTATAATCGACATTTTTATAATACAATGTATGAAATGACAATGTGACAATGTGTTGGGTGTCTCTGGTAGTGATGAACCTACAGAGAATCATCAGCTGAACCTGCAGCTCCCCTCGGCGTTACGAAGCTTTATAGTGTGTTTCAGCCCATTGTTTATCTGTCCGGCTGTAACTTCACTGTTCTGGTTCCCTCTCAGCGCTCTCATTACGTCGTTTTCGGTCGCAGCAGGCAGCTGTTTTCAGTGAAAAAGCTCCAAAAAGCCACTGTACTCTCCCTGCTCAGCAGCAGACAGCAGACAGACAGTCAGAGAGCAGCTGCTGAACATAGCGGAGCATGTAGCAGCTAGAGAGACAGATATTTCCCTCAGGAGCTGCTGGAGACCAAACACAGAACTAAAAGAGAGTGAATATTGGACTTACAATCGCCAGATGACCAGAAACACTCCAGATTATTGTTTATGTTGCTCCATAACTGCTGGATATGTAAATAAGCAACTGTTTGCTAACAGGTTCAACAAATGAAGGTGATGCTGGAAACTGGCATTTACACTTTCTTCCATTTCCCCCCTTGTTCTTCTTTCATTTTGTCCTTATTTCAGTTATTCTTTTCTACTTTCACAGCTCTATCTGTTTGCTTTGTTTTTCCAGCCTTCCTTCAAGTCTTTCGTCTGCCCCCCAATTATCCAATTTAGTATAGTTATCCTTTTGCTATCTTCCTTCCTTCCTTAATGTCTTTCCTTCTTTTCACCCATCTTCCTTTTGTTTTCCTTCTTACTTTCAACTTTTTTCTTCCATCCTTGCCTCCATCTTTCCGCCCCTTCTTTCCTTGTCCATCCATCAACCTCTCAGTCATCCAGGCTTTATTGGTTTATCAACCGCCAAAGATGCGCTAAATCTAATTCTGAGTATTATTTTTGTTTATTTTTCAGGAATGTTCACCTATATGAAGGACTCGCGCTGCCATTGGTTCAGCAGTTGGAAGTGTGACAACTATTCTGAGTTCCAGTTGGTTGGGACTGTATCCTTTTATTAAAAAAAAACAAAAAAGAGTGTGCTTTTATCCAAGGTTGGATGTTTATGTTTCACATTTGGACATTTTGTGTGTTTGTATATTTTCTTTCCCAGAAAGAGCACCTTGTTTAGCGTGTGCACAACAGACCAAATTAGCATTTTAATGTTCTTCCATTATATTCATTATATTCATAGTTCTTCAGTGTTCTGGATGCAGGTGTTAGTAGGTTTGTCTCCTGTAGACAAAAATGCAGAGTGTTTTGGGGATGTTCAGACAGGCACAAATAAACACACACACACACACACACACACACACACACAGGCGCTCTTCTCTTTTACTCCCCCCTCCCTCCCCCTCTCACATACTATTGCCCTCCTCTATTTTAAACCACAGAGGAGAAAGAGATACTATAATGTGTGTTTTTAGGCTGTAAATCTGCACACGGAATAAAAATGTCTCAAACTAAATCCGTCTTTTTTCAGCCCAGAATATAAAATAAAACTGAAACTGAAACATTTCTCTTAAACAAGACAGCCTCAGTGACTTCACACCCACAACATTCCCTTACATAACACATAAAATGTAAAAAAAAAAAAAAAAAAAAGTGTTAAAGCTCAAGCTCAAGTGTTGTAAAAGACATTGGCAATAACATTGTTTTGTACTAATGGACAGTGCAGCTATCAGTGCTTTAGTCTTTTAAGGTGTATGTAGATTGAATGAAGGGAACTTTCTCTTTGTAGTCATACTACGAACAGCCAGTGACCGACTTAGTGTTGATTTGTGTTCTTCAGCTTGGAATCTGACCAGGACTCCAGCTGCTTCTCTAGTTTCTCTTCTTTTTACTCTTTTCTCTATACTATACTCTATACTTCTCAGTAGAGTCCTACAGCTTCAGCAGTGCTTGAATTTAATAAAAAAAAAACAGTGCCATTACTCTAAACCAGCAGCCTACAGAGCATGCACATTCATTTGTAACGTAAAAATACTAATGGTAATACATGTGAACAAACTATCAAAACATGTACACCTGATACCTGCTGGGCTCTGCACTGACCATGTATGTACAGAGTATTTTGAAGCAGAAATCTAAGCTTTTATTCAGCAACCTTGTGCCCTAGAAATTATATTTATATACTAATAATTTGTTTTGCCAGTTGAGTTTTGTTAGGAAGCATAATTGCAGCCTGAGTTATGATCAAAGGCAAACATTTTTTTCCAGTTAGGTAAGTGTTTAATTTTTGTACCACACAGAAGTCATAGGGAGGTGGGCGCACAGATCACAGGACTTAGACACCAGAGACCAGGGTTCAGGTCCTGAGTCCCGCATGTGGTTAGGTTTAGGTGACAGAAGCACTTTGGTTAAGTGTTAGGGAAAGATCGTGGCTAAATAAATTAAACACATCGTATCTCATGCATCGAGTCACTTTTGACTTTTTCAGGATCAAACAAAGACCCTGATCTTTCTCTAACCTTAAACAAGTGCTGAACTAAGTCCTGCGAGTTCCTAAACACCAGTCAACACCACCTACACCGAGACCAAGCAAATCAACAATTGGTCACCACATGCCCTGCCCCCTCAATTTCTCACAAAGTTAACATTACATTAGGTAGCATTACATCCCTTAATATATGTTAATTAAATAAGGTGGCAAATAGCTGGCAAGCAACTGAAACTAGTGCCCTGAAACATTCAGTATATGCATACCGTAAATCTTAGATTAATAGCCCGGGCTTTTATTTGCTTCAGTCACTGAACTCAACCTGCCTATATTTGGGACAGGCCTTAAATTCACAACACTTGGTGAGTTGCCAGATATATTTATTAAATTAAATATTAATATAGTAATAAAAATTACATATATTAGTTTCCTTATTATGTTAATAAAAAACAGAATCAGGTGGCATTATGTTTCTTTCAAAACAGATTTGCTGTTTCAAATCATATGCATATGTACTTTCTTGGAGACGGTTGTATCCAGCAGCTTTCCGACTAAAGACCACATAATATACCTCAAACAGCTGCGCATTTTTTCCTCCTCTTGCAGCTTGTTTAAGCAGGAAATGGGCCTATTTTGCCCGACACTTACAATAACTACAACATGTGTACTTACATTCATTAGAAAGTCGCAGCACTGAGTAATAAGAAATGGTACTCAGGTGGACAGAAATCTAACATGCTGGTACTCTGTACTTCACACTGAGGGTTGTGATTAGCATTCATTTTTCACTCAATTTGAAACATTTTCAACTTACGTGGACGTGTCTTCACCTCACCTAGCCCCACGTAGAGAGAACCTGCATTTCTTTGGATCTTTCCACTGACTTTTTATCCCTTCACACCACCACCTACAATTTCTCTTTGCTTCTAGTCGGAACACACCAACAATCTTGTTTAAGGTTCGGTCAAAACTGTGAGCTCTCGAGTTTTCTGTACTGACACGACTCCCTGCTGCTGTTATTGATATTGTTGATGTTATTGATTTATTATTATTCTAATACAAGGCAGAAACGAGGTGGACAGAATGTTCTGCTGTAGGTTTATTTGATATATTTCTGTGAAACATTGGTTTGTGACTTTTGTAGTTTCAAATACTGCTCTGCTGTTGTTTCTACTATTTGTAAAATGTACTTTCAGGACTATGTGTGTGTGTATGTCTGTGAGAGTGTGTTTATATACAGTTTATGTGTGTGTAGTTTGTGTGAATAGAGAACGATCCAGCACTTTATCCTTAGTTACTAGCCAGCTGGGAACTGTCAAAAGGTTATATAACCTAATAGCTGCCTGTTCCTCGCCAGGTTATTGTGTGTGTGTGTGTGTGTGTTTGGTTGAGGCCAGAAACAGTGAGTGTGCGATGAAAAAAGTCAGATGGAGAGAGCAAGACAGAGAAAAAGGAGGAAGGTTGGGAAATGTGTGTGTTAATGCATGTGTTTAAGTGTGTGTGTGTGTGTGTGCGCTCCTGGGTGTTCCATGCATGTTCCACATGTGTGCTTGTGCTAAGAGCTAATTTATCAATCTCCCTCATTCCTGTTTAGTCGTCATGGTAGCGTTGCGTCACTATGGAGATGGAGAGGGAGCGCTGGAGAGAAAATGTGTAACAGAGAGAGAGAGAGAGAGAGCAGCAGAGAGAGATAGAAATAAATGAAAAGCAGAAAGAAAGTGGTGCAGTGGGGGGTGTAAGATGGAAAGATAGAGTATAAACAGATGTAAACAAAAGGGAACAAACATTGATGAGAAAGCAGAGAGGAAGAGAGACAAAGTGGGACATGAAGAGAGAAAGACAGATGTAGAGAGATGAGACGGCATGGCTGTGTTAACCTGCTAGAAGCCACAGGCCCAAAATGAATAGCAGCCGCTGTGTTTCATAAAAACACATTTCCCAAACAAAATTACATTAATCAGATTAGTACAAATCAACTGCCACAGAGTGAACTTGCGGCTTTTTGGTTGCCCAGAGCAGTTGCCCGCTTTGCCAGTTTGGTGATCCAGCTTCGAACAACAAATAGGGGAAGAGCAAGTGATCGAAAGTTTGGTAGAGAGAACTATTTGTTAAGGCTGAACAATTGAGGTGCATTAGATAATTGCAAGGTAATCACCTTGGGCCAGATGCACAAATGTGTAGATTCACATCTAAAACTCTATAACTGTATAAACAAACTCAGAAATATCCATATGAACGCTGTATTTCTTACATTTATAAAGCCTAGGCATAGGCCTGCACATGGTTCTGTTTCATACATCTCAATCATTGTACATTTGTTCACAAGTGCACGAGCCTGACAGACAAACTGGAATAAGATGATTTTAACTATCTAAAAGCTACTATACTTAAGGCAAATCAAAGGGGGAAACTGCACGAACCACACAGCCTCTCAGTCATTTCTAGACTGAAAGTGAGGCTCTGTACAGCACTGTGTAAGGAGACCAATGTGCGTGCACATTTGTTTTGTCACAAAGTTTGTATTACCAACTGGGCATAGTGGGCAAAGTGGGCAACTTCAAAGAGGCCCCAGAACATTAGGGGCCCTGAAAGCTCCAGGCTTACTCTGGCAACTGGCTTGTGCTAATTTAATTGAAAATGTGCTTGATTAGAGCCTTAAGGTGGGTGATTTATTTCCTGAGTTTGTTTTAGATATCGCATACTACCACATTAATTTGAAAAAGTATCACACAGCAGTGCTGGAGCCAGGGAGTATTCCATTGTAGAACAAGACTAGAGTCTACAGCCATGCTAGCCATGCTCGCAGCTCAGTCAGTTTAGCTGTAGGCTAAACTGCTCACAATTAAAATGCTAACATGCTGATAGCATGCAGGTACGTTTGCCATGTTCACCATCTTAGTTTTGTGTGTTAGCATGCTAATATTTGCTAATTAGCAATAACCACAAGGTACAGCTGAGGACAAAGGGAAAGCCATTCGTTTTGCAGGTATTTAGTCATAAACCAAAGTATTGGATACATTGATATTTTGACTTGATGATGGCGCCAAAAGTAACAGGATCACCAAAATCAGCAGGATTTATTATCTAGGAACCATGAATGTTTGTGCAAAATAACATGAGAATTCATATAATAGCTGATAAATTTCAGTCTGGAATTAACTGAATAACTGGTGGAACTGACAGACAGACAGACATTGCATTGACATTTAGCATGAGTAAAAACTGTACACAGTGCAAAGTGCGTGGAAGGAACAGACCAAGGAGACGGTCAGCATCTAGTTTTTGCCCTAGACCACCCTAACAGGTTCATCTGGGCACGACTGTCACATAAATGTGACATGAATGTTTTTTGTATTGTGCGTCTTCATATTTGCAGAATAATGTTGTCTGTTTTCACTGTTTGCTGTTTTGTGGCTTGTCTTGTTGTTGCACCAATGAAGCAACACTAAGAACCAGTCTGGCAAATAGAAGGAAGTGGGTAAAATAGACAGAGAGAGATAATGTGAAACAGAGCAGGCATGAATAGAGAGAGGGAGAGAGAGCTTTATTCATGCCTGTCCCATAAAGTGAAGATAAATGAACGAGGGCCTCTAAATGCTTTTCTGTTGCACTCTTTGATATTTTTGTGTGTGTGTGTGTGTGTGTGTGTGTGTTTGACTTCTTAATGACCTTAATGGTTGTGGTAATATATAGTTTGTTTATTTTCATGCCGGTGTCTGTGTGTGTGTGTGTGTGTGTGTGTGTGTCACCTACCTGTAATCAGTAGTGTTCAGTTCACAGACACACACAGTCAACCTACACATACAATTACACCACATATGGTCTCCACATGTGGCAGCTGTGAACACTTGGTGCGCGCGCGTGTGTGTGTGTGTGTGTGCTAGTTTTTTCTCTTTTATGGCAGTTTAATGTAGACTAAATGACTTCATTTTGTAACTTCAGTGTGTGTGTGTGTGTGTGCGTGTGTGTGTATGTGTGCATGTATGGCCGAGCGATGGTGAGTTCATATACTAGCCCCTTACCCTAACCTTAACCGTCACAACTAAATGCCTAACCTAATTCTAACCTAACCCTAAAACCAAGTCGTAACCTTCAGACAGCCCTTTGAAATTGTGAGGGCCGGCCAAAATGTCATCACTTTCCAAAAATCTTCACTCTGTAGGTAAAAATCATGTTTCAGTCCTCACTATGTAGCAAGTACGAGTACACAGACACAGCCATGTGTCGTGGCCCAGCAGTCTGTCAAACTGACCATGAGGTCAGAGTTTCAGACTGAACACCAGTAGAAGAGACGCGTCTTCCCTCTAGCTGTTTCCTGTCTGATATGATCGATGTTATCCATTTCAGTTGTTCATCTGTGTTGGATTTTCAGCTTCATGTTTTTATAAAGAACCTGTGTTAGCTTCTGTGTCCACCAGCTTTCATTCTCTTAATGAAACCTGAGCTCATGAGATGTAGGTTAGTTTATGGGGCTGCTACAGGCCACTAGAGACTGCTGGTGATTGTTTTATTTGTAATTTATGATAATTATACTTATGTCTGAGAATGTGGTAATGATTTTGTCATGTTTACCTGTGGTCATTCACTGTATATAGAAACTAAAACATATGTACAAATAAGTGAAGAACACAAACCATTGTCACCCTGGTAAGTTGATGGTGGAAATACATATTTTATGTGTGGGCACATCAGCTTTAAGTTCTTTATTTGTCATTTGCAGAACAATTACAGTGAAGCAGTCGTTGGCAATGAAATACAAACATGTACAAAAGTAAATCACACAAGTAAATGAGAAAAAGAGAATCTAAGACAAGTAGTGCAAAATTATATGCTACAGTATATGTTTTGGTGTGTGTGTATTTGCTCTGTCAATAGTTACTTCCTCCTTAACCTACTGTGTCATCAGCTGATGGGCTTAGCAGTTTACAACAGCATCGCTCTGGACATCCACTTCCCACTCTACTGTTACAGGTAGGTGTGTTTCCACCCGTCCTACCACGACAGTACTTTCTCTAAGGACTGCTGCATTTTGCAACCAAAATGTCGCAAATGCTGCTGTTAATACGTTGTCCGCACCACAGCACTTCTCTGTGGCTGTAAAAGCTGAGTCACCTCTAATCACCACATGATGACACTAAGAGTGCGTCCATGTAGGCCTCTGCACGGGTAGCAGCAGTAGATACCTGTTGTTCTGAGGTGCTGCTCCAACCCCAAGAGGAATGTTTTGGAGAAATGTAATGTGGCTTGTAATTTAGTTGAATTTTTTCCTCAATGTGTGTCCGCCCTTACAGGAAGCTCCTCACTCCACCTACTGTACCATGTGACCAGAATGCCCTTGTCGGCATGGCAACCACCACCCTGGAAGACCTGCAGCAGATCATGCCGGTATGTGTCTCAGCCTGATACTGTATGTCACTGGTTGAAATCCCAGACTGTGTATAAAAATCTTTTGTGACAGTATGATGAGATAAATTTGCCATGAATCAGCATTCACTAAATTTGTGTCAGTCCTTTAATGAGATATTTATGTTTTGCTCGTTGATCCATATTTTATTGGGGCAGTAGAAACTTCAACAAGACAACTCAACTCACAAAATCACTCACAGCATATTTACCTGCACATATACACTCACTCTGTATGTATAGCTCTACAAAAAGCAATATATTCAGTCTGAGTTGTGTTAAATACTGTAAAGTTAAACTGAAAAACTCAATATTTTTAGCTCTACCTCTGGCATGCTCACACCTGCATTTCTCTGTTGTGTCACCAGAGGGTGCCAGAGTTACACTTTTGATTTCTCTTCACTTTCACCCCCCCAATCCCTCTAACCATCGTCTTTGTAGCGTCTAAATTTAACTTCACGTGTTGCTACAAGATTGAAATTAAGTCTAAGATTCTAGATTCAAAACCCTCACATGCATTTTGTCTTCTGCTCCAGCTTTTACCGTACTTTAAATATATTTATCATACATTCTAAATTTATCATACATTCATAAATGCATTCTTTTATTTTGAGAGTTTTTGAGATAATATGCAAAGTACATGATTTTATTTTATCTTCAGTTAGTGTTATCACCT
The DNA here is from genome assembly GCF_020085105.1 of Siniperca chuatsi. Classification (NCBI taxonomy): domain Eukaryota; kingdom Metazoa; phylum Chordata; class Actinopteri; order Centrarchiformes; family Sinipercidae; genus Siniperca; species Siniperca chuatsi. The sequence continues at coordinate 27,567,333 of NC_058052.1, forward strand.
TCAGCCATGCACACTCATGTTTTTGTTTTTTTTACTTTACTGTCTTCTCTGTGAACAAATTAGCTCCAAATCTAAATACTTCTGTTGTCTTAATAATAGTTGTCTAGATTTTTCTCCACAGAGTATTTGTTTTGGTAAAATCCACATGTAACACTTTGTTGATGTAACAAAAAGTTTAGTTTCAGTTGTTGAGTGTTTCCAGATGTGAAGGTTATTCAACCACTTCCGCTCACGTCCTTCTCTGACAAGACGAAGCTGCAATATGCAGAGAGATTTGAGTAACTACATTTTCTTTTCATACAGACAACTGAGGTGCGGTTGAGCAAGGCATTGAACACTGCGCACCTGCTGCAGGGACCGATAGTTTTAGTCTGCAACTTAGTGAAAATAGTGTTCTCACTTTTTGTCCTCACTTTGCAACAGAGACACACTGTGTGACAGATGTAACAATTCGTATTGTGCAGCAGCTTTGAGAGAGAGATCCTGAACTGTCTCTTGACTGTCGCTCAGAGTAACCTGATCTACAAGCTTCACCACATCCAAAACCTTCCTCACTGTGAAGGTCGAAAACTCTGGTTCTCACTAAGATGCAAGCACACACGCGCACACACAAACACACACACACACACTAGGATGCTAAAACGGGCCCTGTGGTTACATAACAGCAGATATCAGATATAAGGCCTGCAGTTGGCATCAGCGCCATAACTCTGGTGACCCCAGACAAGCAAAATATTCAAACTTCATTCAGAAAACACATGAATCTGTACAACACGTGGAGCTTTGGTGCCTTGCTTAAGTGTGTTCTGATATTTACTAATTTGAAATAGTGACACAACTGGCAAGCTTTGGCTTGCAAAAATTAAAATTGTCCAAAAGTGGAAATTGAGAATCTTGATCGATTTCATCATTAGATATCTTTCTTATAAACAAAGACTGTAGGCTGAAAATATGACATGCTCCTGTCTTTTTAAGAGGAATCACTTGTCTGATTTTAATTCTCTCAATTCATTTGGGATTGAAGCAGTAACCTCTTCCCAGCACTGTATTTTGCTGTTCCATAAGATTTTTCCTGATCCTGAAGTCTTGTGTCTGTCTGCAGGAGCTGGCTCATGGTTTGGGAGAACTGCTAAGCTACGAGGGAAACGTAGAGGAAGATTTCTACCTCACCTTCCAGGTAAATGGCCAGAACAAATGTCACTTACACGAAGAAAGCTAAGAAGGAATAGAATAGTCCCTTTTTATTCGACTTTGTCGTCGTCTCATCAAGGATTCGGTTTAGCATTACCAGTACGCTTGATAAGCTAGATAAGTTTAACTTAACTACAAATGATTATTTGCCAGGTTTTTATTTTTGTTTTATTATCACTGTTAAAGATCTGAGTACATATGAAACTCTTCAAGGGACTCTGTTAAAAGTCAGGGCACACACACAGGTCATGATTAAAGTGTCTCACGGCAGGTCTGACGGTGTTAACAGACAGCTGTGACTGCCGTCACTGCTGTGGGATTTTAATCAAGACCAGATGTCATACAGCAGATTAGTAATTTATTTAACCATCAAAATGTAGGGTTTCGGTAAACATGAACAGTTTGGTTCAAAATATTATACATATTCTTACAAAATAATTGATATGAATAAATAACCATGTTGTGGGCAGGGTGTCAAAATTCAGTGTTTCTGTAGCACCCAAGTACTTAAAGTTGGCATCGAATGTCTAGTCAGATGAATAATCTTTGATTGATAATCTTTATTCTTTGATCAGATAGTTTCTAATTTAAATCATAATTTTGGTATGGCTGCTTGTGTTTAGACAGTAATTAACTACTAAGAGTACTTTGGCCTGTTTTGTTAAAGAAACAAAAAGGGTTTAGTAGAATAACATGTTTATAATTCTCAAATTAATGTTTTGAAAAACAAATCATTTTGGTGTCCTTTCCGAAATAATATCCAGCCCTAATTATTTTCCTTTATGGATAATGGATGACCAAAGATTGTTAACTCAATGGAAAGCATTATTTATGTTTTCTTTTTACAGTAATGAATGAAAAACTTCAGGTAATGATTATGGATTCTTGGTGCCTGAAAACACACGGTCTTATATTGCTGATACTTATTACAGTTAGATCTGTGCAAACCACCTTTACTTTTTCACCTAAACTGAACCTCAAACTTCAATCAAGCCATTTGATTTAGCTTGATGGCATCCATCCATCCATTTTCTACCGCTTGGTCCCGTTAGGGGTCGCGGGTGACTGGAGCCTATCCCAGTGACTTTGGGCCTTAGGCAGGGTACACCCTGGACAGTGGCCAACTCGTCGCAGGGCTAACACAGACACAGACAAGGACAGACAACCATTCACTCTCACATTCATTCAATACGGGCAATTTAGAGTTATCAATTAACCTACACATGCATGTCTTTGGACGGTGGGAGGAAGCCGGAGAACCCGGAGAGAACCCACGGTAACACGGGGAGGACATGCAGACTCCACCCAGAGAGATTGTGTGATGTTGGTCTGGTCCGGGAATCGATCCCACGAACCCACGATGTCCTTATTGGGAGGCAGGAGCTTTAGCCGCCCTGCCACCGTGCACCCCTAGCTTGATGGCAGTGGTAGAATATAACTAAGTACATTTACATTTAAGTACTGTACTTTACTTGAGTATTCTATTGTATGCACCTTCATACTTCTACTCCACTACATTTGTCTGACAGCTTTAGTTACTAGTTACTTTTCAGATTACAATTTTTAATATCCTTCTTGTCCAGTGAAAACCATGTATCGCCTTTATTATTTTGAATGTGAATGTTTGTGATAAACTCAAGGATGAAGTGTTTCTTTATGTGTTGAGAAAACTCTCCTCCTTCTGAAGCTGAATAAACTCTTTAAACCCCCCTTGGATCAGCTGGAAAATGCACTGTCACAAAGCTGAAAACAGGGCTGTTTCTCTGAACTCATGAAAAGTTGACTTTTTAGAGACAAGTGATTCTCACAGGACAGCGACACTACAAACATATGATGATCTTATAGACCATGATGCATTGCTGTAGATTAAACTACCCAACAGTATATAAAGTAGTTAAAATGAGCTCAACCTTAAACATCTACAGCAGTAAAATGCATCACACACATTAATCCAGAAACATCATATGGTAAATTGTAAATGGACTGTTCTTGTATAGTCTTCCGACCACTCAAAGCACTTAACACTACACGTCATGTGGGCTGGGGGAAGCTGGGATTGAACCACCAATCTTCCGATTAGTGGACAACCTGCTCTATCTCTCTTTGGCTGCTGCTAGGTGAACAGTCCGTGGCTTTGTCTTGCTGCATGATCAGTCTGTTTGATGATACCTGAATGTGGAGTCTCGATTTGCTCACCTGCGCCAGCGGGACTCCAGTGTGTTGATGCTGAGGGTAAAAATGTCCCATAGGAAGTTCCAGAAGGAGAACAGGCAACAGGCCGTGAACACATGCAGGCAGCTGGATGTCCCTTCCCTGGATGCCTCCATCGCAATGGCCAACATGTCAACCATTCAGGAGAAGACACAGAACAATGCAAAACTTGCTAAAAAGGTGGCTGTAGAAGAGCACTTGAAACAGCTTGAGCGCAAAGCTCTTGAGAAGAGAGAATGGAGCATATATGGGTATTTAAGACTGGCATGTATCATCCAAATGACACCCTTACCTTTGTCCCTCTGCCTGTGGTCCCAGCTGTCTCAACCAGAGCTACGGAGACAAAAGTGAACACAGCTCCATCCCAGAGAACTTGAGTTCAGAGTCACTTGTTCAATGAAACAGCAGCATCAAGTGCAGAGGCCTCTCAAGATGCAAGCTTCAAATACTGCGGCAAAGAAAGCTCAACCGGCTGTGGGAAGACCAACCAGGAACCGGGTGGCTCTTGTCAAGCCTGTACCAGCTAAGACCAAGACTAAAGTTTGTGCAGTGGAGCCTGTCGTAAGAGCTTTACGAGCAGCAGCTGCTTAAGGACAGGTCTGCAGGTGTAAGAACCACACGGAGGAGAGCATTTGTCAACGCCCCACCCCCCCTTCTGACATGGTGGTGGACCAAGCTCCAGCTGTGTAGCCGAGTCTGCTATGCTTCTCTTCACCCCGGACCTGAAGGACCGAATACGCCAGTCTGTCTGTCCAGGTGACCTTATGGTCTTCACTCCTCCCCTCTATAATAGTAAAATATTGACAGGAACCATTTTTATGCAGAGTGAGTACTTTTACTTTTGATTCTTTAAGTAAATTTAAAGTAAATAAAAAAGTATGTTTTCATTAGTGTATAATCACCTGAGGATAAGAATCGTATTTTCGTTACCTTAGAATAAGCCCTTCTACAGAGGGAGCGGCCCTCTTCCATGGAGGTCACCATGTTGCGCCGCCATGTTTCTACAGTAGCCCAGAACGGACAAACCATACACTGGCTCTAGATAGTGCCTTACGCGTTTTTCATGAGTTTTGCGGCCACCGTAGTTTCTCCTACATGCTTAGAAAGGGAGGGGTATTCAGTTGGTTGTCAAACCAGGCTGCTCTCTGCCGCTGACCGTAGTAACCAGCTATAATGGAATACTTTATGGTGCAGCTGGGGTTATATATGCACCCAGAACATGTGAGAAGAGACACTATGTAAAAGCCTGAGTGGAGGTGTTATTTTAACCCACAGTGTGAGCTGACTGAGTTATAGGCTGGTCACAGTCACACCACTGTGGGACAGTTGAACCTACTGACCTGCAGTACACTGGATCTTTCTCTCTCTCTCTCTGTATTTTCTATAGCTCTCACTCACGGGGGACTCCCCAATTTTTTTCTGTATGTTTGTACATCCATGCGTGTCTCTTTTATTGGATTTATACCCCTCTATTTTCTGCACACATATAGCCCCTCACCCTAACCTAAATTTAATTCTAACCATAAACCCAAAGTTTATTTATATACCACATATGTTGAAACAGATTCTCCTCATTGATAATAGTTCAACAATTTGAAAAATATGTTTATTCTCTTTCTTGGCAATAGTTAGATGAGAAGATTGATTCCATTCACGTCTGTACGCTAAATATGAATCTAGAGCACATTCTAAAGCTCAAACACGTTATGTTGTTTGTTTAGTCCTACATTAAAATACTACAAAAACTGAAGTGTAAAAAAACAAGTTGTTACATGCTAGGTGACTGTGGCTTTGTGGTGAACGATTAGTTACTGTGATGAGCAGTTCTGCCATCAGTGTGTGAATATGTTATGTAGTTGAAGCGCTTTGAGTAGTTAGAAAGGCGCTATATAAGTACAGTCCATTTAACTATTTGCAGTGACTTCCTGGAGTCTTGTCCTCACAGTGATGTTGCCAATCTTTTAATTCAATTCCCACCAAAAGTGAATGAAAACAGTATTTCTGTTGTGTTGCCAAGCAGGGAACTCAGGGGAAATGAGGGTTTGGACCCAAACGCAGACAGAGGAAGCGGAACAATGACTTGAGTGGTTTATTTAGGAGCTTACTGGCAGATACAGGAAGGTAGACTGGTAGACAGGCAGACAGGTAGACTTGGCCCAGACTGTTCGAGGGCCAAGCGGAAGATCTGGCCTGGCAGAATGCTGGCGGCGCAGGCTGAAAGTCACTGGGGGTCAGCAGTGCAGGCCGAAAGTCATTGGAGGCCGGCGGCGAAGGCGGAAACCTTCTGGAGGTCCGGTGGTGTGATCGGAGAACAAGATCGGGGCCCAGTGAAAGGGCAGCAGGACACGAAGCCAGCGATGGGGAGACTGGTGGAGGAGCCAGAGGAACCAGTGATGCCAGGTAACCCAGAGCCTGCCACTCTGGTAGAACAGGAGGGTGCTGCTGCTGCAATCCAGCAGTGACTGGAGGGTGCTGCTGCGGCAACAGCTCGGGGTTTGTAGATGGCAGCGGTGGTGACAGCTCGGGGGGTGTAGATACGGCCCAGCCAGAGCAGGAGTTGGTTGCCACGATCCAACCAGGGAAGGAGGCAGTTATGATCTAGCAGAGGCAGAACTGTGGTGCCGCGATCCAACCGGGGAAGGAGGCGGTTGCGATCCAGCAGAGGCAGAACTGTGGTGCTGCGATCCAACCAGGGAAAGAGGCAGTTGCGATCCAGCGGCAATAGGAGATGGCTGCTGCGATCTAGCAGAGTCTGGGGGGCTGTTGCGATCCAACAGAGAGTCCGGGGGGCTGCCTCGGCGCAGAAACTGGAGATCGCCGCAGTGCAGGAACTGGAGTCGGCCAGGCTGCCGAATGGGGACCAGGCTGGACTGCTGAGTATCTGGGGTGCTGGGCAGCGGTGAAGACGAGCATCAGCGGGAGCCATGCTTCCTCCTGGGGGGTTTCCCAGAAGGCGTCAAGACAGCAACGGGCTGAGGTGCCAGCTGGTTAGCAGGCTGGGTGACTGTATAAATGCAGCCTTTTACCATTAACCATTTTTCGAGACAGTAAAAGGTTTTAGAGGTTCTTTAGTCCTGGTAAATCAGCATCACCTATGTGACATTATACTTTGTGTGTGTGTTTGTGTGTGTTGAAGGTGTTCCAGGAGGAAATGGGCGTGGTCAAATCCTACAACCTGAAGACTGGAGGAGACAAAATCCCCGTCACCAAGCAGAACAGGAAGGGTGAGTCCAGACAGGAGCTTCATAGTTTGACTCAGAGTTTATTCACTGGTAAAGTCAAGAAACATACTCACTGGCACACAGACCACCTTTACACATGCATGAACCTGCATCCTTCTGGCTGATCAGACTGTAATAGAGCAAAAAAAAACACATTAAATCCAGGATGAAATGCTCCACAATGCCATAAAGAGCAGATCATCCAAACTGCTCATAGATTGTCTGGAGCGTTGGGTAATTCCTGCAATCAATTATGTCGAGGTTCTGTATTTTGAATAAGGGGCAGCAGGGTGCAACAGCGCTGCCATGGCTTGCCATACGCTACTGGTTGCTGCTGTTCACCAAAATAGAGTGGGTTGTAGCTAAAATAAAAAAACTGGTTAGCAATATAACACGGTTAATATAGCAAGTTTAGCTAACCATTAACATAACCCACAGCCATACGTGTTCACAAGTGTGTAGATTTTGGTTTCAGAAGTGGGGTGTTGGGAGGGGGTAGTGATGAAAAAATTTAAATAAAAAGGTGAAGGGTAAAGGCTGAGTATAGTAGCAGGTATTCCTTTCAGGTTTCATATGGCCGCAATAAACTTCACCTATAAGGTAGGGCAGTCTTTATGTAGCCTGAGAGGCGGAACCCAGGGCAATCAAAGCCTGCAAAGTACTCGCCTGCACCACTTGCTGCTGCTCATTTAGCTCATTGCTGTGAGTGCAAGGTAACAACTGAAGGTGACTCAGATGATGAGGTGTGTCAACATTTTGATCAACTCAGATCCACTCTGTTCTGGATTTGGGCAGCTGGACAGTACGATAATAATGTTCAGAGATGTTTAAGTACAAAAATCAACCTGGAACTATAAAAGGGGGACAAATATAGGAGTTTAAAAAGTTAGTAGGACATGTCTTCCCCATCCCCAATGGAAATTACACCCTTGCATGTTCACGAGATTGGCAGCTAACCTCTCTCTCCTTGTCATATTTACATTAGAAACAAAACCTTAGCACCCGTGATTTCTTTACCAAATTTAACCCAAAGCACTTTGGTACAACATGCATTGGGTACAGACAGTGAAAATATAAGTACGCTCCTTATGTTTTACCATCACATCAGTGTAGCACTGGACTGTAAAGAAATCCTCCTGTGCTGTTTAACTTCATGTGAGCAGCGACACAGAAACCTGGCTCAGCTCGAAAGCTTCTTTGTTCCTTTTAAGAGGTTGAAGTTGAGCTGAGAACGTCAACTTTATTTCTCTTATTAAACCTAATTTTCCATCTAGCAGTTCTTGTTGCCATCCAGGTCCAGCTCTCTGCCAGTGTCCGCCTGTGTGTTAAATGCAAGAGCCTGGAGGGTAAATGGGTAAAAGTTTGTAATGGAATATTGAAAATCACACTGTTGTGTTCCTTCTCTTTCCACAGAGTATGTCCAGCTCTACGTTGACTTCCTGCTGAATAAATCCATTTATAAACAGTTTGCTGCCTTCTACCACGGCTTCCACAGTGTGTGTGCCTCTGATGCGCTCATGGTGAGTCCATAGTAGTGTGTGCAACCAACAAGCAAGTCTCGCTGTTTCATTAATCCTCAACAAGCACACACAAATATTACATGTAAACTTTCCATTATTCAGTACCTCCAGTCGCTAATTATTACAGCCAAAAAATATTTTTTCAAACAAATTGTGCCAAAGGTTGCAACCATTTTAGTGTAATAATAATAGTAAAAAAGTTACAAGTCAGTTGTTAAAAAAAAAGTTAAATTTAGGAATATCCTAAGACTTACGTGCTCTTGGGTATTTCTGTCCTTAGCCTCAAGCCTGTGCTGTCAGCAAGCCAGGAAGTTGAACGTACTTATGTAACTTAAATAAAGTTGGTCAGTGGCACACACTTGCTGACATTAAATAAGCAAATTCAGTGGTGTCCATTTAGTAGCAAGCTCAGTCCAGGACAGCATCACAAACAACACATATGGCAAAACTTACTTATATCCTTGGAAAGAGCAACATTTGACTGGAACTGCTATCGTTGGAACGTTTGATGTTTCAAATCCCAAAAAATTACACAAAATTGAGCCTGACCAACTCGTCTGGCCATGGCACTTATGATATATCGGTAGCTGTGTATTTACTTCGGGTAACAATAATTTGGTTATATGTGACAAGTAACAAGAAATTGCAAGTGTCAAAAAAGTGTCTACGTTTTTCAAAGAACACTGAGAAGTTTATTTTTCAACCGTAAACTGTCTCACTCATTACATATCTTGGTCACAATATCAACCTACACTTATATATATATATATATATATATATATATCTTGCTGAGGGCAGTGGACGCTTTTTAGAAAAAGATCAAGTGAAAAAATGTTCATCAACTTTGAAAAACAACTTGAACAGCTACAAATAAAAACACAGCTCTCTCATACTCAGCTGTATGTCACTTAAAAAAAAAATCAGATGTGTTTTTTGAGTGGGGTCAAAGTTCTATATGTGGGACACTTCCTGTTTAGCTTACATCTTTCTGTTTTTTGTTCATCTGTCTGTCTCTCTGTCTGGCTCTCTTCTGTTTGCATTCGATACTTCAGTCACGTCCGCATTTTGTGACGTGTTAGGATGTAATGAGGCAGGCCTGTACTTAATTTGTGGGTGTGTGTGTGGTTTGGTGGTTGTGTATGTTGGTGTTGTGACAGAGAGTTGGGAGTTTTTGGCTATCAGTATTTATATATATCTATATAGTTTATAAACTATTGTTATCTGTATCTTCCTGTCAGAGCTACTGAACTGACAACTACTGAACTACTATATTGAAATTATTTGAAATGATCAGTGTATTTAACATTTATTTTTTTTAAACTGACCTGCAGAGTGTTTGCCCAAAAGTAAGACATTAAGTCAATAATCTGTAAGTTGTGTCAGTGTTATAATCACAAAATCTATTATGCAGTTGAATTTCTGCATGGTTGTAAATGCGACACAGAGACTGTCACTACTGGAAACCCCCTTGAAGTTGGTTTGACACATTTTCTGTTATCAGCTGCTCAGAGGGCAGAACTTCCTGTTTCTCCTCCTGATTTACTGGTTGTGTTGCTCTTGCATGATCTTACACAGCGCAAATGATTGATGTGTTCGACTGCTGTTGTGTTTCAGCAGAAATTCTGCTGAAAGGCTGATGTTGCGTCTGTCCTGCTGTTGTATTAAAATGCTTCCTCATGGTTGCTGTAGCTCAGTGGGCTCTGCCAGGAACATCGGCTAAAGTTATAATCCTTAAGATTTTCATAAAATCAAACTCCTTTTGATACTGTTTATGGTCAGCATTTTTTACAGGAAATTATGCATGTGTGTAATCCAGCATTACTCTTAGTAAATGTATCTATATATTGCTATCATGGTGCTTGGAATGTAGCTGAATCATGAATATTTCATTAGTTATTGGTTAAGAGATTATCAGTAAAAGTAATCAGAATTTTATTGTGATGAATCATCTAAGAAATTGCTAAATACATGTTGGTCTGTGTTTTGTTGTTTTTAATGTCATGTCATTTTACATTGTGTTGCATAGCGCTGTATTATTTTATGTTACTTTACATTACCCTACGTTATTTTATGTTGCATTGTTATTTTATGTTATGTTGCATTAGGGGCTGACCTTGTTTTTTGTTTGTGTAGTATGTTTACTTTTTTTGTCCAATTTGTTTTCTTTGACATGTGAAAGGCTTGTTAGATGTATGCTGCTGTTGTAAATTTTGAAAATCAAAATAAAATCTCAAAAATATCTATCTGAAAAAGTCATTTTAGTTAAATTGTACACCAAATCCGCATTACGCATATGCCATTCTGTCAGTAGTGTGTCTTTATTATTTTTCTCGTTTTTGCAGTTGCTGCGGCCGGAGGAGGTGGAGATGTTGGTGTGCGGGAGTCCAGAGCTCGACATGAGCATTCTGCAGAAAGCTGCTCAGTATGAAGGATACAGCAAGACAGACACCACCGTACGGTAGGATGCCTGCACTTCCTGTTTACAGAAACTAACCAACTCTGCTTTGCAGGAAGTCCACACATACTGCACAGACCACCTCGCATTTCCTTTTATTAGACTCCCATACACAAATGTACAAAAATGTTCCCACTGTGTGGTAAAAGTTCAGTCACTGTACAAGACAGGTTGTTTTAAGTATTTGAACAAATTCGACCAATATTTAATTTTTTCTGATGAGGACAGTCTGCTTATTATAAATAGCAAATGTTTATATGTTTACATACAAAGTATGCAAATCAAACTTTCAGTGATGCTCAGCTCCCCTGTCTTGATGTTATTGATGCCTGTGACTGCAAAATAGAATTGTGGCCTGTTTCCACTTCCACTACTACAAGGCACTTGGTTTTATCTGTGACACAGTTATATTCAGAGTAGTCCCAAATGGGACTCTGGTGCTTTCTCCTGACTGATGTGAGGAGAAAGGTGCCGACAGCTTGCATAAAATTATTTCCAACCAGTCCTAAAAAAACCTGAGCCTGATCCTACCCTCCTGCATAACTATCGTCCGATCTCCAAACTGCCTTTTATTTCCATCCATCCATCCATCCATTTTCTACCGCTTGGTCCCGTTAGGGGTCGCGGGTGACTGGAGCCTATCCCAGTGACTTTGGGCCTTAGGCAGGGTACACCCTGGACAGTGGCCAACTCGTCGCAGGGCTAACACAGACACAGACAAGGACAGACAACCATTCACTCTTACATTCATTCAATACGGGCAATTTTAGAGTTATCAATTAACCTACACATGCATGTCTTTGAACGGTGGGAGGAAGCCGGAGAACCCGGAGAGAACCCACGGTAACACGGGGAGGACATGCAGACTCCACCCAGAGAGATTGTGTGATGTTGGTCTGGTCCGGGAATCGATCCCACGAACCCACGATCTCCTTATTGGGAGGCAGGAGCTTTAGCCGCTCTGCCACCGTGCACCCGCCTTTTATTTCCAAGGTTCTCAAAAAAAATTGTATCTAAGCAGCTTCTTGGTGCTGTGGAAAACATTAATACCCTTGAAAAGTTCCAATCTGGCTTTCGTCAGCACCACAGCACTGAGACAGCCCTTCTCAAAGTCACTAATGACCTTTTAATGAATGCAGACGCAGGTATGCGTTTTCCCAAATCAACTATGGTGTGCCTCAAGGTTCAATCCTGGGACCAATACTGTTCTCCTTATATATGCTCCCCTTGGCTGATGTCATCCGTAGGCATGGGATTTCTTTTCATTGTTATGCGGATGACACAGTTCTACCTCCCTGTCAAGCCCACTGACCTTAGTATGCCGAGTTCTCTGCAGGACTGTCTGTATGCTCTGGAACGACCTGCCTGAGGAAATTAGGTTTTCTGAGTCAATGTCTTCTTTTAAGTCTCTTCTCAAAAAGCATTTTTATTGGAAAGCATATCCTGATCTTGCCTGAGCTGTCTGTTTATTTTATTGGTTTTTATGTATTTTATCATTCACTGTGATATTTTATTTCTCTCTCTGTGAAGCACTTTGTACTTTGTTTTGATAAGTGCTCTATAAATAAAGTTTATTATTATTATTATTATTATTATTATTATTATTATTATTATTTCATATCCACCTGAAATACTAGTGTAGTATGAAATAAATTGACAATTGACTGAAATAATTAGACAAAAACTAAGGACATTTTCTTTAGTGTGTTTTAGTTAGTTTTGTTAACACACGATACAGTTTCAGTTAATTTTTTTGTAAAGCCTTGTTGTTTTCAGTTAACGAAAATGTTTTTTCACATTTAGTTTTCGTTATTTCGTTAGTTTTTGTTAACGTTAATAACTTTGAACCATAGTTTGTTTTTTCAGTGATGGAAGTCAGTGATGATTGATTAATGGTTTGCAGTGTGTTTAAGCTGCAGGCATGCAATCCATTCATTTTGTAACAGGAAATAACTCTCTTACACACACAGACACAAACACATACAGAGATGTCCTTCATACTTTTCTTTCCTGCAGTAGGAAAGGAAAACAAGCCAACACTTGTCAGCCACAGATAATGTAACTCAGCACGGTGCTGACAGCTGACAACAAGCAGCTGCAGGCCTGTTACACAGCTTCACTGCTGTCCTGTTTGTCTGTCTAACTGCCACCTGTTTATTTCTCAGTCTGTAGTTGAAGTTAAACCCTTTGTATGCAAACATTCTGGTAGTGGAAAGGTTTTGTTTTCCTTGTTCACAGTACAATCTTCAAATGTATCCATTCTGGAGAGCGTTTTCAAAAAGCACATTGTTTTGGAAATGAAAAATTCCAGCTTAAGATCACACTGGAAGTCAAAAGTGATGTGCACTGCAGCTCTCATCCTAGTCACACTGAGGCCTCTTTGCAGCAAAGGTGTCTTGCTGGTACTTGGCAACACAAAAAAAGACTATAACTACTACCAGTAAACTACACATATAACTATCCACAGCAGCAATGTTCAGGCAATCAGAAGTAATATCAGACATAACAGCACAGTAATAATAAGATACAGTAATAAAAATATAAAAGTAATTCAACTCAAGGTTGAAAAAATCCTCCAAAATCACATGCACCCGGTAAATCAAATGCAATGTGATACAACCAAAGCACATAAACAACACTTCAAACCAACCACCAGAGAATATCATGTAACATGTATTCATGTTTGGAGTTATTTTTTGTGTTGCACCAGGTGTTTCTGGGACGTGGTGTTGGCCTTCCCTCTGGAGCTACAGAAGAAGCTCCTCCACTTCGCCACAGGAAGTGACCGTGTTCCTGTAGGAGGAATGGCCGACCTCAACTTCAAAATCTCCAAGATCGATGTTCCAACTGACTGGTAGGTTCCAAAAACTGACCAAACTGAGACCAGAAGTCAGCTTGGTCATTGAAAACTTTAAATGTACATAAAAAGAACCAGTTGACACAGTGGTCCTGTGAGATACTGAAAAAGTACACTTACATATTGCTGCAAATTATACCAAATACTTTTTATTATAAAAATTGTTTTTTATTTGCTTCCAACAGGCTACATTGAACTGACACAATGAGAGAGTGAAGTGTGGTCTTACACATAACGTTTAATATCTTATAAAGACGCACACAAAATCTATAGACAAAAGAATGTGTCATGACACCACGACAACCTTCACTGACTCAACTCTCTTCACATTTGTTCGAGCTGCCAATAGATACTGTAGGTGAAGTATTAACAGTGTAACTGCTTTCTCTCTTCTGAGTGTACTGAATTGACTATTATCACAGACTGGAGTGTGAACTGATAAGACACACTGTTTAACACTTCTTTAACAGCAAAAACCCTGAATCTGGGTCAGAGAATGGACAAGCTGTTCTTTTACACAGACAGAGACACACACGCAAACACACACACTCTTTGGCTTTGTTCAGACTGTAGGCAAATTAGATTTGTTTCTCAAAGACTGTCCGCACTGTTATTTGCAAATGATCAGAACGGATTTATGTGTCCAGTCATCACCAGCCTATCTGCATGGGTTGCTGTGGTAACGATCCAAGTTGCGGTACAGAACTCCGACTTGACGGCGTGCAGCTCGGATTCTGCTCAGCCGCTCCATGGATGTATTATAAGAGCATCCATGATCCGCTCTGATGCGCTTCCGTCACTCTGGATTTGACGTCCTAGTTGTGTGCTGCATTGCAGCAGAGTGATGCAAAAAACACTTTGAAATCCTATTTGAGCGTCCAGACTGGACTGAGACGCATCTGAAAAAAATCCAATTGAAATCGCATTTCAAACGACCTCCGAATGTGACTTGGCCAGACTTTCTAAAATCAATCTGGATACAATCTGGATATTCCAAAAAACGGATTTGGGCTCGCAGTCTGAACAAGTTTTTCTGCTTGTTACTTTTTGGGTTTTTTCGGAACTATGTGGGAAATGCTACAGCAAGAATGTTTGATTTAATATGCAAACGTTATTTTGGACAGGTTTTTTTCTTACTCGCATATGGTTAAAACTAACTTTCAGTTAAGATATCTAAGATATCAGAATGATGATTTGCATAACATTTTTTTCTGTTCATCTCCCTCTTTCCTTTCTCTCTCTCTTTCACTTACTGTCTCTGCAGGTTGCCGATCTCTCACACCTGTTTTAATCAGATCTGTCTGCCTCCATATCGAACCAGGAAGGAGCTCAAACACAAACTCACCATCGCCATCTCCAACGCTGAAGGCTTCGGCCTGGAGTGACCAGCCTGCGCACACACACACACACACACACACACACACAGAGACTGTTAGCGGAACTAGCTATCTGTCTGCCACAACTACCACAACGCACCTTATATATCTCTTTGGTCGTGGATCAGACTGTAGAGGGAACAAGTTTCTCAACAAGCGAGTTATAGGTTGAAACAATATTGTTATGTACTGTACAGCAGGTTGTATTTTAATATTGGGGTTGGACAGCTCAGTTTGTGAATGTTGAACTTTAATTTGCAGCAGATAAGATGGGAACTTCCCACTGCAACAGCCATTGAGAAACACTAGAAGTCCTTTTATTTGCACATGGACTGTGTTAGTTTTATTATAAGACAGCCCTGAATGAAGAAAATTGAATGAAGAAATTATGATTTTTAGTTAGATTTAGTCAGTAGATGTCACACATGTTGGCCTTCCAAACACTTTACTGGTCAAATCATGGTTACAGTTTCATGAATGAAAATTGAAATATGTCTGGTCCCATACCCCTGAAAATATATCAATCATATGTGTTCTCTAGAAACCTTGTATCACCAAAAGGTTATTTTAAATAATAACAGGTTGCTGGTTTGTTCGGGTAATTATTATTATTAGTATTACTATTCTTCAAACAGAGAACCAGGTATTTGTTCACCATTGACATTTACTTTTGTGACGCTGTTGAATGGTCCTCTATTTTATGGTCCAGCGTAAGCAGAGTAAGTCTTCATTAAGCCGGTAGGATTTGTAAATGCATCTTTTTCTCTCCGTTTAAACCCTCCAGCCAGACTAAAACAATATTTTTCTCCTCCCAAAATGGAGCTTTTCCAAAACAGCCTCAGGGTATGTAAATGTTAAAATGCCAGCTTGGTGTTTCAGTGTGTATGGGGAAAAGTGAGCTTTTCCAAAACAATGACATAAGCAGCCCAGTGAGGGCCGGGGGCTGTGTGCCAATAATTTAGTCGTCTCTAACTTTCTCTGTGATTGTTCATTTTAAATGCCAATATAGCTGAACACAGCAGAGAAGTGGATTTATGTGGATTTTGTCAGACGACGTCGCAACCATAAAATAATGATTTGATCAGCCGGCTCTCTGTGCTACCCCTTACAAGATGTTGGCTGTGACGCAGTTTTTTTGTTTGAACTGAAAAGAGGTCAGATTTACTTTCTGTCACTGTGGACAGAGGTCTCTACTAAAACTACCTGGAAACGCTAGTGTGGATGGAAGTCATTTTCACACGAAAACTGCGTTTTAAAATTTAGACGACTTAATGTAGACGTAGTAAATGCTCTAGTTACACGTATTCAATAAGAAATATTACATTCTTGAGTATTCAGTATGTATAAAATTTAAGTGTGAGGTAAAAATAATAGAAGTAATATAGAGGGAAGTATTTTTATGACAGCAATATGCTACAACACATGTAAAAAATTTAAGTAAAAGGCACAGAACAGTGTCAAAAAAATATTAATTGGAATATAAGATTTCTGAAGGACACTCAAGTTTTGAGATGTATGGTTTTAATATTTCCCGTTTTAGTGTCGATTCTGACTTCACTGCTTTGGTGACCTTTTAAATATTTTTATGAAGGCATAGGAAATGTGTTTTATTTCATTTTGCAGCACACTGTCAGGATATAAAGCTTTGCTGGGAGAAGAACCCTATCATGTATCATGAGATATAGATTGTCTTGTGAAGTTTTGTTATTGTTGTTTTTTGACATTGTTGCCTTAGTGAACAAAAGGCTGCAGCAGAACTGTTTTATTTTGTTTTAAATGTTGTAATATAATATAGTTGACCCAGGGCTGTTGATTGACAGTTCGGTGTATGTTTTGGTTCTCTCATGTTGTTATGTTGTATCATGGCTGCCATCAGGCTGAGAGATGACCAACAGCCTGCAGCTAGAAGCTGGTAGATGTTGACTGTTAGTCGAGTATGGAACAGAAGATGAAGCAGAATGGGAAAAGAAGCCATCTTCTGGATGTCCTGTTCTGTTATTAACATGTAGTTGAATAGTCAGAGATTTATATATATATATATTATATACACACACACACACACACACACACCAGTTGAGATGTTTCAGTGATTATGGCTAAGTACTTATAGATTAGTACATATAATCACGGCCCTGCAAAACAACTTCAGATAAGCACTTAGCATGCAGTGCTTATAAATTTCAATCTTAGAAATAAGAACCCACCGTATGTCCTCGGAAAATCCAAAGTAGCGTGTAATTTCTTCCTCATTTAGCGACTGAAGTTCTGCTTTTAAGCCCTGTGCTCACTGCTGTCAAGGGTGGTCAGAAATTTTATTGCAGCAATATTCACAAAATGAATAATGTTTTCCACCTGCTTTTTTACTTCGTGGAAAGTAGTGCAACTTTCAGTATTTTTAAAAAATGGAAAACAACTGATAAGTTGCACTACGTGCAGCTCTGAAAACCAGAACTAATAATCGGGACTGATTATGATGCACCATTTATTCTTTACATGGTTGTTCAATATAAAGGTTCTCAGCTGCACTTTGTATAAGTTGTGATTTTTTTCTTCTTGAATTCTCAGTTGTATCTTCCTTCAAGTGGTTGCTTATTTTCAAGATTCAGTGGATGCTTGTGGTTCTAGTGCTTTGTTTGTGGAAAGCTTTTACATTCACTCAAGTAACCAGCTTACTCAGGTAATCGGTTAGTGCAGATCAGCTTGTACATGCAGCACGTCATTAGTTAGTCTCCTCCCCCGACCTTATTTTGGAACCTGTCTGTCAGATCGCAGTGCCCTTCTCTCCAGTGATTCTCAATATCGCGCCACATCACATTGTGTTTCAACAAGAATTACATCACATTAATAAAGTAAAGATGCTAGTTCACTGGGCCTGTAAATCAATATTACTTGCAAACAGTGGGTCAGTGACGTATATAATCAGACAGCCATGATGTGAGCGCTACAAATGCTGGTGGCATCCAAACTTTCTGCCCCTGGTGTAGCTTCCTGTAACTTTTCTTGGCTTTCATGCCACTGCTGTCTCTTTTCCAGAACTGAGCATTGCTGGTTTTAAACACGCAGCACTCTCTTATATAAAAGGTTGCCATGGCAAGATGTCTAAAGTCCTAAAGAAGAACTGGCAAAAAACCCAAAGTTACCAAGCAACAGTCAAGCAGCTTGTATGGTTGCACTGTCCAAACTCACAGCAGTCTGATCTGGGTCACTCATTCACTCACTGAGCGTCTATAGGGTCTGAAAAGGCCCCCCATACAACAATGGATCCTTTCTGTCATTTGACGACAAGTCCAGAGCAACAGCAGGAGCCAGAAGCAGCTCTTCTCTACGCATCTGTTTGAGAAGGACTTGTGTCACGTTCACATCACACCAGACTTATTGTAAAAACAAGCTGCTGACTGGAACAAATGTCAGCATCCTTATGCTGAACCCAAAAAGGACACATCTTATGGCTTTGAAGTGGAAGATGTCGTAGGAGGAACTCATGTTTGGACAAATGGGATAATGTGATGTCAGAGAAGTTGTTTTTTGATATGTTAATCTGACCCAGGTCTGTTGTATGTGAATGGGACCAAACTGTGTCAGGTAATACAGTGGGATGGCAGTGTAACGACCGTGTCAGAAATCAGTTTGAAAATAGTTCAAATGGATTCAAAGGATTTGTTGAGATGTAATTATTTTCACTTGTCAGAAAAGTGCATAAAGCACTTAAAAAGTAGGAAAAAACTCATGTTTTTTTTTTTTAACCTTCAGGTTCATCAGTATCTGTCAAATGTTGTGTACACTTAGTTCTGTTGGGTTTTAAATATGAATTTCAAGAGTTTGTAATAACTATCTCTCGAGTGAATGATCACGCATGACTCATGACTTATTATGCTTCTCTGTTCCCCAAGTCTTATGTAATATACTGTATGTAATGCAGTGTTTCCACTATTTTCTGTACAGTAAAGGTTGACTGGGGGTCGTCCCTCTCTAGAAAAAGATTTGCTGGCTATGCATGTTTTTTTAAGATACACTTTGCTTCAGTCATGCACATCTTCACATTCACACTGAGAGCTGCACAGAACAACCATGGTCCTCTGCTGTCATTAAGCAGTTGCATGGTACCCGTTTAGGGTTAAAGTTAGAATAAGTAGGATTTTCCTAAAACACAATGTATAGACTTAACAAATGGTGGGGTGTGTAGCCTCCAGCCAATAACAGCATGCGGGCTGTGAGGTCGAGACTGTAAAAACATAGGGGACCAGGTTACATGTCTCTGTCTCTCTCCTCTGAGGTGTGGACATGTTTATTTGTGCTTTAACGACTGTGAAACAATCAGAAAATAACTTCACTTCTTTGTTCTCACTATCGCCGCTCATTAAGCACATTGAGTTTACCTGTAATGAAATGTGCTATATAGATACAATGCCTTTCCTTGCCTACAGTATATGTCAACATGTAATGGGTCACATTGACTGCAAAATGTACTTGAAAGTGCCAAAATCTTCTTCCTACCTCTTCCTACTTTAGTTTAGTCTCTAATTGTCTCCTTAAAGTCTTTTAAAACAAGTGAATGAATCTGTGACTGAAGTAACATTTTACCCAGTTTCCTTGTTTCTCATATTCATTAAACTCACCTCTATTTGTCTTAATATTCTCTCTTGTTTCAACACACACACACACACACACGTTTCCAGAAGATTCTTGTAACAAGGTCATTTTTATTTGCAACAGTAAAATATTCTTACTGCACTAGCAGAGATGTGACGCCTTGTAACTGCAGACTGGGACCATAAATGCAAAAACAAGGGTAATGACTATTTGCCTTGTGTGTTTGAATAATCCATTGTTCAGTTTGCATCCTCTTCAACCTAATTACTTTTCATCAATTAAGCTGAAACTAAATCAGAGGGTCAGAATTTGGATTTCAGCCCCAGAACTGTAAATGGCTGCACCGCTGTTGAAGTGAGTTTCAGTCATGGGGTGGTCACCTTTACACCCCACATACACAGACACACATTCAGTCTTATTCTGTGTTTCTCTCCTTTACTGTGGACACCAATTAATCCCCAGCAATGGTTTTTTCTCATGCTTATTTTCATTTCTCTCTGTCTGTCTCTGTCTGTGGTGGTGAGGTGCCCTACTTTAATGTCGGGAATGAGGGATCTTATCGTTTATTAAACAAACAGAAATATGTAGGCCATGGCCAGCGCAGCTTTGTCACTCAGTAACCAGCCAACAGTCCACTATTATCTTTTTCAATAGGAGAGCAGACAGGCTGATTCAGCAAATTGCACCCTATTAATTTTCAAAAATAATCACACTAGAGTGCCAAGTGTTGTGACAATGACCTTTAAGCTGGTCCCTTTTTTTAATTTGTCGATGTTGCTGTTTCAGTGTGGTTTAACACAGAGGCCTTTAAAATCCCTTCATTAAACCAAACACAATTCATTCTCTTATTGATACATGAGGGGAGGAGTGGAGGTGGTACTGTAGTTATTGGTGGCTTGCTATTGACACTTCAGTTAATACATGCCCACAAACTCATTTCAAGGCACTAAAGTCAAAGTCTCCTTTTTGCTTTTGTTTTGGGGTTTCCCTCCTATTGTCCCCCAGTTTTAAATGTCCAATCCCCTCCGCAGTGCAGTCCTTGTCACCTCGAACTCCCCCATATTGTCCTGTTGAAGGCTGTAGACACAAACGTTCTACCTCCGTGACTCGGTGTGTCATCAGCAACTTCATTCCCACGAACCTCGGACAATAGTGTTTGTTGGAACATGGTCCATGATCTGAAAAAAAAAAAAAATGTATACAATATATTTGAAATGTTATACTGTGATTCAAAGCTAATTTGATACAGTATAATAAAGCTGCAATTTAATATTGATTCAACTGAGATTAGAAAGGATAGATATTCTGGTTTCCTTGTACAGTAGATACATCCTTTCTCCGGATTGTTCATTACTGTTTGTCCTACTTTCAGTATGTCTCTAGAATTATATGGTCTATATTGGTCTTTTTACAAAAACATTCACTTTTTTGTCAATTTTTTTCACATTATGTCACCTTTTGCAAAATGAAAAAATTGGGACTGTTGACTTTTGCTACACGCAGCTGAAACTGTTTCTTGAAAAGCCTACTTGTTTGTCTTCCATTTTCACCTGGAGCGTCAAAGATATTAAAAATAATAATAACAGCTGATAAACCAAGAAGGATTACAATTGTCAGGGTTTCATTGAAGAATTTTAGTGTCTCATGACTGCTAAAAAAATACTGTTTCCCAGGCTTTACCGCCCTGAGGAACACTGGAGAAAAAGTCCACCAGTAAGCATTAATTTAGTCATTTGCAGGTCCAAAAAATGTTTTTTTAAGAGTCTACATTGTTGAATATCAGCTGCATTTGAAACAAGGCTTCCTCTCTTCAGTGGAACAGTGACGTTAAATGGAAAACAAACATTGTTCAGATGCAGGCCCCAACATGAGCGAAAATCACAATCAAGTCAGCCCATTTAAAGCAGTTCCCAGTCCAACTGAGTGATGTTTGAACCACACGCTCTTCGACACTTTGATTAATGTCAAACAGACCTGCTTAAGTAGCCACAGGTGTGCTGTCACATGACCTCGTCAGCAACAAATCATTGATCAACAGCACCTGACTGCTCAGCACACAGTAAAATCCATTCCTTCACTCAAATACTTTCCACAAATAACAAAACAGTAGATAATAAAATACCATGATATTAGTAATACTCCAAAATACATCTATATATATATTTAGATCTCTTCTTCAAATATAGATTCATCAGAGAGCTCCTTCTGATTTCAGTTGAGTTTGTTGACTTGATTTTACTTAAGCTATTGTTTTTATTTCTATGTGCTCCAGTTTAATGCCTCAGCGTTCTTCGCTTTGTTTTGTTTTTTGTCGTTTTTGACTTATCTTGTGTGAAGCACTTTGTAACTTGGTTTTTGAAAAGTGCTCTTCTGATAGAAATTATTAGTATTAGCGGTGCACACACAAAAATCCCAAACATTAATCCCATCAATACAACCTCGAGAGATCAAACTCAAGACCACTGACGCAGTGGAAAACCACAGAAATGAACACAGTGATGTAAACACCATAAATCAATCATCTTCAGAACGTGGGGACCAAATAAGTTAAATATTAGTATTGATCAGCAGTCATATTAACTTCCACAGGTGTGTTATGATCATTTTGTGCCATGAAACAGTAAATCTGATTCTTTATTGCCATTTAAATATTGGTCAAAACATGACTTTATTGTTGCAGGTATGAACACAGGATGGAATCACAGCACAGCTTCCTCCTTAAACACAGATCTCTGTTATAAAATATCAGATTCTGTTACGTGTGGTTTCAACTTGTGTTAGGAGAATTTGAAACATCATGTTTTCTATCACCATTCATTTGGACAAAGATCCAAAATTGTGTGTGTGTGTGTGTGTGTGTGTGTGTGTGTGTGTGTGTGTACAGTATGTGTAAGAAGGTTCATGGATTGTTAACATTGGTGGGTGTCCAGCAGGTCTGACATAACTGTCTAACTGACCCTGTTTCATCATATTTTATTTATTTATCGCGAGCTTGACAGCATTGTTGAATTAAAAGTACTTTATTCACATCATCATTATTCACAATGTTTGTGATATTTACATTTAATAAATTTGGCCATAGTTGAGTATTTTTAACAAAAGATTATGGTATTATTAGCCAATAGGTCATTTCGGCGTTACATAATGAGACTCGCCAGTCAGGGTCAACATTCATATTGACTTGTTGCCTGTTGCCTCTGATTAGAGTTTGTTTTCAACACTGGCAGAAATGTCAGGCTGCAAACATAAAACTGAATCCAACTTTAATCCAAAGTGGCTCAGATGTTATGACATGATTCAGTCATTCAAACTGTGTTTTGTATTTTATTGTTTGAGCTCTCAGGCACTCCTGTCATTGTCAGTGTAACACACCTCATACCTGATACCCAGCCAGGTAGAACAAACCATAAATAATTGTTTCTTTGTGCAGTCTGACTCAGGCAGGGCAAGTAGAGACACAATGGTGGTGACTAAAAATGCATTCGGATTCATAGCAGTGACAACATCTGGGAACATGTGGTGCAGGATTCATCACTTCCTGGAAAGGTAACCTGATCCCGGCATCGGGCTACAAGCATTGGTCCGATGTTGAGGTTCACATCACCTGATCACACTCAAATCATGGCTGGAATAGTGTTGTGTGGCTCGGTCCGAGCCACTTTGTTTGTTTCCCATTAACAGATTTAGTGTCGGGGTGCGGTCGAGTTGCGTTTGGTGTTATTGTAGTAACTCCCCAATGATAATGGGTGTAACAGGTGACGATGTCATGCTACAGTTGCAAAGCCTCCGTAAAGTATTTTGGTTTATTGTGACACAGAAAATCATGTAGTCTCTCCTGAAGGTTAATTGGTCAAAGTATGAAATTAAATGGAATCCCCCAGCAAGCCCACCAGCACCACCAGCATTCATGCTCCACTGATTATCAGTTGCGGGGTCACTGTAAATGTGAACACAACTGTTTTTGTTTAAACTGGCTGATGAAAGTTTATCAAGCTTGATTTGTGGTATAGTCACACACAAATCTGTTGGTCTGCAGACCTTATCAGCTGCTAAGGGCAGATGGTTTTGACCTTACAATTAAGCACTTTTACTACCAGGGGCCACATTAAACTCTGCACACACTACTGATCCTCCCGTCTGTAACGTCGCAGTAAATTTTCCTGCTGTGGTTAAATCCTCCTGCAGGTTGCTGTCCTCAGTTGACCCCTGAGGCTGCTCGCTTCAGTCTTGGCTCCATAAAGCAGGTGTGACAGCCAAAATAATACAGACTGACTGACAGTTATTCACCCGCAGAGAATGGCGGAAAAGAGGGACTATTACACGAAAAGTTTTTTTTAATCTATAAAATGTAACATTTGTCTCCTTTGTTATTCATAAAACGTCTAAATCCAGTTTCCTTTACACAGTGCTAAGTAGAACTTCAAGTGCCCTTCATGTGGATTTTTTTCCCCCATTCAATTTTTTTATTAGTAGTTTCACAGGTGCTTTTCTTTTCTTATGGAAACGTGCACGTAAAAATATATATATATATATATAAAAAGTAAAAATTCCCTCGTACGTGTTCTCACTATCTTTTTCTCTCCCTTATGTTAAAATCTGTCGTTCAAACACACACAGTGACACGTACACACAGCCCTACAAGCTCATGTTGTTTCTGCTCCAGATGTGAAGAAGCAGCCTTTGTGTGCAGCAGAGTCTCAGCCCGTCTGCGGTCTGGAGGAGTTTCAGAGTTTAACTCGACAGATTTCCAGACTTTAACATAATGGTTTGGGGGAGGAAAAAAATGGCAGAGAGTGAGAACAGTTACACAAGCTTTTTTTTTTTTTTTTAAGCTTCGTCACTGCTTCCTCACTCTGAAGGGACAGTTTTTTCATCTCCTCATCCATTTTGTTTTCCTCACATACAGTTTACTAAATTAGCTGGATGAGTCAGGAGAATATTGTGCCGGAGGACCAATTAGTCAATCAATGAAGACGTTTCTGCCAAAAAGTAGCCTGCTTGCAACAAATATTCTGAGGTGCAGAGGTCCCAACCAAAGTTGTTGCCAACAGTATAGGTTCCACTTTTACGGGGCACAGATGGTGGGGTATTATCACATCCAGAGATCTAAGTATTAACATGTGTTAATGTTAATGTTTGGACCTATAGAGCACAGTGAAAGTCCATGTCTTTGCAATTATAGTGTCATGCTATAGTTACCAAACTACTTATGCTACCAGCTAGTTAGTACCATTTTGTGCTAGGAAGCGATCAAGCAGGTTTCTCTCCAAATCTGGGAAAAAAAGTAGGCTTCAGGCTATCAGTCTTAGTGGCAATGATCGTGTTTCCTTTAATCATACTACTGTCTCAAATAATGATTTATTGATGTGACGCACACAGCAGCTTTAAAAAGGCACATCACAACCTGAGAAAGCCTGTCAGGTAGCATCAGCTAGCTCATAATTCATGCTAAAATTGGTTACAGTGCTCAGTCCTTTGCCCAGGCTCTCATTATGAAGCCCTGCTAATCCTCTTGTCTTTTTCTCAACACCACAAAAAAGTAGGGTAAAAAATAAATGCCTCTTTCAACAGATCTCTTTCTGGAATAATTTGAAGCAGAAGACAGAACTTGATTATCCTTTCCCCCAAATTCTCTTTCTCCTCCATGACTCTACCAAACTCCCTTCCTGGCCACCAAACCCTCTCTGTCTGTCCACAAGTGGATATGCAGTATCTTTAGTATGTCCATCTGATGCCAGTGAAAAGTCATCTGACTCATATTTCCCTGCATGTAAACAACATCAAGCATATGCCGATTATCCAGCAGTAAACATAATCTGTCCTGCAGTGGTGTCCACAAGCTGTCTAGTGGCAGGGGGTGTAATGAAAAAGGATCGCCTCTGCATGCAGTGTAAGGGTTAGGAGCACATTTTGGCCATAAACTTGGAGACATCCCATGAAAAATGTCAGCAAATGCCCCAAAACAACATATGTTTGCATTCAAGTGACAAAGTCGCTATCAGCCACAGTAATTATAATGGGAGCAAAGGAGGAAGTCAGGTGACGTTGTTACCTCCAAAGCCTGCAGAAGGAGGAGGTTGGATGGACAGATGGAACAACAAAACATCTGACTTTCACACAGAAGACCGTCAATGTCGGTTTCTTTTACCCGTGACTGTGATGAACTGTGGTGGGAATTTATTTTCAGTACACTAACCAAGTTGTTTTTGTGCCTAGATAGATAGAAGATAGTGTTGTCACATCATAAAAGAATTTATTTTCCAACAGTGATATATATGTATGTAATAGTTTTGGAAGGCACTGACAAATGATGGGGACATTGGGCCATCTCCCTTGTTAAAAACTAACAAATCACCTCCTGCATTTGAGTATCGAACATGTATATGGCACAGTCATAGTTACGTTTTTCTGTTGTTTCTAATGTTGAAATTTCTTCTCATGTAGGCGCTGTATTTGTTAAATTGAATCATTTGCACCTTTATTTTAGGTTGAAAATGTTATTGAATTAAAGAAACTGAGTTGCAGACATTCAGACAAGTGCATGCCACAATAATTATAACTAAGGATCACCGTGGCACAGAGCTGTTTGGCACATTTATAGTCATAGGCAGTGCTATTAAGAGGCTAGGGGAGGTTAAGCATCCCCAAAATGGTCATGAAAATATAATGCTGAAGCTTTATGTAATTTACTTGCTTGCTGATTGTTATTTGTATGCAATCGTTAACACAGGTTATTTTGGTAAGAGAAAGAGACAGAGAGCAAGAACAAGAATACCTTATGTTTAAGGCTTATCTAACATGATCATGTTTTGAATTTCTTGACAATTGTATGAAATTTTTAGGAGCGGAAGAAATGTTTCGCAAAACGTTCAAAATGGCAGAAATGCCTGTTTGAAAATAGGTTGTGTCTTTACCTCTACGCCTCATTGTTCAGAAGTTATATTAAATTTAGTGCTTTACTAATGCTATGGCAGAAGGGACAAAACTCCTGCTGGAGAGAGGTCTCCATTTTAAAATCCTTTATCTCCGACCAAATGGTAGAAATGTGAAGGGTTGATTGAGGGGGTGTTCAGTGTCATTTGCCATTGTGAGTGCTAGGTGTGTGATTCTTGGCTCTGTGGTTCATGTCTGAGAGATTGGGGTTAGGAAGGCAGATCATTTTCAAGGCAGTATAATAATAATAATAATAATAATAATAATAATAATAATAATAATAAAACTTTATTTATAGAGCACTTATCAAAACAAAGTACAAAGTGCTTCACAACAAGAGAAATAAAATACCACAGTGATGTGTGATGCCAGTAAGTATGTTTTTGGTGGGAATGGTTAACATGGTAGAAAAAGAAGCAGGGGGAACAGTACAACCAAGCAGCAACCTCTGGGGCTGAAAAATGAAGCCAACGCGGAAATGCCAAAAACCGCAGCTCCTCGAATGGCCACTTGAGGCTCCAAAATCGAGTCAATCCCGATAAGCCCCCATGTTAAAATGCCCAACTTTACAGCTGAAATAAACATGTTTACAGCCTGGTGCAAAAATCGGTTTTGGTCTCTATAGCTAATTTCTCCGTCCGTGACAACTGTACAGGGGGTGAATTTTTATATAACTCACCTGTTTAAATTATATCAAAGTTGTGCATAATTAAGGGTTGTGGCCACTTTGAGTGACAGGTGGGTGTCGTCACAGGTGGCTAGCCGCTAGCTATCTGCTAGCTCCACCCACGCTCCACCGCTTTACCCATTTTTGGATAAGCCGGAATTTAGGTGGGGCAAGGTGCAACCAAGATGGCGACGGCTGGAGCCACCACACTGAGCATTACAATGGACCTTCAGAAACCTATGGGTCACGGAGACTACGCCCATGTTTTATATAGTCTGAGTACAACAGGATGTAAAGTGCCCCGATCGGGAGCCCTTTGAGTGAAGAAAACATGATGAAACAGCCAGCATCCACCACTGCTGTCAACGCCCTTTTCTCAACGATGGTTTAATATTGCAACACTCGTGAAATTGCTGCATTATTACTCAGCAACAGATAAACAGGACGTGACTCGATCAAATCAGGTGAGAATTTAATACAAACTGAAAACACTGACAGCAGTGATTATTTTGGGTATTGAAATGCATTTATTTCACATTTAAAGATCCAGTGTGTAACATTTAGGAGGAGCTATTAGCAGAAATGGATTATAGTATTTATAAGTTTGTTTTCATTAGTGTATAATCACCTGAAAATAAGAATTGTTGTGTTTTCATTACCTTAGACTAAGCCGTTTTTATCTACAGTACAGAGGGAGCGGGTCCCCTTCTACGGAGGCCGCCATGTTGCACCACCATGTTTCTACAGTAACCCAGAATGGACAAACCGAACACTGGCTCTAGATAGGGCCGTTCACATTTTTAGCGAGTTTCGTGGCCACCGTAGTTTCTCCTACACGCTTGGAAGGGGAGGGTGATGAGAGCGGTGTTCAACTGGTTGCAAACTGCAATTTCACTGCTAGATGCCACTAAATCCTACACACTGGACCTTTAAGGTCCACAAGCTCTGAATGTGATGAATCTTTGAAACATTTGAGTTTCAAGAATGCGAGAACAGAGAAATATTTCCACAGTTGGAGGTGCCCCCGGTGTCTTCACCATCAGTTGAAACACATTTACAGGTTTTACAAGGTTGTTTCAGCTGTCTCTTTGCAGGGGAATCTAGTGCTGTTTTTTTTGTTTGGAAAGACATTGTTCCATACAACAAAACTTTCAGGACTTTTATCTATCCTCTGTCCTGGGTGCTCTTGTGTCTTTTGGAGACATACTGCACTTCAAACTGTTTAAGGTAGATGCTAAATGCACAAGACCTCCTTCAGAAAAACTGGACTGGAATGAAGAACTCAGTAATCAGTTTATTGTGCTGGCAGGAAATCACTGTGTCACTGATGATTGTGACATGACTTTAGAAAATTCATCTTCAGAGCAACAGACTGATATTTCATCAAGTGGCTGTGAGGTGAGCAATCTGGAATCACAGCCTGGGAATGTGTGTGTGTGTGTGTGTGTGTGTGTTTCTGTGTTGTGCAACTATGGTGCTACTGAGTTTCTCAGATAACAGGCTGAGTCCTGTCCTACTGAAGTGACAGCAATCAGTTCAGTAGGGCAAGTTTGTTGCATTAGTCACAATCAGAATTTTGATGCTGTATCTCTTCTATGATGTGACAGTGGTATTTATGGTGGATGTGGGGGCCCATGGCTGGACTGGCCCCGATGTGTTTTTATTGAATTTTCTTTTATATGACCGGCCCATTAAACAGGTAGATTGGTCCATTGTTTTTTTCTTGACACTGGCCTGGCCCAATCACGTCTTTAAACCCCTCTCCTGGCCTTTGGGCTCGGTGCCTTCTTTTAACAGCGCACCTGCAAAAACAGATGCCAAAATTATACAAAAACAAGAGCGAGAGAGATGCGGCCCCTGTAGTTGGGTATTATATCTCTCAGCCTCTCTCTGCCAGCCAATTACTTTTGGTCCAGTTGATTCTAACTTTACCTGGGCCTTGCCCCTTTCCCATCTCATCTTTCCCATCTGTTATGGAGTGACATTACATGCAGGGGTGTCGTAGTAGGGGGGAAGTGGGACTGACTACCCAGGGCCCCAATGGGGGGAGGGCCCTCAAAAAGCCTGGAATGTTTTTGTTTGCAAGTGATTAGTGTCATAAATCAGTTGAGAGACTGAACTTTGTATCCAAAAGAAAAATAGTGGAGGCTCTCTGAGGCCCCTCTCACCCCTTACAAAATGCCCAACATGGTTTAGTCCACCCCTGCACTAGGATTTGTCTCTAAATGCAGCTAATGCAGCCGAGTGGCTAGGTGAGACAGATACCGAGGACGTGACACGAGGTGAGCTCCGGGTCTGTGGCGTGTCTGATGTCTGAGTCACAATGTCCATGGCCATTTTTCATTCCCAGTCCAGCCCTGTGGGGGCCGATTGTAACAGATAGTCAGATAACAGAGACCTTTCAAATGTGGAGGAGGATTTGGTTACAGAGGAGGAGGAGAAGTAGGAGGAATTTATTTTATTATGGACTTTTGTTTTCTAAATCAGACTCAGGGTCAGAGTTAATTAAAAAAAAAGGAGACTTCTCAGACTGGCAGGAACACCAGACCTAGTTCCACATTCTGCCAAAATGTAGTTGGATAAGGCAGCAGCATGGCAGCCATCACACAACTGTGCTGCCAGGTAATGATGATAGTGGTGATACTGAAGTGTAGAAGTCTCTGCCAGTCACAGTTCTCCTGCCCAGTCTGAGTCCCTCCGGATCCCAAACAACGAGTACCGCCGGATGGAGCATTTTGTTGTGCCATATAAATTACCAGTTGCTAATTTTACTTATTCTAATATGGGCCTTGGTGGCTTCTTTAATTATGCTGATTTTCCTTATTGAGTTTATTGTTCCATAAGGTTAACCACTTTAAATCAATGAAGTGAAATAAAATAACAGTTTAGTCAGATTATCAGGCTCATTCATGTATGTAAAAGAAGGCAAAAGCTATAATAATAATTATTTATTTATAGCACTTATTGACATTGCAATATTTATTGATTGAAGCGCAACCCAAGACTCATTCAGAGATTTCGGGGCTAAGCCCCGGATCTCAACTCCCACTAGAACCGCCCCTGGTCCTGGCAGTGATGTGTGCAATGTTGTAGGGAGTATTTAAAACCCATCAGTCACTGGTTTCTGTGGTTACAGCAACGTTAAATCGGACTGTTGGTGATTTCAGAGCACACGCTGTGGGAACTCTGCTTAGCAACAACAATGGCATTTTTATTTTATCACATCAACACATTTCATGTTGACATTGTTGTGATGAGGCATAATATGCAAGTACTCAAACTTAGGTGGTGGTGGCCGCACCACAACGGCAAAGTTTGAAAAATCGCACAGTTTGTTACTTTGGAATACAATATGTTATTTTCACTAGGAAAAAAAATTGATTAAATAAACTATCAAAAGAACAGACAGTATCTCACAGAACGACTGCCTTGCTAAAGAAGCTGAGGGTAAAGGTGATGGACTGGCCAAGCATGTCTCCAGACCTAAACCCTGTTGAGCGTCTGTGGGGCATCCTCAAATGGAAGGTGGAGCAGCGCAAGGTCTCTAACATCCACCAGCTCCGTGATGTCATCATGGAGGAGTGGAAGAGGACTCCAGTGGCGACCTGTGAAGCTCTGGAGAACTCCAGGCCCAAGAGGGTAAAAGCAGCGCTGGAAAATGATGGTGGCCACACAAAATATTGACACTTTGGGCCCAATTTGGACATTTTCACTTAGGGGTGTACTCACGTTTGTGGCCAGCGGTTTAGACATTAATGGCTGTGTGTTGAGTTATTTTGAGGGGACTGCAAATGTACACTGTTATACAAGCTGTACACTGTGTGTACACAAGTGTCATTTCTTCAGTGTTGTCACATGAAAAGATATAATAAAATATTTACAAAAATGTGAGGGGTGTACTCACTTCTTTGAGATACTGTGAATAAATAAATATCTTTGTTTGAGCCTTTTCTAGCAAGATTGTAAAATTTGTTATTGTTTTCAATTATTTCAATAGAAATAGTTTTGCAGTGTTTTTGTTTTTGGTGCTAAACCACGCACACAGCATCACCTGAGCTCACATCTCAGGAAGCCACTTAATGAAGACAGGTGTGTTATATACCTGGGGATAGGGGAACTGTGGAAAGAGGCCATGAGAATACATGATAATAATAAAAAATAATACAGTCTTCAACTGCCACGTGGTTTGATTTTAGTTTTGTTTGATGAATTTGTTTATTTCCCCACTGATTTTGATTTCTTTGTAAACGCCTGTTTATTTTGGGGAATGTTTGCTCGGGGTTTAATTTTGTTTATGACGCAAAAGTCAGCCGAAGCAGTTTATAGCCCTCTAAAGCCTGCACCATTCACACAACCCTTGGACCACCCGAACCACCGTGGCTCATCAAACAGTGAGTAACTAATCAAAAGACAGCGTGTTGATCATGTCTAATGTTATGGCGTCTGTGGAGCTTGAGCTTAGAAGCTGCAATAATCTTCTTCCACTTTTTTAGTTTGTTTCATCATACTGCACCACATTGCTTATTTTAGTTTGTAGGTTATTTCCTCTTTTAGTTACTTTCATGAGTTTCAACTCATGTGTGATCTCCTTTTTGTCTTTTCCTGTGAAGGATGAGACATCAGCTGCATGCAGCAATAATGTAAACTACATACGTAAATGAAACTACCATTTGGGTCTGCCAGCTTCCTCTGTAGGATGATGCTTAATAGTTCTACTAATACTATAATAGTTTTGATTTCTGCTACTTTACATGCCAACATAGCTCATTGAAAAGGCTTATTGGTCTGAAAGATTATTTTGTTGGATCTGTACCTTCTTTGGTATAATGTAAAGTTTATTAAATTCTTAAAATTGTTTTTTATTATCTATTCATTTCAAATGTTTGATACAGAGAGTATTTTTTTTCTAATGAATCTGATTAAGTTAAATCTGGATTTTCAGGTGAATTCACGTTCACGTTCAGCTGAGGACTCGGCTGCCACTCTGAACGTCCTGAACCACCTGGGATTCACTTTGTGTTCCCAGCTCTTTCACCCAGTACCCCTCTCTGTCCAAACTTTTATCTCTTCTCTCACCTCTTTCTCTTCACCCTCACACTTTTCTTTCCTCCTACTTTTTTCACTCAGTTTCCACCCATCTCTGAATATTTTTTCCACTTTCTGCACCCTTTCCAGTCTTCTTTCCCCTCTATAACACTCTCATTTTCTCTCCTGCTCGTTGCCACTCACTCACCCTCCCTCACCTCGTCTTATTTACCCCCACCCTCTCTGCAGTGTTATATACAGTGTTTGGCCTTTACCCCGCATGGCCTTTATTGCAGCTCACATGATCTGTCACAGCCTCCATCTATCTCACATCCACCTGTTTGAGCTGTCTGAACCTCTTGACAGTAAATACATTTAGTACTCAGTGTGAGTTTATCTTGTTTTATTTGAACTGAAACTATGTCACATGATGAATGATGAATATGTACAAATGGCATACATCTGCCATGAAAATGTAATGGAACATTTAGAACATGGCTACCATATTTTTTGGCAAGACAAAAGGCAGTTTTGTAAAATCTTTGTGAACAAAATGTAACTTTGTAACACTACTTTTGTGCAAGAAATGCACATAAATCAGTCAAGCAGTCAAAGCCTTTTGAGGCAATTTCGTAATATCTGTTAAGCTCTGTTGAAATATTGACTGATAATAAATGTTAGTTTGTAAAGGAAGGAAGATCGCCGTGCACCTAGCTTCAAAAGATGATCCTTGAAGCTTATTTCTGTGTTCTGTTTACTTTGGACAGACTGAAAGATGTGTTTGAAATTATGTTATATTATATGTTATATTTAAGTTGATTTGGAAAGGGGTCGTGTTTCATTATTCTCTACAACTGAGGTGGTGAAGTTAGCATGACCCATAGTCCCAATGGCCAAAATTATGAAAAAAAAAAAAAAAAAAAAGGTTGAACTCCGAAAGCTCGAATTTAAGTGCTGAATGAATTCAATCACCCTGGTGACCTTGAAATCTACAGTTGCTGGAGTTGTGTCTCCATATAATTTTGGTGCTGAACTACATCTTGCCAGCAGCCTGAAAAATAAGCTTTGCCAAATAGATTAAAATGTATAGATAAGTGGTGAAAGGAAACAAGAGTAATTAAGATCTTAAATTGATTAAACTTGTTTTCATTGGCTGAAACTTATCTGATCCTGTCATCCAGTTTCCTTCACCGCTGTGTGCTTGTGTGGCTTCCAGTTACATTTTGTCCTGGATTTGTGTGTCAGCACCGTGTTGTGTGACTTTCAACACCATTCAATCAAGTCAACCTCGTTCTGCACCTGCTGTGCATGGTGAATAGGAACCCCAAACAATCACAACGAAGTGATTACCCTCTTCTCCACATTATATGTTCACCTATTCACCTAACAATAAGTTTAATCTGTGGGTGACAAACGATCCTTCACGCTGTCCTGGTTGCAATATGTTGGACATTTTGCAGATGTTGACATCACTGACAGCAACAACTGTGGTGCAGTGTTGAAAATCACGTTCAAAGTCGTGCTTCCAGCTTTTGAGTAAAGCCTAGCTCAACACGTCACAGAACCAGCAGTTCTCATTCAACTTTTGGTAGTTATACCTACAAAAAGTAATGCACTATAATATGTAGCCCACGTAATAGCAAGCCACGAGCCAGTTATATTTATCATTAGGTGGTGACCTCAGTAATTGTTATTTTCCTCATCTGACTTTCAAAGTCAGATGAGGACGTATAAAGAGCGTCAAAGTCCATGTTGTGAGGTGGATCAAACAGGATTTTCACCCAGGAGACCGGAGTTCGTGTCCTGTGTGAAACCAAAAGCCAGTGAGTTATTTTAAGTTACGCTTGCTTCTTTTAGGTTACGTACATAAGTTACACAACCTACTTAAGTAAAGTCACATGATTTACTTCACGTGACTTACATGTTTACGTCACCTAAACCTAACCTTTTGGTGCCTAAACCTAACCAAACTACAACCGTTTCACAACGTTAACCATGTGTTTGTTACGATGACGACAAAGGTCTGGTACGCCTGTTGCTAGACATTTGTAGGATTATGCATGAATAATGATGCATTACTTTTCGTAAGATATCTACGAACTGTTTTATGAGGCTACGTTGCACAGAAATCTCTCTACTGGAGACACAAATGAAAGGTTTTGGTCTTCACATCTGTTATGTCCTCGATAAGGCCAGAGGATGAGGGGAGTAAAATTGATATTTAAACCCGGTTAAAAAAAAAAAAACCCGGAAAGAAGGGAGAGGACACAAACACTGCAGAAGGTTCCACTGAGACGCCTCTCTTCATGCTTTTAGGCTCCATGTCTTTATTAGGTGATTGAGGCCAGCTGCCACCAATCACTCACTGCAGCTACAAGGCAAGAAAGGGCAATACCTGCAGAAACACAGGAGAGCACAGAAAGAAACACCCACTACGGCACGCAACAAACAAATAGAAATAAAAAGCCAGTAGCATCATTAGAAGGTTAACTGTTCACACAAGGTAATATGTACTAACAGGCCTCCCAGCAGCCTCATTAGATCACACAGTCAAAGGGACCTCTGGCTCTTTGTGCCTCATTTGGAATTTAACCTTTGAATTCTTTCTGCTCCAACTAAATAGTGTTTGTTGTGTGATGAGATGAATGACATTAACTTCAATGACAATACGCATTGTGTCTGTGTGTTCTTATGTTTGGAAGTGGAAAATGAAGGACATACAACATACGATGTGTGTCTTTGTGCAGGTGGGTATTACTAATGTTGTGGGGACAAATCTGTTTACACAGTCACATTGTGGGGACTCGTCTCCCTTAAGGGGACAAAATGCAAGTCCCCATAATGTAAGTCATTACATTTTAGAGTGAAAAAGTCACAAGAGTTATTTTCAACAAAACTGGCCATCACAAGTCACTAGTCTAACATTTTTAGAACTTTTAGAAAATAATTATTTCTCGAGAAGAGGTTGGGTGATGTTAATGTGCTGGCCAATGTTTTTCATCCTGTCCAGATCCATATATGTATACTTTTCCTTTACAGAAATAAATCCAAATAATTAGTTATTCAGCTCCCTCATAATTTATGACAAACATTAACTTTTTAAAGAAAGTACAGTAAACTCAGCTTTTGTACACTAAAAGGCCAAGTTTTCTGTTACACAGATTTCATTTACTGTTTAACTAGCTTTATCACAACATAATTAACCGTTTCAATGAGGTTTGGCTGCATGCTCAGCCTACTAGGAGCTGTAATTGTTGAGTGGTGATCAAATAATCTGTTTGTTAGCTAAATAGACAAAGTGTTCATATTTGACTGTCCACTACGGCAGTAGATATCTCTTACCTCCGAATATGGACAGAAAACATCAGGAACTTATTTCAGCTTTTAAAACACTGATCATAGAAACCTGCTGTGACAAATATATTAATCATTAAATCAAATGGCACAGAGGCTCATGATGTCTTGTTCAGAGCCGCTCCAAACTGCTAACTCTTTATTATTTCAGTTTGTCCCCATTATCCCCCCCTTTTATTTACCTAGAGATGCAATGAAGGTGGACCAGGACACAGTGTCTTTGATAATGCATCTGCAAACATCACTTTCTGTGAGGCCAACAAGCTTACCTTGCAAATGTGTGTCTGCATGTTCATATGTGGTGTGTGTTTGAACATTAAGACAGTTTATGTTAAGGTATAAAGTCAGATATTATAATATATTGATGCTCTCAGCTGGACTACCTAAATGGTTGCTGATACATTTTTTGTCCATCAACTAATGATAAGTCATCTGATAGGATCAGCTCAAAATCATCATATGACAATTATTGGTTTTGTCATTATTATTGCTAATGGTGGTGATGATTGTGTTTTTGTATGTTATGTTTATATACTCTCCTTGTAGACTTCTCTACAGCACATTGTGCATCTTAGTTTTTTTAATTTTTATGAAACACAATCGCTAGGACTTATTTTGCAATATTTAGGTCACTTTTTCCAAAAAATTTTATGTATTGTATACTACATATACTACTGAAATAACCTAACTCTTATGTTGCCTTTTATTATTATTTATTTTAGAGAGTCATGGAGATTGAAGGCAGGCAAACACCCCACATATTCATCTTTGTGGATGAGGCTGGTTTCAACTTGGCCAAAACACGGCGGCGAGGAAGGAATGTGATTGGGAAGAGAGCCACAGTGGGGTGCCAACATCACAATGTGCGCAGCAATATCAACTGATGGACTGCCGTTACACAAACCTCTAACTGGGCCATACAACACTGAGCGTCTCCTTGCGTTCCTGCATGACCTCTATGGAAGGGTTGTGCTAGGCGAGGAAAGGGATGCAGTGAGCAGAAATCAGCCGACATTTAGAATTGTATGGGACGATGTGGCATTTCACCACTCCCGTACTGTCACTGAGTGATTTACAGCCCATCCCAGGATGGCATCACTTTTCCTCCCACCTTCCTCTCCAATCCTCAACCCCATTGAGGAATTGTTTTCCTCATGGAGGTGGAAGGTTAATGACCCCCATCCACATGATTAAATGTCCCTCCTGGACACGATGAATGCTGGATGCCTGGACATATCAGCAGAAGATTGCCAGGGATGGATCAGGCATGCCAGAAGATTCTTTCCCAGGTGTGTTGCCCGAGATGACATAAGATGTGATGTGGATGAGAATCTGTGGCCGAACGCAGTAGATTAGCATTCCTATTGTATCTGTATATGTATCGGTGGATGGTGTGTATACAAGTTATTGTATTTTGGAATTACACAGTGGCAAAAACAAAGACATAATACATACTGAAGCATACTGAATTATGTCTGATTCATTCCAGTAACATATGTTGCAGTGAATTCTAAACAGTAGAGAGGTGTCCTTGTTTTACAGAAGAAAATAATGCTACCTGTTGTTAGTGTTTTTTAGGTCATTGTTTTATGAGTGTGTTTGTTGGCTGACAACCTTTGCTAGTGTTATGGAAGAAAGCGTTGATTTGAGACATGAATGAAGTGTTTTGGTAGTTTTAGTGCATTTTGAATGTGAAAGTTGGTTAGGAGAACTGTGTGAAGAGTTTGAAAAAGTGACCTAAGTATTGAGAAATGTATCCTGGTAAAAAACTGTAATGCTACTGCATATACTGCCTTCCAAAAGTGTGAATTACTGTCGCTGAGATGCTGCTGAAAAACAATGTGCACATAAACAAAATGATCTGAATGTTAAATATGTTATGAGCTCTTCATGGTGGTATTTGTATTTGAGCTGTACTGTACTGTCACTTTGTTTCTTTTGTTTTGTTTTGTACTGTCTTTGAAATTTAGTGTTATATTTCTTGTATGTTGTCTTTGTCTTGATATTGTGAAATGTTGTTAAATCAAAAATATCAGTTAATTGATTAATCATTTCAGCACTATTACGCATGAATGGTGTATTATGGGAAAACAGTCAGTGTTCATACATGTGTGAAGGTATTTTGGACCATATTCTGTGTGTGTGTGTGTGTGTGTGGTTTGATGAGGCCTCTGCTGTCTTTGTCTCCTCTCTGTCTGTTTAGAAAGACTCTGTGATGTTCAGAGTCACGTGGATTCTGGTTCTTTTCAGACTCTCCCTGTCACATTTCTCTGACAGCAGACACAACAAGACCCCATTAACATCCTCTCTTAGACTAAGAACGACAGCGTGCATTACCACTGCTAATGGATGCTTTTTCTCTCTGATGGCCTGTAGTCTGAGGCTATTTAATGATTTTTCCCCGTTCTTTCCAGCATTTAATCCAGTTTGTTTGAGTCCAGAGATCTTGTGAGCCTTTTCCATCAGTAAAGGCATGTTGATCATATTTTTATGCTCTTTTATGTACCTGTAATGAAAGAACGGTTACAAAATGCAAGTATGTAGTGTGTTAGCTGAAATAGTAGCTTATATAAAGCAATTTACAAGAGCTTAAGCCCTATATGGCCAATGACATGGCCTTTACGAAAGACCAACAGGTCAATGAGCAAACGACAAACGACACATGGAGCTGAAGCATCTGACCAGCCTCGGGAAATATCTGCAAGTGAATGATGATCACAAGAAATCATTAACAAAGGGTAAGACGAGCCAACAGCCGCAAAGTTCCTCCACACAAGTTAAACCCACAGCATTTTGTAAAGGAAAAAAATGGAATGAAGTGAATGTGAACTAGTTTTTTTTGGTACTGTGAACTTCATTTTAATCTGTGTGAACTCAACTTTGAGATAGTTCTTGTGAAGTGTGTACTTGCACAACACTGTTCATTAGCACCCAAAGAAAAGTTTAAAATTGTATTTATCAATCATAATAATCTTCTCTTATGGGTCCAATGGAAAAATCCGATAATATAAGGCTCCCTAAATCTTAATGCAAATCTATTTTAGGGTGTGACATAAAACAACTGTGAACCCCTGCTGTACTCTACATGGAAAATAATGGGTTTGTTGACACACAGGGCTCAGTCTGGATTTGAACAAGGTCTTGTTGAGGTCAGGGCTCTTTAGTCCTGCGTCACCATCTCTTTCTCTCTCCTCGGCGCTCCAACTCTACTTACATTTCCTTCCCCTGTCCTCTACTCTCTCTACTCCTCCTCCTCTCTCTTTCTGTCACCCTTCACCACTCTCTTATTACCCCTCTCCCACTAAGTCTTCCCCCTCCTGATCACAGCCCCAGCTGATCACAGTCTCACAGCGTGGCCCCGACGTGGTGGCACTAGAGGGGAATCGCGTTACAGCTGCATACTTCTGTGGTAAACCCCATCAGCTGCTTCCGCTCTACAGGTGTAGCTGCTCTTCCTCCTTAGACATGTTTCTAACAGCTGGCATATTGAAGAGAGGACACATCAACTTATCAGAGCATTTCACAGTGCTAACCAACACTATTTTATAGATTACATGAAATGAGCACAAACTCTGAAATACAGATTACCTTTTGTAAACAGAAAAAGTATGTATGTGTATGTACAATAACTGGCCTGCCGAACAGGTGGTTAGATTTTCAGACAACTTTTAGACTAGATTGTCAAAGAAAATACTGCCTTATTGATTTCATATTTTGTTCAGATACTTTTTTCTAGTTATGTCCTGCATCAACATTTTTATTTAACTAAAAGTGTATAATGAAGAAGAGCAGTTTGCAAAGTAACCAGTTACGCCAGCAGTCAGATGAATGTAGGACTAAAAAGTTAAATATGTCTGTCTGAAATAGTGGAGGACAAGTGTCCCAAACTTAAAGAACCTCAAAACTGCACTGAAGTACACAATTAGAGTTAATATATTGTGCAGAAAATGTGTTTTAGAGCTGAATGGGAGCATTTTTCACTCTCAATAACTGTACTCTATCAGTTTTACTGAAGCTTGTGTAGGAGAGAGGTGGTAGTCGTAGACAGATTACTCACTGACCTTCTAAAGTGGATGTTTGACCCCAGCAGCTCTTATTATCATCATGAATAAGTAGACCTACAACAGATAATACTTAAAAATTTCTTATAAATTTGCTGAACTCTAGTTAGTTGTAATATAGAGAAGCCTTTGTAGCTGTAGAATTATGTCTATCTCAACATCTCCATCTGTTTTCTACCAGAGTTTCAAGCTTTGCTTATCGCGACCTATCAGCAGTTTCTTTAGGTCTTATCGACGAACTGCTGACATTAGCCATGCTGTGACCCAAAATAGCACAAGACTCAGGCTGTGTCCGAAATCATCACTCATTCGCTGCTCCCTACTCACTATCTAGGGGGTTCTACATTGGCAAAATGAAAAAAACACTACTCTGGTCATTTTCTCTGTGCCGTTAATTACGTCATTGCTGTCATATAATTAAAACGTGCCAGATCGTCTGGGATACTTTCAGTCCACTATGATATGGTATGATATTTTCTCACTATACATTTGGACAGCACTACAAAATGGCAAACTCACTATATACTGTACTGCATGGTGAGTGATTTCGGCGAGAGCCTAAGAGTCTACAGCGACGTTAACGGCTCTGTGAGGCTGCACAGTGGTGTTTTGACGTCATCATGCTAATATGCTCACCATGACAATGCTAGCATGCTGATGTTAAGCAGGTGTAAAGTTTAGTGTGTTCACCATCCTAGTTTAGCATGTTAGCATGCTAACATTGGCTAATTAGCACTAAACACAAAGTACAGTTGAGGCTCATGGAAATGTCATTAGTTTTGCAGGTATTTGGTCATAAACTGGATTGGATTTTGACCTGATGATGGTACTAGAGGAAAAGTCAGGAGATCAACGAAGTTATTAGGAATTATTCTTTGGGCATCATGGATTGCTGTACCAAATGTCATGGCAATCCATCCAGTTGCTGTTGAGACATTTTACTAAAAGTCAAACATGTAAAGCTCATGATGGTCCTAGAGGAAAAGTCAGCGGATCACCAAAGGTATTAGGACTCATCCTCTGGGACCATGAATGTTTGCACACGATTTCATGGAAATCCATCCAACAGTTGCTGAGATGTTTCAGTCTGAACTTCAGATCAGATATTTCTTGATGTGAAAGAACTTCAGTGTGTTATGCTACATTTTATGAGCTTGTAGAGTAGTTTGCTACTCTCAACAAAAGTGTAGTGTTTCTGTAGCTTAACTACTTCCAATGAAGAGTACCTTACTAGCTTCAGTTTAAAAGTCATTTTCCCCAACACTGGTTTAGACATGAATTTGTCCAAAGAGACAAAATTCAGATATGCAGTCTGACAAAAAAAGACATGGGGGCATGCACTCATTTTCAATGATGTCAAGAGTACAAAGCTCACCGTGTTTATCATCAGACAATGCTGCAGCTAAGCATCGACTGGACAGGGCTGATAACCCTAACCCCTAACCACCTATTGACCTCATGTTCCTGCTCAACAGCTGCTGCTACAATTATTATTGTTGTTGTTATTATTATTATTATTATTATTATTATTACATTATTATTTTAAAATTCTATGTGAAATCGTCTTGTGTTTGGAAAGCAGACTGGTCAGAGTGTGTCTGAGGGGGGCAGTTAGTCTCAGCACCTGCTGACATAGGGGACTCTTTTCTGGGCTCAGCTCTTGGGTTTGGAGGGCTTCAGAATGGAGGGTGTCTCGGGGGCTGGATTTAAGGTGATTAAAAAATTGTGCGCAAAGTTTTTCCTTGCCACTGTCACAAAGTGCTTGCTCTTGGTGGGAATTGTTGGGTCTCTGTAAATAATATTATAAAGAGTACGGTCTAGACCTGCTCTATAGAACAAGTGCAATGAGATAACTTCTGTTATGAATTGGCGCTATATAAATAACATTTAATTAAATTGAAAAATTTGACCAGAAGGATGAAGAGGATTCCTCACCCTCCTCATCCCTCTATTGATTTTGGCAATTGGGTTTAACAGATCAATGTAGTCCAATAATCCAGTGTTCACACTCTATTGCAATTAGTTATTTTCATTTGTCTTTTTTGCATCGTGTCATGGAAACTGAAAATATGTGTTTCTGATTGGCTGGCAGGTGTCATACATCAGGACACCTCAGACAGTTAAGGTCACCAGTTTAACCAGCGTTTTAAATCAGTGCTCAGCATATATTAATTTGCAGATAACCATAGCAACAGCAGTGGTGGAATGTAACTAAGTACATTTACTCAAGAACTGCACTTAAGAGGTACTTACTTTACTTCCATTTTATGCAACTTTATACTTCTACTCCACTACATCTCAGAGGGAAATATTACCACACATTTATCTGACAGCTTTAGTTCATTCTTAAACATCTACAGCAGTAAAATGCAACATACACATTAATGCATTTTTGATTTAAGTTTCTATATGTTGCAAAAACAGCATGCATATTTCTGCTTTTGTTCTGTCTTTCTTGTTTCTTTCTTTGCAGAACCAGAAGCAGAAGGCATAAATGTCTCCCAGGCTGCCTGTCTCTGTTTATTACATTTAATAAGTACTGCTGACTGGCTGGCATCAGGTCTTGGAGCAGTGAGCTTTATTAAACACAGGATGCCATAACACATTCTTTTTACTGCATTATGTAACTGAACTTTTAAAAAGAAGCTCTTTGAGTAGCAGTTTGCTATTGGGCAACAATCATCCACTCTGTTTTCATCTGGTGTGCAAATACACTGGTTTGTATCAGATGTGAAGGCTGATAAGGTAAGGTGGTAAGGTGAGTCAGGTTTCATTAATCTCTGTTTGCCAAAAACACCTTATAATATGTTTACACTTGCAGAAGCAAAGAAAGTTATTTCTGTGAAACAAAGAAGTTAGGTTTCTTCTGGTCCTTGTTCAAGCCTGAACCAATCATGTCTTCCCACAAAATAAATACAGAACTCTTTTATCATGTGTGATTTACTACAGTACCTGAGCCAGGAAAGTTCCTAACATGAAACTCCCAGTACAGTTAAAACTCTGACACAGGCAGTGTTCTCACTACCACGTTAAAATCTTTTCTTTTCTGCAGCAGCTGAGGAACATTTAGTACTGCAGAGTGAATCTGGCACCTGAACAGCACTTTGTACCCAAATATGGCGTAGTGGTCAAGACCACAAACCACAAACAGCTCTGCTAATCTGCCATAAGAACTTCTCTCCTGATTCATGACCTCCTCTGCCTTCCTGCTGTCTCCAAATAGTGCACGATTCTCTCAAAAGTTAACGATTTCAAACCTGAGGCATTTCCCTCAATCAGAAATCAGTTCTCAGTAGTTGTTGAGGTCCTGGAGCTCAGCCCCAGAAACGCCCGTGCAGGTTCTGTGACGACGCCAGCAGTGGCAGCGTGAAAACAAGAAGGTCTTTGTTGTTAGTTGTTTTGTTTTTTTTGCTAAATACTCCCATCTGAACGCTATAGAGACACTACTGTATTTGTGCACGGTTGGTTGTGTACAGAAGTGTTTGTGCTTTGTGTCACAGTGGGGGTCGAAGGATTTTATAGAGTTTGCCAATTGAGTATTTATTTTATTAATTTCTAGAAACTTAAGTGTTGCTTCATGTTTGGAGTCTTTGTTTCATACATCTGAATTAGCATTTCTATGTCATCGTAGACTAAAACTCTCCATTGAAACCACACAAATTCAATATTTTAGATAACAGACTCAGAACAACTGTGCAATGTTGGGGAAACCGTGGAATTTATTAATGATTAATCATTTGCTTTGGCAATAGAAAAATATCACCACACTCCTAGCACTGGACATTTGTTCACTTAAAACTACCTATGTTTATGCTTTCCTGAAAATCACCGTCTTACAGTTGTGAGACTAATCACTGTCCTCTAAGAAGCAAAGGCAAAAGTAGCATGATGTGTTATGGCATCAAAATGTTAAAGGAGGTGGTCGGGACAACGCGGTTCACATCCGTACTCGTACCAGTCAATAGTCAACATTGGTTTGTTTCAACTGTGACCATGGTCTTTTATTGTAGCTTTAATTAACATTTCATTTATTTTTACACGTGACTCCACCTTACTTTCTCTTACAGCACCACATGTCAGCTAACTGATAACATGAGTCACGGCTCATGTCTTATGCTAATTATAGTATTTCGTGTGTGTGTGTGTGTGTATATTTCTGGCTCATGTGCCTCCTTACATGCCAAACATGTCTCTCTTTCAAGTACAGACCATCTTCCAGCTCAGAGACAGACTCTCTGTTTCATCGAGCAGCTCTTCAGGCCTCAGCAGACCAAAGTGGACTACACACAGACTATTTCCATCCTGGTTAACCACCATTACACTCCTCCTTCTCACGACAAAACAGAACGTTTGTGCTAAGACAGACGTGCCTCTGCAGGTCCAAACCTGTGAGCCTTTAAAAATCATCTATAACATTCTAAATACATCTCTGCTGGTGGACTGTCTCCTGGACAAATCCATATTTTTGTGTTTTATGTATGTATACAGCTCTATATGCATTAAAGTTGAGCTCTCATGTGTTTACTTACTCTTGTACACTCCTTGATTTCCAACAGGTTTGATTGTGTAATACATATTCTCACATAAATTTGTGGTTACTTAAACCTGAAATGTTGGGATCATATGCTATGAAAAGTGACTCTCCAATTTTGTTTTTATAACATAACTACCTTTTTGTCTAATTAGTATGAAAATCCCTATTAC
Source organism: Siniperca chuatsi (assembly GCF_020085105.1). NCBI lineage: Eukaryota > Metazoa > Chordata > Actinopteri > Centrarchiformes > Sinipercidae > Siniperca > Siniperca chuatsi. Next base: position 27,611,498 of record NC_058052.1, read on the forward strand.
TAGGTCCACTCGTTTCTCTTATATCAAAATATATATCAGATGAAAAGTAACATTTACTTTTCTACAAATAGGTACAGATTTACACAATTGCAAAATTAGACTGGTTTGTTTCATAAAAATAGCTCAGCTTTTCTAAACTTTTAAAGCTTTTATTTTAAAGACAGCAATCAACATCTCCAAAAACATGAATTGTTGGGGTCATAAAGAAAAGACGACAACAACAATCAGAGCCTCGCGCACTGTCGCTGTGAACATTGAAAATCACAGTAGGAAAAAATATTATAATAATAATATAATTCTACCTTCAATTATTCATTCTTTTGATTCTACAGTATGTGCAGTCATGCATCTGTGCTTTTGTGTGGATGACTGGGTGTGTGTTGGTGTGCATGTGTTCACATGTACATTAAAGCATGTGTTTGAGTTCATACACGTGTGAGCAGGGTTTATCATTGTCTAAAGCCCTGTCTCCACCCAAAGTACCCAGAACTTTTATTCCCAGGAACTACTTTTCAAGGAACTAAAAGGTTCATTCAGCCCATTGTTGTCTTCGTTTCGACCGTGGTCTAAAGATCCCACCACACAGCTGCATAACTCCATTGTTTTAACTTAAACACATCACCTGCAATTCAGCACATGGTATGTGGCTTATTTTAACATATGCACTCTCACCTGTTTTAAATACTGAGCTTACCGGTGTTTAATGGTGAAATTGACAGCTACTACTTCCTCAGAGAATTGTAAACATTAGAATATGGTAACACAAGCATAAGCATTATATGTCTTTTTACATATATAGCAGTATATATGTGTTTTCAGATACAAGAACAGCCACTATACACACATTTGGTTCCACAACTATTTATTAATCTGCAGAAATATAAATGTGCAAAATACAGCGTTTGTGTGCTTCAGCAGGAGGCGTGGGACGAGGGCTGCTGTTGGTCGTACTATAAACACATTGGTCTGCAGCCTGCAGTTCAATGTACCCGTCTGTTTCATCTGAAAAATACGTTGGAAAAAAAAGGTTGTGTCTCACTGCAACGACATTAACAAGATATAATTTTGTACGATCGATTTAGCCAACCCTTGCCTTAACGAACACCACGATTCTACACCATTAGCGGTTGGCATTAGCATGTAGCTAACATTAGCTGGTCATCTGGCAGACTGGGCGCTTTCCCAGTGGGCTGACGTGCCTTTTGGGCCGACACAACTAATTATTTTTTTGTGTGTGTGTGTGTCTGACCGGCCCGTAAAACAGGTAGATCAGCCAATTGTTTTTTTTCTTGACACATCTTTAACCCCCTCCCCTTGCCTGGGTTCAGTGCCTTTATTAAACAGCGCATCTGTAAAAACAGAGTGCCAAAATTATACAAAAACAAGAGCAAGAGAGATGAGTCGTCGGCTCACTTTGATTATGCACCAGTGTGGCTGACTGGGCCAGTGCTGGCCCACTGTGGTCGGGTATTACATCTGTCAGCCTCTCTCTCCCAGCCAATTACTTTTGGTCTAGTTGATTCTAACTTTACCTGGGCCCCGCCCCTTCCCCATCTCTGTCTCTGACATTAAATGGATAAATAGTGGAGTGGAGCAAGATGGACGAATAAAAACAGAAAAAAAACGTAAATGTGGTGCTGAAAAGCTGAGAGAGAAGAGTTTGAAGTCCATTGAGGCTGATGCAGCCAAATGTTTTAAAATAACGAATTATTCATTTGGCGTCGTTACCTGTCAATCATCTCAGCCTAGTGAGTCCGCAGTCACTGGCAGCAGAGAGGAGAGAGAGCAGCCCAGTGAGCCCAGTGAGCCCAGTGAGCCCAGCGATACCAGTTCTACTGTTAGTCAAGGTTCTGCAGCTGAAGCCTTAAGACAGAAGACAAAAATGATAAGATAAGTAAGGTTTGAGTTTGGCTAGCTGGCTATTTAGCTTGTGTTCCATGACTTAAAAATTGTGTTCATATCACAGCACGGTCCCACGCCACCGGAACCTTTCATGTAGTCTTCCAATTTTCTTTCATCTCGGTGGAACCCCTGAGGATCGATAAAGGACGTTCAGTAAAACTAATCAAACACACTGGTACACACAAACACACACTAAAATAATACGACCTGTGCCGAGAGGTTGCTTATCTATCTGGTCACGTGCCAGAGAAAAAGCTGTCCTATCTGATGACCTTTGATCTTTCTACTTAGACAACATGCATGCTCAAGCCATAACACACACAGACACCGTCAGAACATAAGCAGTCCGTTCATTTGTGTGGCCTTGTAAAGTCCAAGTACACATACACACACACACACACACACAGAAATGTATGTAGCTGCTGTGTTATCCTTTTAGCATGCAGAGGCCTACAGGTTGATGGGCTACCATTTGCAACCTAGCTGAGTTAGCTAACTTATTAGCTACCATTTAGTTACCACTAACTTTAACTATAGAGCCCCAACCAATTTCATTTATTTGAAATATGCACCTCAGTAAACTTGATATATTTGAAGAGCAATAATGATTCATTCAGCACTATGTTGTGTGGAGGACAGTTACTAAATGAACTGTGTTTTTCATTCTTACTGGTGAATATTTTAGTCTCCTTAAATGCCGTGAAATATATAAAAACAGTTTTTAAGTTTTTAACTTCTTTTGGGAAACCATGCAGACATGTTAGCCACCTCTTGCTGGAAATCGTTTTTTTTAAATGGTGCTCCTGTTTTTGTCTGTCAAATGTATTTCACCTTTTTATCCTCAGTGTACTCCTAATCAGTTTTATATAAAAAATAGCTTAGAAAGATCAACATTTTAGTAAATAAAGAATTGTCCTTAAATGACTTTGTGTAACCTGTTTAAATCTCACAGACTTTGATTTGTTTTTGTGACCTTACTATCACTGCATGGGAGGTTTCTGTCTATGCATCTTCATTGCATCATTTCGGTCCAGTCATTGTCTGGATACAGTCCGTCCTCAATTAATATTTGACCAATTTTGGACTGTCAGCAACATGTGACTCTAGCTGCACATTTCCTGGCTGGCAATGCAACTATTTACATAATGTGTCCCTCTCCGAGACGCATGATAAAGCTTATACTTAGGGCTGGCTTGGGTGAGTCCTGAACCATCCCTTAGTTATGCTGCTATAGGCCTAGACTGCCAGGAGACTTCCCATGATGCACTGAGTTCCTCTCTCCTCCTGTCCCTCTCCATCTGTATGCATTTTTATCCCATTGATGCACATTACTAACTCAACATCTTCTCTCTCCCGTAGTTTTGTGCTTTCTCATCTCTCTCCTCTCTCCTTGTGGAGCTGCAGAGACTGGATCTGTGGTTGAGGGCCAGCTGCTGCCCTCGTGTTCCTGCTCGACAACTGCTACTACAGTTGTTATTATTAGTCTTATTACTATTATTATCCCCCCCCCTTCTCTCTCTACCCAACCGGCAGTAGTGGATGGCCGCCCACCCTGAATCTTGTTCTGCTCGAGGTTTCTGCCTCTTAATGAAAGTTTTTCCTTGCCACTGTCGCCAAGTGCTTCCTCATGGTGGGATTTGTTGGGTCTCTGTAAATAATTTTAGTACGGTCTAGACCTGCTCTGTAGGAAAAGTGCAATGAGATAACTTCTGTTATGAATTGGCGCTATATAAATAAAACTTAATTGGAAACACAACTCTTACTTATTTTGTAACACTGATGATTCAGGAGAGAAAGGATTAGTCAGATTAGTAGATAAGTCAGAAGGGGTTGAAGGGGCTTTTAAAACTCAGTTGGTCTGGTCTACACTATGTTTTCACCAGTTGGATTTCCTCCCGGCATTTTCAACTGCAGGTGGATAGCATTTCAATGGAAATGGCAAAGAAACCACAGTATACCAGTATGTGACATGACTTTAAACAAACAAAAAAAAAGATAAATGATGCAACTTTCATTCAGTCATTCATTCTTGAGTTCATTCAGAAAGGAGAAGAAGCTGTGGCTGTCTGGGAGGACATGTCAGCCAAATCTTCTGTAAGAAAATTGGCTACCTAAACCACAAAGAGTTCAACAGCGTCGGAAAGAAAAAACACAGCAGTATGTAAATTATGCAATACAACGCTTACTGAGAGAGTTGGGACCACATCAGACTTTTATCAGCACTTAGAAAAGAAGCATAAAGAAAAGTGAGCTAAGTGTAATTGATGCTATCAAAGCTAGCTAGCTAATGTTAGCAATCTGCCTCTGCACCAAAACTCTTCAGAAATATCTTTATTTTTTTCATTTAGCGAACATTTGCTGTACATATTAGCTACCTACCTAAAACATCAATTAAAAGCAGAGCTGTAATTAGACGCCAATCCCTTTTACTGGCCAAGTGTGGCTACACGTTTTGACAAATAAACGCAGGTCTCAATTACATGGCAGGTCTTTGGATGTATTAAACCTCTTAAAGCCCACTGGGTCACCCGCTTGAGCTAGTTCTAAGCAACAGAGGTTGTTAAAAGCTCATATTTTACTTCAATGTCCAGTTAACAGTGCCAGGGGGTAGGGGGGAAATAATGAAAGTGTGGACACACTATTGATACAATGACTTGATATGTCCTTCATTGTTTGCTGACATACCTTACTGAATTCACCACTGACATTAAGACAGAAAGGAGAAAGGAATGTAAACAGGAAAACTAAACAGAGAAAAGGAAATGAGAGTAGGCCATGCAATAAACTGAAAGACAGAGAACGGTACTATACAAACAGATACCTGCATACGTGTGCAAAGACAATGAAAGAAGAAGAAACAGAAAGATGGAGGGTTGGAGAAAAAGAGGCTGTTTACAGTGATCCATCAGGAAATTACAGGCATTAAAGGAATGTGGTTTCATCAGCCAGGTGGAGATGAGCTGGAGCATGAGGGCAGGTTGAGTTCAGGATGTGTCTTTTGAAGCTGATATGGGATCAGCTTTTCCATTTTCCACACTAAACCCCACAGTGAGAACTGGAGGAGTAGGACAGTGATCTTTCAGTCATCCAGGTCAGACTCACCTCCGAAGATCAAACTGGAATCTGTATAGATTATCCAACAAACTGTTTCAAAATGAAAAGCAAATGCATGTACAGTATGCTTTAAACAAAATATATTCTTCCATTTAAATTCATAAAATCTTTTCTTTTGTTACATATAAATGTATGGGATTTTTCAAGTTCTGCAGGTTGTTCCATGTTTGGAGAAATCATATTTTTTTATCTATATGTTCCAATGATCAGCCATGACTGTTTTTAGAAACAATAACAAAACTTAACTCAAAACCATGGTGAGTAACAACATCGAAATACCTCCAGATATACACAGACAATACAAGTGTGTAGATCAGTTCCTACGATCACTGGCATGGTTACTGGTTAAAATACCACTGCTATGACCCATGAAAATGTTATGTCATAGTACTGTTAAGTGCTTTAAGTAAAGATTCTCCATATATAAGAGAAATACCCAGAGAAGCAAAGTCAAGCATGTACTTAAAGAGTTAAAACTATGATAAAGTAGGAATTTTTAGGCTTCAGAAGGTCATCCTGCTGCAGCCTGAGGTCTTTCCTTTGTGCATGCCAAAAAAAGGGAGTGAGCATTCTTCCTGCTGAATATGAATCCAGCATGGACAGCAGAATAAATAATTAAAATGAGTCTGAGGAAAGCAAAGAAAAACACTTGCAGGCAACTGAGGCTTTTTTCTGCTTTCATCCTCATTCAAATGTACAATAAACTGAGGGTTTTGCATTATTTTGATGTGTGTGTTTAGTTTGTATTCAATGTGGGGTCTGGAGTCAATGGAGTTTGAGGTTTCGTTATTTATTATAGGGTCTTGCAAATTGTCCAAGTCATTAATTTAAAATTTATGAGGTAGAATTGTGTGTGCAGCATGTATTTGCACGTAGAATCAGGTATTTGAGAGAGATTTTTACACATGCGAGACTGAATGTCTTGTAAGTGGTTGTATTAGTGGCTCTTGCATGCATGAGTGCATCATATAGGTCAACATAAACTTCTGGCATGTTAATTGTGTTTGTATTTGTGTGCTTAAAGGTTCTGTAAATGAGAGTCTGAACATTAATATAGCAGCAAACAATTATTTACTATAAAAAGATACAGCGGAGTAATGGCGTTCTGAGCAGAGAATGGCGTCACAACCCCTCTGCCTGTGTTGTTATCGCAGCCTCTCTGTGCTTTGTTTATACAGCCTGTTCCTGTTCTGCAGGCACCTTCTGGAAAGCCCCCAAGAAGGAGGCATGGCTCTCGCCGACGTGCCCAGTGCCTCAGAGCCATCATCGGCCCTGCCTAGTCCCCAGTCTATGGACCAGTCAACTCCTGTTCCTTCAGTCATCAGTCTGGCAGACACTTGGATACTGACTCAGGAATGGGGCCACCATTGGCTTGGAAGGTGAAGGCGACAGGGGTGCCCGTGGTCATCGGAGCACTTGGGGCAGTGACCCCCAAACTGGAGGAGTGGCCACAGCAGATCCCTGGAAGAACACCAGACATCTCAGTCCAGAAAAGTGCAGTACTAGGAACAGCAAAGATACTGCACAGAACCCTCAAGCTCCCAGGCCTCTAGTAGAGGACCCGAGCTCGAAGGATGAGACCACCCGCGGAGGGTGAAGGACGAAGTTTATATATACAGTATATATATCTCCTTTCTCCAATAAAGGCCTGTTTTTCACTTTCGTTGAGATAAATAAAGGCCCCGCCCTCTGATTATGTATTCACACGAATAAATTATTACTTTAACTTAAGTGTTTGTAAACACAAGACTTTTTACTCCTATGTTGACAAACATCACTTATGTAATCAAACCTTAAGCAGCATCATAAACCATGATTAACTTTGATTTGTTGTTACGTATGAGTCACAGTTCTAAAGGACCTGTCAATCAAATGGCAGGTAGGCAGATCCAATTTTGTGTTTTGAATTTTTGTCATAGGAGTACTTGTTTCATTATGGATCACTAACTGTAATTTTATTCATACCTTATTTCGCACATTGGGAAGGCATTGTAGACTCAAAGTAAAACAATGCTGCTAGAGCTGATAAAAAATATTGGAAAAAATATTAAAATTATTACTATGGTTTTCATTTGTATTTTATTATCATAATTATGTGTATATTAAATATATAAGCACTTGCTTTACAACACCTAATAGTTTTTGTTTTTCTTGATGTGTTGTTCATCAAAAATGTATCATAAAAGCATAGTCTGCAAAAACTACCAAAACATTTATAACAAAAGGGTCAGGAGTCATCTTAGCACAAATATAGAAATTTATTTCTGAAAGGGAAATACATGACTGACATTGTGCATGTCAGCAACACACACCTTCAAGTGAAATAAAATGCTGGGGCACAGACCTCTCCTTACTGTGAGAAAAAAGTAGATTGTTTCAAAAAAGAAAAATCTCAATTCCAGCCACACATACTCACTCATCACAGAATTGCACTTGAAAACAACCAAATAAAAACAATCGGTCTTTACGTCATTCCTTTCTTCACATCCCGTAACCACAGAAATTTCCAAACTTCTTCCCTGTTTGAGACAACCAGTCACATACAGCGTCTCGCTTGTGGCACATCTGTTGATAGCAGCTCAGTTCCTTAACAAACTTACCTCAAAATTCCATCAGCCAAACATTTTTCATGAGACAAACGTGCAATTTACATGGAGGGAAAGAAAGGGCTGCATGAATCAAGTTTAAAAATTAAATTATATTAGTGTGCATTTTTCATTGGAAATGAATCAGCGGTGTTTCTTTTAGTAGAGAAGCATTTTATCGCCATGCACTCCCGGTACTTTCCCTTCAATATGAAGGACTTAATCAGCTCCATTTCCACTTCTTCAGTTTACAGACATCACATTGAGAGGGACATCTCAATCCAATCAGTGCACATTTAACCAATACATCAGGCCCTCAAAAGGGGCTTAACATTTGTTGTGGACTGTACAAATAGCCTGTATTTTAGTGGGCAGGCACTCTGAGAAGGCACATTAATATGTTACAAAAGAGGAATATGTGAAACGTGATAGATTTCCCCCATTTATCCCTTGTCCTCCAACCACAGATCATCAAGTCTCTCAGGACAAATGACCACGTTACAGCAAAAAGCAGTAAAAATCAGTTGAGCACAGTACAGTTAGGTTTCTGTCTGGTTTGTGCACTTCCACTGCTAAAAAAGTAGTAGTTGTTTGCTTGAGTTTAGTTTCTGGCTGAGAGCCAGTGTAAGCTCAAACCCACAGCTGGATTCGTACTGAATGCCTTGTCAGTGTCTGTTATCTTATTTTAATGCCACTTCAGCAAACATTCTGATGTTTTCACCAATAAGGCACAGTATTATCAATCTGACCCCAGCTCTGCCAGCCAGGAAAGAGTCCACTGGACATGCGTGGGCTGCCAAACTGATCATGCTCCATCTCCAGCAGCTTCACATCCCCGTTTTTATGCTCTGAAGGCTTCTTCTGCTCAACAGAAGTTGGGGGTGTCAGAATCTTCAGGTCCTCTCCATTCCAGCCAACATGCTTAAGAACATAGTTCTTGCCGTCATTATTGTCCCAAAAGGTCTGGTCCTGGACTTTGAAGCAGATGCAAAACTCGACCCGATTCTGTGGTGGGATGTAGGTGGGCAGCTCCAGGACGAATGCAAAGGTGTCAGTATCCTGGCAGCTGTAGACGTTGTTCATGAAGGAGCATTCAACGTCGGTGAAGCTGGCCCATGAGTCGAATGTGGTGCGCACATGCACCAACTTCTCAAACCCCATGTTCCGGACCTTAATGGTGCCGGTCAGCGAGCGCTCTTGCAGGGAGCAGTTCTCCAAGCAGACTGAGTTCTGAATCAGGCGGTTCCGAAAATCCAGGTAGTCAGCTGAGGGCTGTTTAAAGTCCAGTGTCAGGCTGCGCACCGAGCTGATCTTAAGATCCATTGTGGCTGCTTCCAGGTCTGCCATGTCAAACTGCAGCTCCTCCATGATTCCCCTACAATGCTTGTTTTGATATGGTTCATCATCGAATTTGGAGAAGACGTGGATGGCAGTGAGTGACATGCCCTTCGTGTCTGCAAACACCACCTTCTTCTTGCAGACCTTGTTGTTGGTGTTCCAGCCGATGCAGCCGCCATCATTCACTGCTTTCTGCTGGTTGCTGAGGCAGGGCCGCAGGGGTTTGTAGAGTTGCTGGTTGTGGCCGTGGGTGGTGGACTGGTTGACCCTGTTCTTGGCCCTCTGCAGCTCGTCGTAGGAGCTGAGGAAACCTCGGAGAGGAGGTGGAGAGTGGCTGATGTAAAATCTCATAGCCACATCCATCGGCATTACTGGACCAGGCATTGCTGATGGACTAAAAGACCTGAGCACGCTGAAAGAGAGAGAGGGGAAGAGAAGAATGGAGGTGGTGTGAGAAAGAGAGAGAGAGAAGGAAATTGAGAGAAAATTTGAGGGAGGTGGAAAAAGAAAAAGGCAGATGGGGAGAGATTAGAACAGTGGCTACTGTATGGAGTTTTTAAAGAAAGCAGTTTCACTTTTCTGATTTAAAAAAAGTTCCGGTTTGATGAAGCTCGTCCCTTCTACGATGACGCCAATACTTTGCAATTTCTGCGTAATGAATAGTCCCCATCTTATAAATTATGTCTCTGGTTATGTAATGGTCAACTATGCAGAGCAAAATTAAACTTGGCTTGGAATCAAAATCATCCACACAAAAGATGTAATACAGATGTTCAATATTCTCTACATTTCGGCATGACATGCGTCACTTTTGCAAAACCAAAAACAAACTCTTTCTATGATCCTTACCTTGCAGCACTCATGGAATAAACAGAAACACTTCCAAGGAGAAAAGATCTTTTTCAAAGTTTTCAGTCCGTTTGACTTTTTCTAAAAGTGCATGCCGTCGTCACTCCCCCTTTTCTTCAACCTCTCTCTTGCTCTCTTCCTGCCTTTCAGTGCTGAGGTTGCTCAGCAGTCAGAGATTTCAACTGCCACATAGAGACAATTTGCATATGCTGTCATATGGTTCCTCAAACAGCCAATGAAAAGTTCATGGAATTCCTTGCCAACCAATCAGCACAAACTTGACCTGGGTGCCAACCAGCTGATAGGGGAGTTTCGCCTGCATGGGCCTCATGGCTGGGATGCCTCAGCCTGTTGCCTCAGCTGCTATTTGAGAAACATGATGGACCCCTGCTGGTATTGCAGATGATCTTCAGATTACTCTCTGCACAGTGCTGCATAAACCCTCTGGCTCTTCCCTTGCATGACTGGGATTCCCATAACATAGTCCCAGAGACTTTGGAAAAATTCCTTACTCTGATTTGTTTCAGGAACCCTTTTTAGAACACTTTTCTTTCTACTATATGGTAACATTTTTAGATGGACATTTTTAATCCAGCAAAGGGGTTCTTTAAATTTGAAAGATTTTTATATCTATAATTTATTTTGGAAAAGTGAAGCTTTGTAAACCACGGACTCACGCTGTTCTTTTCCACAAATCAATAATTTAATCCATAGTTTTATTTAACCATATTATAATGGCTGGCAATCACTTTGTGCTTCATTTTTCACTTTTGAAATGGAATTTAATTTTATTCTCATTCTGCTGGGTCGGCACATTTGTGGACCAATAAGAAGAAATAAAAAAGCACTAAACAAACACTCAAACTAAACATTCATTTAAAAAACAAATTTGAATATCAACATTGAAATGGCTTTATGGGAAGAAATATCTTTTAAAATGTGAAAAATAGACCACACTGATATTGAGCTATTGTGATTTCTGGAATGTGTTTTGCAGTCTTGTAATGAGGATTATGTTGTTCTGATGTGATGGCATTTTTACACCTTAGGTATAAATTAAATAATTAATGTCACTGCAAACTCATGGGCTTATCTTCCATAGTCATCGTGTTACGAGGATGTCAACGCAGATCAGGCCAAAATACATTTGATATGAGAAAACACTTTGCCTAATTAGTGCTTACTGAATATTTAAATACTTTTAAATTTTACAGATGTTCAGTAAAACATATTCATGCCCAAAGATTAAAAACTTATGAAGTAAAAGTTGAGGGTTTTGGATTCCTTCTCTTGGTCACAGTTGTTGCTGTTTTGACTTCCATACATGTTGACAGAGATGCTATTTTTAAAGCGTATTTGCTTAATTGATTTCCAGCTGTGGGTTAAACATTATCCTCAAAAACATCAAATGGAACAGAGTCAACTTTATTTGGAGAATGGAGACAGAGGGAGGATTTTTAACAACTGACAGAAATGGGTGAACTTAACTCTGTTTAATTTTAATTTGTGTACTGTGGAAAACAATTCACTCAGTCACACTGAAATCTCATCCTGACCACATTTTTTCATCATCTGGTAACAAGCCCTGTCTGTGCCCCCTAGAGGCTGTGCTGCTCCAAACCAAAACTAGAACAAAGTGGTCTGAACTGGGGGACCGACTGTTGTCCTCAGAGCTCTGTGCTCTCACTAACAAGTATAATAAAAATTGTTCACAGTGGTGTGCAAAAGTGTTTGCCCCCTTCCTGATTTCTTATTTTTTTGCATGTTTGTCACACTTAAATGTTTCAGATCATCAAACAAATTTAAATATTAGTCAAAGATAACACAAGTAAACACAAAATGCAGTTGTTAAATGAAGGTTGTAATTAAGGGAAAACAAAATCCAAACCTACATGGCCCTGTGTGGAACAGTGATTGAGACGAAAACCACTGCTGAGCAAAAAGAACATCAAGGCTCATCTCATTTTTGCCAGAAAACATCTTGATGATCCCCAAGACTTTTGGGAAAATACTCTGTGGACTGAAGAGACAAAAGTTGAACTTTTCGGAAGGTGTGTGTTTCATTACATCTGGCGTAAAAGTAACACCACGTTTCAGAAAAAGAACATCATACCAACAGTAAAATATGGTGTTGGTAGTGTGATGGTCTGGGGCTATTTTGCTGCTTCAGTACCTGGAAGACTTGGTGTCTACCAAAAACTCCTGAAGGAGAATGTCCGGCCATCTGTTCATGACCTCAAGCTGAAGCGAACTTGGGTTCTGCAGCAGGACAATGATCCAAAACACACCAGCAAGTCCACCTCTGAATGGCTGAAGAACAAAATGAAGACTTTGGAGTGGCCTAGTCAACGTCCTGACCTGAATCCTATTGAGATGCTGTGGCATGACCTTAAAAAGGCAGTTCATGCTCGAAAACCCTCCAATGTGGCTGAATTACAACAATTCTGCAAAGATGAGTGGACCAAAACTCCTCCACAGCGCTATAAAAGACTCACTGCAAGTTATCGCAAACGCTTGATTGCAGTTGTTGCTGCTAAGGGTGGCCCAACCAGTTTTCAGGTTTTCACAATAATAACCTTCATTTAAAAACTGCATTTTGTCTTTACTTGTGTTATTTCTGACTAATATTTAAATTTGTTTCATGATCTGAAACATTTAAGTGTGACAAACATGCAAAAAAATAAGAAATCAGGAAGGGGGCAAACACTTTTTTACACCACTGTATATTCAGTCCCATCTCATTCACCTGTATCTGCAGCCCCTTCTTAGCTGGAGGAAAAATCCCTGATTCACCCAATCAGTCCTTTGAAAAATCTGATCTGTAATTGATTTCAGGGTCTTGGATTGGGGTTTTCTTTTAATTATTGTCAGGTACAGGCTGCTTTCTGTCCTTTGCAGACCTCTATGTCAGAGGGCAAGATTCCTCTTGTTGCTCACATTGCTGGAGGGTTTTCCCCCTCAGCGATGCCTCTGTGTAGCTCGGAATCATCTGCAGGGAGACTTTAGACTCTCAAAGTACCAAACACGCCACTTTCACATGCTCATAAAGACAACAGACAGTATTTATCACAGCCTTGTCTGGCTGGCTTTCAAAGGGTTACCAAGATCAATTTCAACATGGCCTCAGGATTGCATCAGAAAAAATATTTCTTCACATAGGAACATTTACAACCAAATAAACTCAGCAGTGATGAATAATACTATAAAAGTAAAAAATAAAACATTTCCAAACACTGATAAAAGGTTTATATACGAAGACAAATCAAGTAAATATTACGGTTTATAAAGAGACCTTACTTTAGAATTTCCATTAGGAACATACAAAATGTCATATCAAACTTTAGACACAGTTTCACATGTAATTTGATTGTTGCCTGTGTATTGTTCATGTGTGCCTTTTATTTTTTACCTCTAGTAAAGAAGTTTGTTTTTATCCATATTTTTGTTTGTAAGATATGTGAAGAAATACATTTTCTGCTTTTGGTTTAAATTCGGTGGACATGTCAACTCTCTGCAAGGATCAGCTGTTGATTTTGGCGGTGATGTGTATGAGAGATTTCCATAATTGGGTTCTAACTGAGCTCTAACTATCATGCAGTGTTCATGTCGTAATTAGAAGTCTGGGATTTCAAAGTAAACCTAGAAAACAAAAAGGTTAAACAAGCTAAAATCATACTGAGGCAACGCTGTGCAAGTTGGGATGACCTTATGAAACAACGGGTAAATCAAATGAATTATGAAAAGTGGGGGAAATTACAATACAGGAGAGGAGCTCTAGAGTGACAGCAGTTATATTCCACTCACTCAGAGGATGTTACCTCACAGTTAGTTGCAGTTTTGTGGTCATGGTGTTTATCAGAAACAGTGTTGCTCAAGAAATGCAAAAGGGAATTATCTAAAACCAACAAACAAAAGCTGCTGTACATACATACATACATACATACAGTACATACATTCAGCCATCGACTGGGCTCTGACTACAGTTATTTTCATTTTCAGTTAATTGTTTAGATTTATTATCTTCGCAATTAAGTGATCAAGTGTTTAGTCTATAAAATGTCAGAATATAGAGACATGCAATTCAAATTCAATGACCTTTACTGGCACATCTGTGCTGCTTGTGCACATATTGCTAAACCAAAAATTCTGACCTAACAAACATAAAACAGGGGCGATAAACCCTAAAAAGGAAAGATTAGCAATAAGATCAACATTTACATAACTATTTACACTGTTACATCATTGAAGCATCAAAATACAACATGTTGAACAACAACTATTTTTGATCATGAAAAAGGTGAGACACTTTACAGGCAGTGGTGCACATACTCACAACGATAATCAGGGGTGGATATTAACTTAGTGTCATGTTTCAAGCAGGGAACACAGGGAATACAAGGGGTTGGACCTAAACGCAGGCATAGAGGCAGAGCTGGTATAGTTCAATGAGATTGGGGAACAAAGGCTTACTGAGTGGCGAGGCAGGCAGAAGTCAAAACCAGGAATGCAGTCCAACACAGGCAAACAAATCTGACGGGGAGCAGGCAAAGTCCAAAATCAAAAGTCCATGAAATATGCAAAAGTCCAGGAAACACAGAAAAATCCAAAAACACAAGAAACATTGGGGAACTGGCTAGGACACTTGACAACAACTGACGAAGACATCTGACAAAAAAACAAAGGAAGCACACAGACTTAAATACCCTCAGGTGAGGGAAAATAACTAGACAGGTGAAACTAATCAGGGCAGGGCAAACAATCAAAACTGGTGGGAAAAGCAAACAAGACACATATGAGGCAGAACACTACAAAATAAAACAGGAAACAGCGATAGAAAAACATGAACCATAAAAACCAAAACTAAGAAGCAGAGCAGGACATGACACATGAGGGGAGGGAGAGGTGGGGGAGAGAGTTAAATTTAATGTTCTATTATTTTTGTAATGGTGTATATTTATATTGTGGTATTGCTACTGTTCACTTTATCTAAGCAGCTTTATGCTCCACTTTGTGTGACCTGGGTTTCATATTTAAAATTTTTGTTCTTGGGAATCCACTGCAGAAAAGATCATTCCTGTGCTACCATTACAGTACATTGTCTGCTTTTCATTCAATTTGGAAATGTCAGCGTTACAACAGAAACCTGACAGAACCTAAGATGACAGGAAGGTTGTGACACTTTTGGTAACTAAGAGAGAGAGAGAAATGGACAGAGAGAGAGACTTTCTGACACCGTTGGTTCCTGTGTGATTTGCGGGCTGCCAGCTGGCATGGTTACCATTCACGTAGTAACAACTCTGTCTGCAGACAAAAGGTGATCAGGAGAGGCTATCAGGCATCGTGATTGGCTGACAGCTGTCACGTGACTCTGATTTCTCTAAAGATGTTGACAGCTCTGAGGTTATGTATGACTTTATTTCCCACAAGCACTTAGATCCAGCAGAGCAGAGTGCAATATCAGGCATACCTGTATCATAGCCAGAATAAAAATAGTCATGATTCCTTCCATGTGTTATTTCATTTTATCTTCATTTATTCAGGTCGTTACAATGAGAGTAATCAAGATCCAGTCAATGGTAGTCAAAGTAAAAGTCATTGATATGGTCAAAAAATTCAAATTCAAAATGCTTTTCGGTCTGCAAAGAGAGAAAGAAAGCAGCTGACAACTTTATACTGTATGAATAGAGTAATTATATATTTCAATCAGGAAAGACACTGTTTGATAAGACCTTGGTGTTGAGCCTGTCGATAAAAATAAGCAGCCAATTGGAGCTCCCCACAGATAACGGTAAACAGGGCCTTGACACTGGCGGTGGAGGATAGGGGGAGGGGCGAAGTGGCATAGACTGCAATGACAGCAGAGAGAGACAAAATGGGTAGAAGATTTGGAAAGAAACCAGAAATCCTGCACATGTTCAATTTTAAAACCATTCAATGTGTAAATAGACAGTTTTCATTGGTATTGCAAGATTTAGACAAAAGCAACAAGTATAATCATTAATTCATTAATAAAGCAGTTTTAAATTTAGTGATCTTTGCATGCAGTCAGAGCTGTGCTGCAAAGTATTATGTGCATATTCAATAGTATCTTCCTTTTCATCTGTATGCTGATTTAATCAATTAATTGTGTGCTGCCCTCAGTTATTAATATAGATCGTAAACATAACAGGACCTAAAATTGATCCTTGCGGAGCCCCTTTGTTGATGTTGATTGAGTTTTGAGGATTGAGTGCAACACCTTCAGCCACAACGTGCACATTGAGATCTGTTTTGTAAGTAATTCCTGAAACAGTATCTGTAAATCACTTTAATGACATATTGTGATCTACAGCATCAAAACGTCTTAGGCAACATCTAAATGTTTTTCAAAAACATTTCATTAATGTAGCTTGAGAACTGTAAGTTATATGTTGGAATACAATTGATGAAACATTATTTGACACAAATTTCATAATTTTCTAAAATTGTTGTTGATTACAAATGGGCATTTTATTCAAGTACAAATTTGATTTGGCTTTTAATGAAGAACATTTATTTCTGCATTGCCTTTATTCCAGCCAGTCAGAGCGAAGGTAGAGGCTTAAGCAATCATAGTCCAGGCTTTATCTCTCATCTGCTATGTTGAAACAGAGTTAATTGAGTGAACCATAGATAAGATATATCTATATCTATCTATCTATCTATCTATATATATATATAAATAATCTTACTTTATTCTAAGGAGCATGACTGAGATTCCTATTAGCATGATTGAGATATGTCTTTTCACGAGCAAGGACCACGCCACAATAATGTGAGTTTAAATGGAATGAGTAAGTATTAGATGTTGGATTAATGGATGTGAGGAAGGGGATGAATGTGGAGGAGGAAATTGTCCATTTAGGCCGGTCTGGGACGGATATATTGAAGGGCAGGCTAAAGTCTGTATCACTGACCACAGAATGGTTCCACTATCATCACACTTGTTTACGATTGCATTTGTAGAATCATAAATGTGTTTATTATGGACTTTTCTGAGCTTTTTACACCAAAGAGTTTAATTTCCAAATAATATGGCAGCTACAAACTAATAAATCTGACCATATCATAGACATCTTGATCTAGTTTGTCCAATGTCTGTGTTTACTACTCAGTGCTATGTTTGTCCTAAACCTGATCTATGCAAGACAGCATCAAATAATTTCATATAATAATTTCTCTTTGTTTGCACAATTCACTTGTGGTCATAACGTTGTGATACATTGACTTTTATGACTTTTTATGGTTATTTATCATTGTTCAGGGTTTTTGACGATTTTTCTGAATTACTGCTGACTTCACATTTTAAGAATTATCTCTGACTTTTCAGTCGCCTGTTGACTTTTTAGGGTAATTCAGGGTGATTCCTGGCTTTTTAAGGTTGCATAATTATTGCCTTTTCTGACATTTCAACCTGACCTTTCAAACATACTCACAACTTTTCAAGGGTACTGATGACTTTGCAAACTTCAGAATTATCAGAATTATTTCTGACTCAATATTCAAGGTTATTGACTTTTCAACATTATTCCATACTTTTCAGGGTTATCTCTGACTCTTGTTATTCCCCATTTTTCTGGGTTGATATTTTAATGTTAATGTACCATGCATATGGTCTGTGCTGCCGGATTACTGTTCGTACTGAAAAAACAGCTAAACTGTGATTTCAAAATTTTTCTCTTTGCGTAACATTGTTTTACAGTGCTTGCATGCTGAGCATCTGGATTTTATCCAGGACCTTGATGTTGATTTGGCCATGAGGTATGGTTGCTGGTGAAAAAGACTCTCATATCACAAGCTATAAATAAAACAACAGTCAAATCCAAAAGTGTGTGAATGCTTCATCCAGAGAAAGCATGAATGAAACTCTTCACCATCTTAATCCATCAGACACTATGAAGATGATTTTTAGTTTAAGCTACTGATTTCTTTATGTGATTTCTGGGTGCCAAAGGTCAATTCAAAAGCTATGTCTTCCTGCTATTTGGAGTTGCTAAGGTTTAGTTTTTCAGCATTAGCACTGTGTAGAATTCATTTTATAGACAAACTGGCTTCCATGCAACTGAGAGACATACTGAGGGTGTGAACTGCAATAAAATAGGTCAGGTGTATATATATATATATATATATATATATATATATATATATGTAAGTGTGTGTGTGTGTGTGTGTGTATGTGTGTGTGTTTAAAAAGAAAGCAAAGTTAAGCCTAGACTTTCAGTACTGGTAGACTGATTTTGTTGTGCATTATTCAACTTTTAAAATATTAGACCCATTATCAATTTTATGTTTTTATTGCTTATCAACACATTGCACCTGCATGAGGTCACTCAGGTAAATATTGGCAGCCAGATGATGTTTGTGTTGAGGTTGGTGAGACCAAAGTGTGGGTGTGTCTGCAGCAAACCTGTCAATATCAGCCTACGTGCTCCAGGAATTATTTTCCCTGATATTTTATGAGCCCTATAAATGTTTATTTGGCTCTTCACATTCAGTTGACAGTTGCCTGCGGAGAGAATCTGGGTTGCAAGCTGAACTACTACCTTGGACACACCCCATGACACTGCACAACACATGTCTATTCCTATGGCCTTGACGATTGTTGGTGCAGTGATTAGCCAACTGAAGCACCTGCAGCTCTCGCCTCACCTGACTCACTCTTGAGTCTACCTTTAGAGGACAGTTCCAGTCTGACTGGAGTCTTTGCTTTCTGAACATCATCTGTTCTTTAAAGTCTGTGTACTTGTGGGTCATTGAATGGGGTGGTTATTAAAAAATATTAACCCACTGTTGTGGACTATAGACTTTTTTCCTGTAACATAATGTTTTTTTGTTTGTTTATGTTTATTTGTTTGATTTTTTTCAGATTTATTGTTGCGAGGAAAAGCAGAAATAGCCATGTCTCTGAAATTGGTTTTTATGCTGTTTGGAGTTTCTGTTGGTGTATACAAGAGAATTCAGCAAACAAAGGCTTAACAATTTGCACGTTGTATGAGGTCACCTCTAATGTTATTCAAAGAATTTCTGAAGCCATCAAAACTAATTTAGTCAAAAGACTCATCAAGGTGTAATCTGTCTCGCCCTATCAACCACAAACAGAGAAGCATCAGAAAGATGTCATTCAAATGTCAATCCTGAAAAGGTCTAATCAGCCAGAATAACTGAAAACACCTGTGCAGATGTTCGGAGTCGTTAGTTCAGGAGAAATGGCATTGCTGAATCACATGAATTCTCACTTGTTCACTCCACTCCTCACACACAGCTGCTGGCTTGATTATGTAAATTCTGAATCACGATAACTGCACACTGCCATTTCAAAATAATTGAAAGTAATTAACAGCAGATTATAATTTGCAAAACATTTAGTGGAGGAGAAATCATGTTTTTATTAATTTAGAATAATCAGTTGTTCAAATTTGTGAATTTAATACATACTTATAAAAAGAAGGGAAACATACACCGGCACTATATGATGCAGAAAAAAACAAAATGGAAACGCTGGAGATTTGTCAAAATATGGACGAAAAAAGTTTTCACACTTGGCTGAGGTGGAAAAGTTGATGTATCAATTAAAAACAAAATGCGACAGTGCAGTGAAAGAAGACTGGAATACATCATGGCACAAATGGAGCATGTTATTTATTTGTCTGAAGCTTTTAATGAAGAGACAAAACATCAGCTCTGTGTGGAGCGATGAGGAGGCTGTAACCGTCCTCACATTAATACATGAAACAAACAGAAATGTCATATTTCAGTTATGTTTTCCACATCGTTTTCTTTCATTTGAGCATTGACTGGAGCTCTTTTAATGACGTCATCACGTTGTGTCCTCTTCTTCTGCAACGATTTAATGGTACCTGACTGGAGAATTAGCTCCACCAACTGTTTATCTCCATCAACCAATGCCTAAAATTCACACAACAGTAGTGAATGGAAGTGCACATTACTTATTTTCTTTTTGCCAACTTTGTTGTAAAGCTCTCCAAGTCAGTTTGAGAAAGAGGGTGCCCACAATTTTTCCTGTTCCTCCTTCCTCACCACAGCGCGCACATTTCACCTGACTAATTCTGCAGGGCTGATATCTCTCCAGCCCAGTACCCTTAGGAATTATGTTTCTATGGACAATTCTGTCCAGTGCGCTTGGAGGTCGGGATGGTGAACAGGCGTGTAGCACATCTGACTTCCATGTAGAAGACTGCAGTCTGGATCCAGTCACAATCCAACAGTTAATGTTGTTGTTTTTTTTATCTTTCCCTAGCCTTAACGTAGTGTTCCAAACATACCTTAACCATAGTTTACTTGCCCTAACCACAATCTCTCCAAGACCTTAACCATACAATGGTTGCAATGCATAAATAGTGCAACAGGTAATATTTTTACAGTAATACACTTGTACAATATCAACATTCTTTTCTGGTGTCAGGGTCAGGTGTGTAGCCTGAGGCCCTGTGCATAGCTTGTGTGAATATCAGGAACTTCATCACACCAGTGAGCATCAGTGGCAGGAGGTGTTGGAACCTTCAGGTAGAAGCTATTCTGTGAGCTGCCACCTCCAAAAGGGTCAGGTGACCTGCAGTGGAGAGTTGACGACAAACCGATTCCTGTCTCTGCTGTAGTGCAGCAGAGAGTGAGGGTTATCTTCTCTGTGCTCTGTCTGGAGCAGTTAGACATGTCTTTAATTCCAGCGTCTGAGAGCTCAGTGGGGGAGATGGAGGGTTTTTTTAATAGCTTGTTTGCTTTTCTGTGTTACTGAAGAATATTTAAAAAAAGTTAAAGGTATCTATCGGTCATGAAGTTTGAGTGTGCTGAGGGTTTAACAGAGATCCTCACACACACACACACACACACACACACACACACACACACACACACACACACACACACACACACACACACACACACACACACACACACACAGGCAGTGTGCAACCTCGGGCTCAGCAGGTCTTGAAATAGTCGGGCTTGGCCGGACTATAATCTGATTTATGTTTGACTGATGCTGCAGCTTGTGTAATAATCCTGACTGCAGGAAACAGTCCAGCGGTCACTTCAGTCCAACACAGAAGGACAATGCAAGGTCAACTAGATTAGACTGTATTAGAATGCTTTTCCTCTGCTACATTTTTTAGAGCTGTAGTAACTGGTCATTTTACAGCTTATAAAATCTGATGCAATGTTAGTGAGCATTATGTAAAGTAGTTAGACCGGTTACAGCATGAATCACATTAAGGCTGTAATCAGATAATGTAAGATATCACACACACACACACACGCACATATACATACATATTTAAAGCTGCAACCAGGACATTTTAAATATAAAGTTTTCTTTAAGTCCTATATTTTTGTGAGTGTGATGATTCCTCTTAATTTCTTCTTGGAATATTTCCACAGCTGATACTACAGTGCAGGGCAGACCACAGACAGTATATCTTGTTCAGTCAGTAAAATTCAGATTCAACTTGGGAGATGGGAGTGATTTGTGTGTTTTAAAGTAAATGAGTTGCCAGACTTGTTAAACTCATTATCACACAGGTGGTGATGAGAATGAGGCCAGGATAAGTCACCTGCTTTATGTCTCAACCTTTGGATGAAGAAAGCAGGTTATGATGTAAGAGGCAGCAGCTGTGTGAAACGCCTACTGTTCAGTTTTTGACCCACACACGCTGCTGTCAGGTGGACACTGTTCAGCAGGACAAACCATTAGTCAGAACTGAGGTAGTAGACTGCCAGTGAGAGATTAAAAGCTATAAAACTTAAAACTTTTGTCTTGTGAAGAAAATAAAACAAATTGTTATTCCTCTTTTTCTAACTGCCGTTTGCTATTTTGATAATACGGAGTGATATCAGCTGTCTGTGACTGCAGGACATTTTAAGTGGATCTCTATTTCAGTTCTTCACTTGTCGCACACATGAATAATTTTCCATTATCCAATCTTTATATTGCACACACCGTTCTGTATCTGCATTAGTTCCTGCTCTCTCTCATGCACGTTATGTGGTGTTTTTACTTCAGTGATCCAACAGTGACCTCTGGTGGTAAATCTTAGCTGGACGTGTCTGTTGCTGTGCAAAAATTGTCCATCTGAAAAAAGTTAAATAACATCCCTTCAATATCACTTTTTAATAACATTCAAACTGTTTGGCAAATAGAGTACACAATAGAATCCATAATGCAGGTTTTATCTTTATTCAGGAAATATTTGTAGTGTTCATTTTTTCATGCATATTTTTGTGTATGTATAGCATTATTTTTTCTAGATTTTAAGTTTAATTCATTTAAATCTAACTTTGCATATGTATAAATGTGCTGGAATCAATCCTTTAAAGACCTTATTGTAAGTTACATGTACTGTAAATATTGTGTCTTACCACAGTAAGAACATCATTCATTTCTGGTAAATCTCATGGCTCTATTCTGGATTTACTAAATTGGACTTTGACTGACATTTTGTAACTCTAAACATTTTCCAGCAGAGAGCAGCAGAGACCCGCTGAACTCAGGATTAAAACCAATGCAGCTGCTTGGAAATTTAAACCAGGGTTGGGCAAACATGAGCTCGGGTCTGCAGTGTTTAGTCTTTCCAGTCAAACAGGAAAGCGCAGCAGCAGCAGCTGATCTCAGTGATGAAAACATCTTGAAGAGAGAGAGAGAGCAGAACCAGATCTGTGATGTCAGCTGCTGTGTTTAGCTGGGAAGGAAAGCTGCAGATGTTTTCCCTCCGATTGTCAGAACAGAAATTTTTATCTTCAATAAAGAGTTATCTTGCCTGGTGTTCCTTAGAGCTGTGCTTCCCCAATAGACTCATCAGCACGGACTGACTGAAAGAAAATTTAGACTGCAGAAAATTCATTTTTATAAATTTATAAATTATAAACTTGACACAAAGTCAAAATATTTCAACGTCATACTATACACAAATTCTCAACATGTTCACACTGGCAAAAAGACAGCAGTCGTTAAAGAAGCAAAAGCAAAGTAAAAGCAATTAGAGAGGGTGGATGGTTGGGTGCTTTTCACATCACGTTTCTTACCAGAAGTCAGAAAGTCCTGATTGTTCAGCTGGTGAATGTGAATGTGTGGTGACAGAGAGGTTGTGGGTACAAATCCTGTCTGCAGTTTTAAATATATAGACCAACCAAGAAACTGAAAGTTGTGCAACTCTGGAAGCACCATTTTTAACTGCTAGACTACAAATTTGTGTCTTTAAGTTTCTGGAAGGAGAAATCTGTTTCCCAGAAACATTTAGTGACTTCATCTGCAGCTCAGTGGATCCTTGGATTTGTTTGGCAGTGTGCATGAAGGTGTGTGCCCACAATGACCAAAGAGAGGAAAAATGAAGATGGTAGAAAAAAGCTAAGGAATAAAAGCTGAGCTGAACTAATGCAGAGAGCTGCCAGACCCTGACTGTGCCTGAGTCTTTACAGGCAGACAGCCAGCGTCCAACATGGGGGGTCTTAGTATCCAAATCTATGGAGGATCTGACCCATGCTGCTCCCTGCTGTGTGTGTGTGTGTGTGTGTGTGTGTGTGTGTGTGTGTGTGTGTGTGTGTTGTAAGGGACAATCAGCCCACCGTGGAGATGTGAAGTGGGAGAGTTGATTATGATGTGGGTTTTGGAGTCCTGGATGTGAAAAGCCTGTAATAACAGGCAATCCACCTGATTACTTTTTTCCAATGTTGCTCTCATGTGACCTTTGGATTGTCTCTGTACACTGGTGTCTATGGGGTGGTCCAGAAAAGAGTCTCAACTACAGCATAAATACTGATGTGGAATAGTTCAGACAGACTAATTAAATGTTGTGCTTTAACATGATATACTCAACTTGCTGCAACATGCAGCATGGGTAACAAACTAAAGGAGGAACTTGAATAAATGAGTGGAGAACAAGGAGTGCAGATGCCTCCTTACAGGGCACATTGCCTCACTGAATGCCAGTTCAAAACCTCTTTGAGTTTTTAGTAATGACAAATTTTAAACAAATGCAAATAGATGTAATAAAAAATAGCAGGCGATTGGAGATCGCGGTACTTGTCAGTCCAGGCAGCGTTAAACTGTCAAATTTACGTTTCAGGGTTGACTGTGGTTTAGTGGTAGAGCGGGTCATCCACCAATCGGAAGGTTAGTGGATCGATCCTGGCTTCCCCAGCCTACATGTCGAAGTGTCCTTGGGCAAGACACTGAACCTCCCGAGGGCTGTGCGTGTGTGTGAATGATTAGTTACTTCGATGAGCAGTTCTGCCATCGCTGTGTGAATGTAGTTGAAGCGCTTTGAGTGGTCAGAAATATAAGTACAGTCCATTTACCATTTTACAGAGACACATTATCAGTAGAGCACTTCCCTACTTGTGACTGTCAGACCGATGTTTTGAAAAGCTGCTCAGAACTCACATGAGAAAACGTTGATTTGTGAAAGATATGATTGGCGGTGTCGCTACATCCGTAAACATCCTGCCTGATCGGTACTGCACATGTGCAACTCTCAACAGACATGAGAAGGAAGCGAGATGGCTCCCTCGTTAGCTGCTTCCATACACTGTATATGTAGTTTACTTTTTTTGTCATATATCAGATTTATGTATGCTGGGCCACTCGGAGGCTGCTTCTGGGCCGGATGTGGCCCGCGGGCCGCCAATTGAATAGGCCTGCTCTATGCCAAGGAGCACTGAAATGTCCTGGAGGTGCATGGTGCAACAACACCTTACTAAGACACTTTATGTTCACGCTTCCTGTGATCTGTATCTCCCTTTGCAATAGGTCTATGAAAGATTTTAGTGCCAACTCTGTCACTTTGCCGTGCCTGATGACAGTCTGCTCACCTGCAAACTCAGTAACTGCTGGAATCACTGTTACAGCATTTCATAAGCCCCACCCCTTCATCCACCTAATGCCTCTGAGTCTAAGTTATCTTTGGAGGGAAGTTATTATCATCACTCACAAATCTCTGCTGTTTTGATTTTTGTTTGTCCTTGCAGGCAGTGATGAGGTCAGAGTCTAGGTGATAAATTTCAAACCTGTACATATTCGGCTTGTAACCCTTGTTACCGTGAGTCCTTTGCGATACAGACACTGTTGGCAGGTAACATTTTCTTTTATTTACCTTCTGCTCACACACACAAATGCAACTTCTTAAACACAAAACTCCCAAACCACGCCACTGTCTACTGGAGCTGATCACGGGTGCAAGTCCTGCACAACATCCGTGCAAAACGCCACAATCTACTTTCAGCCTTCTGGCCTGTCTGGATCAGTCCGTGTGTGTGAGAGAGCCCAGGTCCAGCACTACTGAACATAAAGGGGAGACCATAATTAGACAAGGAGACACAGCTATGATAATTAGCTCTGCCTGACACTGCTCATCTGAGCCACTCCCCCACCTCTCCCTCTGCAGCTGACTGCTAACCATGCCCACCTCCACACTGCTTTTGCATAGTAACTTTTTAAGTTTTTAAGATGGCCATGCTATTTGACCAACATTTGAATATATTTCAGCGTTACTGTTAAGTATGGATGCTAAAGGCAGTTAAATATGTGATTAAAATCACAAGAGTAATCTGCAGAGCTGTAGACTTGAGACTTGGACTTAAGTCAGATTTAAATCACTAAAAATAAGAATGTGCTACTCGACTTTTGAGACTTGACATACTCACGGCCTGACTGCCTGAAGATGCTACTTGACTAGAAACTTGAAAGTAAAAAAGGCAGTGAAAATCGGAGCGATAACTTCTTCAAAAACGTTTTTCAGCACTGCCCTGTAATTCAGCCCTGCCTCTGAGCACCACAAACTGGTGGAGATAATGGAGATGAATAGGTGCTTAATGATGCAAATCTAATGTTGATAGCTTTTAAATAAGCTATAAATCCAGTAAACAAGGTGAAAATGTTTCTAAAAGTCAGCCTAAGTCAGTGTGACACGGTAATAATTGGCATTTTAGCATTTTAGAATTGTAACTTTGTCATGTAGTGTGTTCTTGATCAGATCAATGAATGATGGAACAGATTAATTAGTGGATCACTGGACAGATGAATAGATGCAGAATTGGAAGAAATGTATGATCACCAACACAAAAAGCTCTCCAGGTTCACACTGAAGTTCTTTAGATTAGTTTTTCTGTGTGTGTGTGTGTGTGTGTCTCAACAAACACACACACACACACACACACACACACACACACACACACACACTTGTGCCCACAGGGTCATGCAACCCCTTTTAACAAATTGCAGGCTACACTATACATCCTGCCAAATTGCCCTAGATCCCACTACACCACACACACACACACACCGCCTCTTGGGTTGTTGGCATGGTAACCACTGAGAGGTGTCCAGGCTCTCCAAATTCCCGCTTCTTCTCTCTTTTTCTGTCCTTGGAATCATTCCACCACAAAGTTAGATGTTCTATTTTTAAAGCTGCGGAGCCTGTTAAGTGACTCAGAACAGGATGAGTGTCACTGTGTCTCAACAGAAACCACAGAGATGCTCCCAAACCTCAACCCGAGTCACAGGCACCGTCTGATCCTCCTGGCACCAGCTCCTTTAAGGTTTTTACCAAAATGTAAGGCTCTCTGCTGCCACATATATGCTACATGATCCACCCATGATCCCAGAGAGCTAAACTGTTCCATTGTTTGGGCAGCAAAAGTTTTAGCGAGACTCAGCTCTTCTCTGATTTCCCACATTTGTGAATGTCAGGGATACTGCCACCATCTTCTGACCCTAAATCACCATCAAGTGCTGAAATGATGGCGCAGTCAATAACTTCTTTCTGGCAACTATGGCATCTCCGCAAAGTTACGTGTATTAGTTTTGTTTTTCCGATTATTTTGTATGTGTTCTTTTGAGGGAAATGTAATTGCTGCCAGGATTATGTTTAGTGGCAGTGTTTTTGCAGATATGTTCAGTATGAACATTTTGCAACTTGGCAGATACTTCATGAAAAATGTTTTTTCAGTATGTTGATGTAAAACATAATTCAGGCAGCGTTAGGTTCCTCCCCAATGCGTATTTGCATTACAATAAACATAATTTCTACAGAGTGCCTAAACCATACCATAAAGTACCTTTTGCCAGTGGGAAGGACTCTGATTTGCCTTACACTCAAATACCAAGTACCAATACCAACTGTTACTGTCGAGTACATACAATTTAGCACAATTGATGTGGTTAAAGTTTGGTAAGGTTTAAAGGACCAGTGTGTAAGATTTATTGGCAGAATATGGCAGAAATGGAAAATATATTCATAAGTATGTTGCCATTAGTGTATAATCACCTGAAAATAAGAATTGTTGTGTTTTCGTTACCTTAGAATGAGCCCTTTATATCTACAGAGGGAGCGGGTCCCCTTTCATGGAGTCCACCATGTTGCACCACCATGTTGCTACAGTTGCCCAGAACAGACAAACCAAAAACTGGCTCTAGATATGGCCTTTTGTGGTTTTTATGCCAGTTTTGCTGTCACCGTATGTTCTCCTACACGCTTGGAAGGGGAGGGTGAGGCGAGCGGTATCCATTTGGTTCCAATCTGTAACCTCACTGCTAGATGCCACTAAATCCTACCCTGACCCCTTAAGCACAACGATGACTTGATTAGAATTAGGGGAACTTCTTGTTTTGGGTCAAAATAACTACTCGGTTAACTAAGTCATAGTTAAAAGAAACCATCATTGATTGTTAGTAGGAAACAGGAAGTGAACAGCAGTCTCCATGTCAAAGTCTGGATGGATTTTTTGATTTGATCCATCCAACCACCCTGACCTCCTCTGTCTGTAGACTTTGAGGTTCTGTAACAAGGTCACACTATTTCCTCCTTTTCTGCTGACGTCACAAAGAGTCATAATTCCTATTGCCACTGTATCACTTGAATGTAAATGTAAATGTGTTTTTGGGGGGGGGCATCCACTGAAATGACTGATACTGTCATTTTCTTTGGAGGACAGTCTTCAACCTCGCCACTGTGCACCAATTACAGCCGTGCCTTAGTACCGTAATGATGCTGCACTCTCTGGAAGGAGAAAAAGTCTATGAACTGCGATGTGGCTCTCATGTCTCTGTAGTATATTTACAACATCAAACAGTCCTGTTGTTACAGTATCTGCAGTAAAGGAGAATTTTAAAGAAACACATACAATACTGACCTCCCACTGCACACCCTGTCTCCTAGAAATTACGTTTGAATTAAACAGTACATTTATGCACCGCGCTTTAGTAGAATCCAGGTTCGCGTCCAGACTCAGGCAACAAAATACTTTGGTTAAGGTTAGGGAAAGATTGTGATTTTGGTTAAATGTCAACAACATAACCATAAAAAAGCAGAATAATGCTGTAGTCACTAAGAGTGGATAGTGTATTGGAAGATTGCCTACTTTGGTGGGAAACAAATGAAACACGTTGTCAGTGAACATTTTACTGATACATTAGATATTAACATTTTTGCAACTTGCCAGGTACGTTCATTAACAACATTTCCTCATTATGTTAATAGAAAACGTAATTCAGTCGGCATTACGTTTCTCTCAAAACGTATTTGCTGTTGCAAATTAGCTGTGTATAAACTTAATTTCTAGCAGACAGGGCTGCCCACTGCACACCAAGGTGGGTGGCTTCTTTCAAGTTTACAGTTGTACATCACAGATAAATGTGACTGAATCCCCCATTGATCTGTTTTGTGTTGAACAAGCCTTTCTTAACCTTGGAAGCTGTTCATCTTTTTCTTTAAATTCAAGGGGGTTCTTTCCTTTGCACAGAGCAGTTTACATCGGCAAAATGCAGCCAAGAAGATCCAAGTTGAGAATGTTGCAGCTGCATTAATCAAGGTGGTGGAAGAGTGGTGCCCTTTAACTCTTCTTCTTACTTTTTATTTCTTTCCTTTTCTCATTTCTTTATTCTTTAAAACTATGCTGCAATACTGCATTAAAGTGAATAGATCAATAAACTGGACAATGTCAAGAAAGATGAGGAAGTATGAATCAATGTGAGACAGAGAGAGAGAGACACAGAAAGTGAAAAAACAGGAAGATAGGACACATTAGGTCACTCTGAACAACTGTTCCTCATCCATAATTTATAACTTTATGAGATAGAACAATGAAATATCTGAAATGTGGCTACGCCTGAAAGGTTTCCCTGAAGGCTCACCAGTCTGAATCCACTGACAGATGGAAGGCTAGTTGCAAAAAAGAAAAGATACCCACAAAATACAGCATGTGTGCTATTTGTTCTGGTAATTACTGGTTTTGTCGTGTTTGTTAAGTTATTGGGCTGGCATAACACCATTTTATTAAAAGAATATCAACCTGAAATAATCGGATTAGAGAGACTGTGTTATAACTGATCCGTTCTGAGCCATTATTACCTTCACATTTTTGCCCTTTCAGAATCCTACAACAAAAACTAAATAATAAACCTAATATTTCCAAGATATTCTCACTGATGTAATAAAAATGTCTTGTGGTTATTACATCTGTAAATTCAATATTACTACATATTTATCCTGTTATTGCCAAGATATTACAGCATTATATCAAAAGGTAATAATGTGCATCTCTGAGGTGAATGTGTGAACTTGCATTTTAAATGACATGGTATAGCTGGAAAAACATTTGGTTATTTTACGCAGCTTGTTTTTATTTTAGAATTCCAGAAACAGTGTTAAAATTTCTTTAAAAAATATAAAAAATGCTGCACAGGTCTAACTGCCACAAATCACAACAAACAGTAACCAGATGGTTTTAAAAAACAGTTACACAAAGTTTTTAGAAACTATTAGTTACACATCACAAAAATAAGAATAAACAACACATCTATTCATCTAGTAATCACTACTATCATCGCAGTCATCATCAGTGATGATCATTGATTGATTGTTGTCCACCAAAACATTATTATTTGTTAGTCAGACAGTTCCAACATTACACATTTTATACAGTTTCATCTAATTTAACATTTCTAGAGAGCAAAACAAACTACAACAAACTTTCTACGATGTAACACATCCCGAAGCTGAATATGATCAATAACACAAACTGAACTCAAATATAATCAGAATCAGCAGATGGTCAGTATTCCTAATGACTGGGAGGGACATTTATAATTAATTGTGGCTTTCATTCAGTATTGATAGGTTTGATTTAATGGTTTTATATATATAATTCAGATTGCCAGGTTTTAATTATCATACCGCTTTGACAGCAGATTAGATGCCTGTGGGCTACATTTGTAAAAAGTTCAGAATTTCTAAAAATTTCATATTAAGAAAGTTTTGTTTTATTGACATTGACTCCAAATATTCCATTCCAAATGTGATATACATTATACTTATGCAGCTCAAAGTTTAAGATAAAGTCAAAAATATTTTTACAAATGAGCTGCCTGGTGCTTTTTATAGTTTCAGATTGTGAACTCGCACTATCATGTATCAAAAATGAGCATTACATTGCCTTCATAATTTCCTATCATTCCTCGAAAAATTTGACAAAGAACGAGCAGATGGAGTGCCATCCCTCGCTGCAGTAACTCTGCCCCATGTCGTTCATCACTCCTTCCTCCTCAAACCCAGTCCTCTCCTCCCTGTTCCCCTTCTCCTCTTCTTCTTCCTCCTCCTCCTTCTTCTTCCTCCTCTCTGCCTTCCCCCCGTCAGAGCTCTTCCTGGCCGGCGGCCCTTTCTTCTTTCCTCCATCCTTCCCTCCCTTCCCCTCCTCCTCTCCATTGCGTTGGGCGAGCTTCATGTAGGCCTCAGTGGGAGCCTTCTTGCAGGTTTTGGCCTTCAGGACTTTCTCTCCTTCGCAGGCGTTCTGCCTCTTCTTCAGCTTCCCTACCAGCTGCTTCCAGTACTGGCTGGACTTCACCCCATAGGCCTGGCAAAGGTCTGGTTTACCGGCATAACGACACCAATACCTAGAGGAGGAGCAGAAACAAGAACAAGAAGAATGGAGCGGTTTGACAAGTACAAGGGAACGTCAAGAAAGAAAAGGAGAAAGACAAAGTATTCTTTACAACAAATTGGGAGACAAAAAAGGAGTACATAAAGGTTGTAATTGGCCAAATCACATGCAAGGATTGAAACTTCTCTTAGAATATATTCCCCTTTTTCTGTCACTGTTTATCTGACTTTTCCTACTGAGAAAAACTTCAAAGAGAGCTTCAAAAATCTGCAACATTTATGAGATCATGAGCTACACTTTGGGTCATGGAGACGTTTTGCCGTTAATTAGCATTAAAGTGATTAATAATAATAAAGAATTTGTCATTTCTGAATGAAGGAAACAATCCCCTTTTAAAATGACTTTCAGACAAACGACCCAGGACTTTGTGACAGATGTTTCTTAACTTTAGTAGCGCACTTTTGTCGTGACAAAGTAATCACTTTCTTGCATATTAAAAAGGGCCACCAATATTCTGAGCTTGGTCATTCTTACTTAAAATTCTTCCAGGGCAACACATACTTGATATGTGTATGACGTGCGTTAAAGGACCCACACCCACTGTTTTCTATTATCAATTAGAATCCTTCAATATCATACACTGTATGATTTTCTTCTTTTGCTCGTGACAAACTCGAACAGACTGTCCAACTTGGTTGAATCAGCTCTTTCGTCTAAATCATAAATCTTACCTATTAGGCAGTTGTCCAGATACTCAGCACAGGTAATGATTTGAATAATAAGATCCAGTTTTGAGTGTCCTTCTCACTAAGTGAACCCCTGAATTATTTAAATGGTTGAAAATTACCAACATGAACGCTTTGGTCAGTTTTATAGGTGACGTGAGTTTAAGGGCATTAAAGGCGAATTACATTAATATCCTGTCAAGTGTAATGTCCACAGGCGAGACGTTGCACTTTATGACCTTCAGAGAGTCGAGGCAGGTGAGATATTACAGTTAATGCTTCCCTCACCTCTGCTGGTCTCCCAGTGTTTCAGTGCTGCAGTTCACCAGCAGGCTCACCACGCTTTCACCAGACGTCTGCCAAGTGCAGCGATGGCCCTCCTTGGTGGTCAGCTCTCCAGAGCCGGGAACTGAGCGGTTTCTAGGTCTCTTGGCCGGTTGGGGTGACGGCGGAGGCTGGCGGGCTTTGTCGGGTTTCCCCTGACCAGGCAGCCGCTTGGTCTCAGTGAGGATGGGGAGGCAGAGGAGGAGGAGGAAGAGGAAACTGCATGGCAGGACACTCATGTTGGCTGGGAAGGGACATTTGGACACAGAAAAAAGAGAAAATGAGCCAGAAATTTTTTCCAGGAGCTGGTAGAGACCAAACAAAAGCTAAAAAGGAGAGTTAATATTGGATTTACATTTACCAGGTGGACACTTTTATTGGTCAAACATTGCTAAATGCAGCTTTGAATGATTATGGTGAGTCATTTTGATATTTCTTCCAGTGCGAAATCATATCACAGAATGTTACGTTACACATACAAGGCAAAAATTTACCCTGTCACCCTGGTCAGGAGTTCCTCTTGTTTTCATCTGCGATAAGGTTCATCCAATCACAACAAACATGGCAACAGCTATGTGGCAACAATGGTGGGTCAACTTATTGTATATGTCTCGCAACCAACGCTTACAGTCCTGTCTTACATTTCCGTTGCAGTAGATCTAAATAGTTTTGTTGCAACAAATTTGCCAACGAATATTGTGCAATTTTGTGCTGTTGTTTGACGTGCATGTTGACACTGTTACGGCCTGTGTCTCTGTTTGTTCCTCTCTATGTTGTATCTGTGTTGTGGGCGTGGCACTCCCTCTCTCCACGGGCTCCTGACTCTTCACCCAACACACCTGCTCCAAGCCACACACCTGCAACTCATCCACTAATCAAGTGCTGCAGTCTATCAACCCTGGTCTCCGATCCACTCATCACCAGATCGTTGTTTTCCGCTCATGTGGTAGTTCTTGTTCTCTGCCCCTGGAATATCATTCTAGTTACTTTTGTTTGGGGGGGTTTTGTGCTAACCTTGCTGTCCCTGTGCTCAGGATTACTGCCTGCCTGTCTGTCTGCCTCACTTGGTCTCAGCTACACAGCCACACCTACCTCTGGACTTGGACCCCAGCCATACCTCATCCACCCATGGCTCCCCTCTCAACCCTCGGTCTTCGTCCTCTGGCTCCCTTCCCTCAATCCCATCAAAACTTTGGTGAACTGTACAATAAATCTCTCTAATCTCTAACTCACCTCTCTGTGTCTGAGTCTGCATTTGAGTCCCCCTTTGTGAATCATAACAGGACACTGGCAGAGAATATTTTGCAGATAAACTTTTAATCAGAGCAATATAATTTTTTCCATTGTGCATAGGAATCAATTTGGTAGCATATTATTATATCATATTTAAATGGGCAATCCAGCTCTTTGCACTTCCATAAAGCTGGCAAACTTTCAAGAGACCGATTTTAAACAAGGCTAAAGCCTGGTTTATGGTTGACGCAGTGTCCCCGACACGAGGATCTGCATGCTAAAAATCACGTCAATGCGCCTTCCGCATCAGGCCGCGAGTTGTTGCGGTGCTTGGTCATGCACCTCTGAATTTTTGGAACTAGGCACGCAGTGTGCTTTTCACTTCAACATGGACGCCGAAGCTGGCCGAGCAGGTTCACCTCTACAAACGCCTCTACCACCCTTTTTTTTTTGAGAGACCCCAGGGACAGCCAAATAACTCTCAATTCATGGAGAGAGATCGCCACCACACTGGCAAAAGATAAGTGATTTTGTAGGAAAGTGCAAGAAAGTATGAGGGGCCGCCATGTTGGATAATCTGTCCCCGAAACACTCATCGACTTCATGATTATTCACATGATATTTTGTTTGTATGCCCCCTGGCGTATCAGAGAATATTGCCTCTGTACATGCTCACAGCTCTGCGGAGGCACGCGCCATGGTGTCTCATGTGAGTATAAACAAAGCTCAAGCTAGTGGCTCTTTGAGGCACAGCAGTGCTTTGAGCTAAATGCTAATGTTAGGATAGCAACATGCTCACAATGTCAATGCTTGGTTTAGTGTGTTAGCATGCTAATATTTGCTAATTGCACTAAACACAAAGTGCAGCTAAGACTGATGAGATGCTCATTAGTTTGGTTTATGATCAAATACCTGCTAAAGTATTGGATGAATTAAAATTTTGAGCAGCTGGTGGCACTTGAGGAAAAGCTAAGGGATCACAAAGTCATTAGCCTCATTAGAGGACCATTAATTAATTTCAGACTGACAGACCGTCCCTAGAACCATGATGCTAGCATGGCTAAAAAGCAGCAGAGCCCGAGATATCTTGATTTTTAGTCTCAAGTATAGGTAAAGCTCCCAAAACACTGCATATCTCATAATACAACTCCATAGAGTCTTTTGTTAGACCCTCCTTCCCTGGGATACGTCCGTGTCTTTCAAACTCATGTTCGATGACATCATCAGTTATTTTTTCAGACTTTAGAAAGCTTCCCCCAGAAATACAACTGTCTCACAGGCTGACTAGTACTCTCTGTTACATGTAAATTGAACATGATGTTTAAAATCAGTGGAGTGCCCCTTTAATGTTTAAAAAAACTTAGCTTTAAGAGAAAGACAGGAATAAATGCGGCATTTTCCTTTCCTTCTTTTTCTCCATACGTCGTAACTGACAGTATTCTAACCACATACTTAACAGGAAATGTTCAGAAATGCCGTCCGTGTGAGTATGACAGCTGTATAAATCAGTTTATTTTAATACTAGAGATCTCGAATAAGAGCCACAATGAAAATATATCGACACCTTTTTAAAATCTTTAAATAACTTGGACTGGAGAATTTTGGATGCCTTCCTCATCATTATCCCAGAGGGCCAGAACGTCGTAGAGTGGCACAACAAGAGTGTTAAAAAAAAAAATGGACAATGGACACAGAGTGTGGGTGTGAGTCTCTGTCAGTGGCTTATTGAAAACCAGCCAAGCATCAGAAACACTCCCCCAAGAAGAGTCCAGACCGGACATGTAGCTATCAAACAACACGCAGGGAGGGAGGGAAGGTGGAGGAGAGGATTACAGCTGAACTCATACATGTGAAAATAAATTATTATTTTAGAAAAACATTTCTGGGATCACAACCACAAAGTATCTAGAAAAATAGAGCATTCACATAGGTGAATTAATCTGTTGTTGCTCAAACAACTGCTAAAAACAACAAAAAATTAAAACACATACAACGAAACAATTTTAATCTTGAATTAAGAAATGCTGCTAATAAAACATTTATATATATTCATATCCTGTGTACCACTGTGCCCCTTGGTCGGTATATAAACACTGAACAGGTTGCTTCCCTGTACCAACATACCATTAATGATGCTATACAATGAGAACAACAAAACAGGTTCTGTGGAGCCATAATTAATCTGATTAATAATGTTAATGTGTTTATGTTGTAATGAAGTGGAAAATTAAATCAGATGCTATAGAGCATCTGGCTGTTTTTGTTTCAGTTGAAGCCAAAGCACTCCCTGAACAAATGGGCTTTACAATCAGGCACTTTAATTTTTTTATCTACACTGTCTTTCACATTGGCAACAAAAACAAACCAACACAAACTGAACTCAGAGTTTCCCTGCTCATTCTAAACTCACTGCAAAACTGACGGACAATTTAGGCTTTTGTTAAGCCTGCAGTGAATATACCACGGCAGCTACTTATACATTGGTGCTTGAGTTCCCACTGTGCTCGGTGCATTGTGAATTATACCAATGCTGCCATGAATACTCAATTTTGATTGGCTGAAGGGTGTGAATTCTGTAATAGCACGTCTACCACCAGCAGCATAGTGAAAGCAGCACAGCAGCAGCCTCAGTCCTCCAACAGCGTCTGCACAGGATGTGTTCAGGCACAGTACTGCATGTAGGTCATCCACATTTTGGCAGTGCTCTGAGCCCCAATACACAATCACTGTAGTTACGCATGTACAGTAAAACGTAAGAAAATAAACCTGATGCCTAAAAAGACGGCATCTAATATTCTCAGGAGTTGGTGGAGACCAAACCAGAGGTAAAAGGAGAGTGAATTTTGGACAAAAAACACCACTCCAATGGGATAATCATGTTGCTCTGTGTCTGCTGGATGAGTAAATAGGCAGCTATTTGCCAACACTGTTTTGCTACACAGCCTGTGTAGACCAACGCATCCTCATACCTAAACGACATATATGACCATTGGAGAGTACCAGCGACAGGCGTACCCGACCTTGGTCGTCATGGTAACAATAATAATGATGAAATGTTGCAGTTTAGTTAGGTTTAGACACCAAAACCACTTGGTTAGGTTTAGGAAAACATCATGGTTTATGTTAAAATAAGTACCTTAGTTACATAAGTTCAGTTACGTTAGTGAGTAACGTGACGTAACTGAACTTATGTAAGTTAAAATAAGTCAGAGTTGACTTTTGGTTTCACACGGCACACGAACAGCAGTCTCCTGGGTGAAAGTCCTGTGTTTGACCCATCCATCCATCCTGGCCTTGTCCCTGTCTGGACTTTGTCACTCTTTAAACTACCTCACCTGACTTCCTCCTTTGCTCCTGTCATAATTATACAGCCACTAGATGTCGCAACCTAACAATAAACGTAAATATCGTAACGACCTATACGGCCATATTCCTGGGGAGGACGGTCTGGTGTAGACAGCTGTTTTGGTTACAATAGAGGAGAATCTGTTCCGTGAGAGACGTGCTGGAGACAGATGACTGAAAGAAAACACCTCCTGTGTAGACACAGTGTAAAAGATAATACTCGACAAGTTGTGCGTTTGGTGATTGTTAGTGATGGTGCGTCATTGTTGATCGTACAGCTCAGACACACGCATAAACATTAATTTCACTAAATATTGGCTCTCAGATTATGAACACATGCTATCCTCAGGAACCTGACCGACACAGTGCCAGTTTGAGCTTTCCACTCCATTTCAGTGCAGCACACAAAAAGACACATGCCGCTTACACTGACTTAATTTGATGGTTCGTGCAGCAAGTAAACAAAATACCATATGTACCAATTAATCATCAATCCTGGTACCTCATGAGTACCAGGATTAATGATTCCAAAGCAGTCACAGTCAACCTACACCAACGTAGGTGTCCAGTCCTACTGTACATTACAAGAAACTTAATGGACACCTGTGAGCCAATCTAAATTTCTCAGTGGTCAGAGTTCTCATTGGTCATGGTATAAAGATGATAATCCACTCTGGCCTGTGTGGTTGTAAAACATAACACACAGAGGGAAACCATTCGCATCTACATTGTGCTTTATCCTTCCATAACAGCTCATTGTGCATCTTACTATGTACGTCAAAGTGGGATCAATGTCAGTTTGAGTATAGTCTAAATTCAGCTGGCTTCATAGTTACCATTTCTTCATTTTACTGAGTATTGCTGGATAATGTGAATTTTTGTGAACAATTTTGTGTCTAAATGTTCAATAAAACGAAGATCTCCTGTTTATGAGGAGGTCCGAGGTCAGGATGCACAGCGTTAGCCAGTTTGGCTAAATAAATGAACAAAACAGAACGTCTTTGCATTTCCCGAAGTGAATTATCTTGCAACAACACTGAGAAACGACAGCAAGCTTCTGCAGCGGTGTTAACTGTGTGTTAACCTTTTCTCTTAAAAAACTTTAGGTACACTCAACTTTATATATAATCGTGTCCTTTTTTCCCTCTCAAATGTGGTATGATTTTTTTCTTTTAGTTCTTCCTTTGACATATTCAGGATTTCGTTTCACAAGTTCATATTCATCCAGAAATAAGAATAAAAAACAAACAAAAATGACAGATTAAACAGATCTCCTTTGGCAGTACAAGTCACCTTTCTGCTGCAGCATTTTAACTGGAGTTTCTGGGAGATGAAAAACAAAGACGCACTGCACCAAAACAAAAATAATCCCCCCTCCAAGCACACCCCCCACTCCTCAAAATACACCCCTCATCAATAAGTCATGACAAAAACCAATTATTTCTTCGTTGTCTCCAACGCTCTATTATTGGTTTGACAGTTTTTGGAAGAAGCAGAAATGCGGAGTAATTTAGTGTTCAAGGTTTGTTGTTTAGTGTGAGCAGAGGCCCAGTGTTCTTACCATGTGACGCTCCACGGCTCTGAGTCGCTGTGAGAATGTGGGGGCTGTGAACCCTTGGATAAAAGAGGGGAGAAGGATAAAGGAGGAGGACGTGGAGGAGGAGGAGGAGGGGGCGAAGAAGGGGGTTCAGGGAATGAGGAGAACTATACGAAGAACTGCCCAAAACCAAGGACACCTCCCACATTCACCCCTCACAAAACCCTACAAACTGACGAGACCTCGAGGGTTTGGATGTTTCAGTCATTCAGCTTGCAAACAAAACACTTCTTTGTTCATCACTGGAAACCTTTTTTAGATACTGTATAAATACTTCATCTTGATTTTATTTTATCTTGATGAAATAGAATTTTAATAGTTTTGAACTCTACAGTTGCAAGGATTTTATTGTAAATGTGAAAGCATCAAACAAAAAAGTAAATATTTAAAAAAAACAATAGTAAATACAAAGTTAATCACAATATCTTGTGTTCTTTCCATCAACTTTAATTAAGTATCAATCAGTTCGCCAGGGTCGCCAGCCCAATACAGCATCAAACAGCTATAAGCAAATGTTCAGACCACACATAGTTAGATAAAAGAAAATAAGAGAGAGATAAATAAAATATGATTGCTGATGAGCTGTGTGGTTATTGAAAAATAATGCCTGACACTAGAGTTAATCACTCCAGTGAAAGGTGTTATTTTTCATAACTGCACAGGTTGCAGTGGATTATCCACCATATACCATGGCCACCTTTCAGTGATACAATCATTATTCACTCAGTAGACTGTTTAAATGTAAACTTTGTTTTGGTGTTATCTTTAACAACCACAGAATAAATGCATAGGAGAAGCTCCATCCCAGTCCATTCCACAATTATATAATATTTAGGATCCATTTAGAAAACCATAAGCAGTAACTGAAGATGATGAACACGCCTTCCGGCTAACCAGAATCGGAGCATTCTCAGTGGCAGAAGGGAGTCCAGTGTTGAATTTGCCAGCAGAAAGCACTCAGCTGTAAATAAGCAGAGGGATAAAACAGACATTAAAATTTTATACCAATAAAGCCATATCAGCAGCTCAGTGAGACTCTAAGTGACAGTGAAACAGAAGAAGGGGCTGGTTTCAACATCAACAGCGAGACAAGACAACACAATATCACTACATTTTGTGAATTGAGCACCAAAAGTTTAAAAATTTTCCCTTAACATTACGCTATAAACTGGTCAAACGTGAGGTGTGTGTGAACTTTATACAAATCCAAAGCTTTTTAAACTTCCCAAGTCAGTGGCCTTTAAAGCACAAATCTACAGCCGATTTTAGAATGAGAGAGAAACAAATAGAGTATAAACAAATATCTGGTGAGCTACTCATTTGCATGTATCCCCAAAATAATCATAACGCATGACCTGTCGCATGAAAAAACATTGAAACTCAAAGTCACTTTTTCTCATTTATAACAGTAAAACTTGGCCCTCAGCAAACTGAATGAGAAGAATCTTCTCTGTCCTCCAGGACAAAGACTTGTGAAGAAATCTGGGTCACAGCTTAACCCCCCGCTGACACCCTGTCATCGCTGCCCAGCTCCTTGTCATTCAGCTCAGGGTTTGGTGGAGATCCGAGGACGGCTCTTTCCCTGCGCATGCTGCCAAAAATCTGCTTGGCAAGAGAAGGAAGCTCTGAAAAACAAGCCAACAACAGCAAACACGTTGTTCCGCCCAGTTTGGGCCGATCAGGAACTAATATACCACCTTGTTTTCAGCTGCAAGTGCACCTCGCTCTCGAGCCGAGCAGCGTCAGTCTGAATGGCAGAACGTAGCGCTGAAAAGCACTGAAGTTTTGTCAAAAGCAAATCAGTGGCATCAGGGTTTGTGTGTGACTCATGGAGGGGGAAATAAATGATGCGTGGAAACGAGATGTTTTCTCAGTTTAATACATCTTTTTTGTGTGTTTGTTTTTACACCAGAGAAAGTTTCCAACGTCTAACAAGTTTTTATGTAACATTTACATGTTTTTACACACTGAAGTGGAAGAATAGAACCCAAATAGAACCCATTACTGTTGAAAAATACTCTATTACAAGTAAAATCCAACTCCAAAACAACCTGACATACACATGCCCTGACATATCTTCGCTCTGTGAAGTGGTTCTGGCAAACATGTTAGCAAACAACTAATTACTTCCACATCCAGCTGACACAGAGCAACATTTTCATCCCATCGAAGTCGTGTTTGTGTCCACCTGATGAATCTCCACCAACTCTAGATTTGCTAGATTTTCCACTTTCTTCCAGTTTTGCAAAACTGTACCAACCCCACACCCACAAAGCTCATTGCTGGTACCAACCCAACCCGAAATCAAATATGGGCTCACAGCGCAATGCTTGCACACCAGGAATAGGCAGCATAGGCAAATGTGAGGAGCTTCAGGGTACAGTATTGGATGTACAACAGCCCTGGAAAGTGCAGATTACTATCTGGGTTCTAATGTAGGGCAGCTCAGGAGGTAGAGCAGATTGTCCACTGATCGCAGGGTTGGCGGTTCGATCCCAGGCTCCTCCTGTCTAAGTGTCCTTGGGCAAGACACTGAACCCCAAATTACTCCCTCACTTTGTATGGTAGCATGCTGCCATCGGTGTGTGAATGGGCAGTAAAATTGTAATGCCTTTTGGATTAAAGCACTATATAAATGCAGCCATTCACCATTTAAAATATGTTACAATACAAGGCAGAAAACGTGGAAGTCAAAAGCAAAGTGGTAAGCAGTAAGTGACAGTAGTAATGTTGTGGAGAAGAAACCGCTGGTCTACGTTTGTGCTTCTGTGCTAATCTGCTGCATGATTTGTGTGTTTGTCACTGAGCTTTTGTGCACATTAGGAAGTGTGTATGAGAATGTGTAAGTGTGAGTGACTGTGTGCCCTTGTGTTGTGTTTGCCACATGTCACAATTCATTGGAGAACAGATATGCAGCTGTTGCCTCCTATTGGTGGTTTCTAGAAACAAACACAAACAAGAGAGCTGATTAGAAGAAGAAACCCTTCATCTGGTAATCTGTTAGAAGCAAATGGTCAGATGTGCAAAAACTAAATGGCTCGAAGAACAAATGTGCCAAAACTTCTGTTAACAAAAGAAAGACAAAGACTGAAAACAGACAGAGTGTCTGCAGGATTACTGTCTTTTCTTGTCTCCAACTGTCTACATGTGTGTACCTCTGTGTGTGTGGGGGGGGGGCAGATGAGCTGGTGATGACTTGGAGTCCTTGGAGTCTGTCCTAGCAAACAGAGGCGTCCACTTTCTATTTTTCAACAGTCATTGAGAGGCGACCGCAATCAGCGCTCCATCGTCGCCGTTACCTCCTCTGCCATGATTACTGCAGTGATTATGACACCAAACCACAACCTCGAGTGTGTGTGTGTGTTTTAGATGGACAAAGGGGCAGTAAAGGTGAAATGGAAAGA
Source organism: Siniperca chuatsi (assembly GCF_020085105.1). NCBI lineage: Eukaryota > Metazoa > Chordata > Actinopteri > Centrarchiformes > Sinipercidae > Siniperca > Siniperca chuatsi. The sequence continues at coordinate 27,652,815 of NC_058052.1, forward strand.
GAATGGGATGAGACTGACAAAGAGTCGTCTGTCATTGAAAATCCATTTAAAGCTGAGAGGGCTGTTCTCTGTTGGCATGTTTAAACTGGTGATGATATAAAGGATGTCACATGTCTTAGCTGGAAGGAGCACTGTTGAGGTGGAGATGTTAGAATTCATTTCATGCCTCTTTTATTTGAACATAAACAAATTATGTCCATATGCAACTATGTTTTTTTTAGCAACACACTTTTTTTTGTGCAGTGCCAATTAATACAGGAAGTGGCATGAGGTTTGTGTAGTGCAGGGAAAAGTTGGTGGTCAGTTCTTCATTGACAATTTTTTGTTGTTTATGGTTTTGGTGTTCATTTGGAGGTCAAAACATATACAGATGTTCATTGTTAAAGTGAGCTAAACTGGACTAAATTTGGTTGAAAAGCCAAAGTGTTTTAGATGTCTGGGTTACATATAAATATTGTTTCAACAGCATTTTATTACTAACTAGTAGTTAAGACCTCCTTTAAAGGTCCTGTGTGACATCTAGTGGTGAAATTGCAGTTTGCAACCATTTGAATACCGCTTGCCTCACCCTCCCCTTCCAAGCGTGTGGGAGAAACTACAGAAAAACGCAAAAGGCCCTATCTAGAGCCAGCGTTTGCCAATAGCTCCTCCTAAATGTTACACACTGGACCTTTAATTTTAACTATTTAGTATTTAAGTATTTTTTAAGTATTGTGTTTATGTATACCCACACAAAGGGAATATTGTAAGGAAGAAAGATGAAAAATATTGAACATGTAATACAATCAATGTGAACATTTTGTCATAAGAAATGTAACCTGTGTGCCAATTGGTTTCTGCCAAAATGTATTGTCCAATGCAAATTTGGTGTTTCTGAACCCGGTTCAACACTAAGTTGACACATGATGCAACAGCATTTGATTGAAAGATATAATAGACTATACAGAGACCATTTTTCAAAAAAATAATAAAAATTTAAAACAAACCTTATTGCTTTGCACCCTCAGGACCACAGAGGCCCCCCTTATACTCTACTCCAGTCTAACCTTACAAACTTTGGATCATTACTATTCAGTGAAAAGTCAGCCATTTGTTGTTTTTTGTTGTTCCTCCTCTCCATCCTTGATGGGTTGGGTGTCTCAGGCTCTTCAGTACTGTATCTCTGTTTGCTTCTTCTAACGGGTAACTCCTGCCAGGTGACACTGAATGAAACAGTTTCTGAACTACGTAGCCTGGCAACAGGAGGGCCACAAGGCTCAGCCCTCGGCCCGTCTTATTGTTTCTCCACACAAGCACACACACGAGTGCTGTCATACACTCACCCACTGATGACACCCTTCAACACACAGCTATTTATTTATTTATTTTTGCCACTTGTGGGCAGGTAAACTCCAGAAGAATGTGTCATAAAGATGTTATATCTAATATGTTAGCAACCAGCTTCCTATTTCCACAACCAGCAGACACAGAGAAACGTTATCTTCCCTTTGGAGTGGTGTTTTTGTCCACCTGATGAATGTAAATCCAATATTCATTCTCCTTTTAGCTCTGGTTTGGTCTCCACCAACTCCTGAGAAAAATATCTGGCTCTTGCCTACAGAAGGTTTTTAGAGCTTTTACACTGAAAATCGCCACCTGCTGCTGCTGGAAACAGGGTTGATGAGAGCGCTGAGACTGAAGCAAATGTGCTGTAAAACCAAAAGTATGAGCTAAAAGAAGCAAAAAGGCTAAAGAGATTCATCACTGCGACTTTCTTATTAAAGGGGCCCTGTGGCATTTTCTTGTGAACAAACAAAAGTTATGTTTCCCTGAGGTCTAACAAACATGATGAGTGCATTTCCTTTCTCGTAAAACACTTAGATCCTGCAGTGTTAACATCCTGTCTTCTTCTTCCCTGTCTTTTCTGGTGCATCGCAGCATATCTTGGCCTGTTTCTGCTACCTGTATATCAGTGGAATAATGTGACACCGTTGGCAGGAATGTGGATCACATCACCCAAGTGCGTGGGCATGTGCAACCAAGTGTGCATGCACGAGATAAACCAAACGGGGACCTACTCATGGACAAACTGCTCCATAACACTACTAGAGTTTTAAAACTTCAAAAAGAAAGCCCATAACATCAATAAGGACATAGCCATCCTGCTCATGGACTGTTCATTCTGAGCATCAAATCTCACACCACCCCACTCAGTTTTTCTCCGCAGGCAGTCAGGCTGCTGAATATCTAACGCTCCCACATGCGCTGATCACTTTTTGTAAATGGTATGTATGCAATGTTACATGTGAGTGCACTGGGTATATCGTTAAGTGGGTTGTAAGTGTTACTATTATGTAGGCTGTGAGGGTCGCTGTAGGCTTTAAATGTTATGGTATGGATGATCTGTATTTCTTTACGTACACAAAGAGGCTGTTCTCATTCACTTTTCGTAGTTATACCTACGAAAAGTAATGCACTATAATTCGTATATAACCCACATATTGGGAGCCACGAGGCAGTTACGTCTCTCATTAGGATGCGACCTCTAGTGGCCACAGTAATTATGATGGGATCAAAGGAGGAAGTCAGATGAGGAAGTATTAAGAGCGTCAAAGTCCATGTAGGGAGGTGAACGGGGTGGATGGATGGGTCAAACACAGGATTTTCACCTGGAAGACTGGAATTTGTGTCCCGTGTGAAACCGAAAGTTAACGTTGAGTTATTTTAAGTTACGCTTACTTATTTTAAGTTACGTAAGTTAAGTTACGTAACCTACATACGTGTTTACGTCACGTGACTTACTGTGAGTTACTAACGTAGCTTACTTATTTTTACTGTAACCGTGAGCTTTTTCCTAAACCTAACCAAGTACCGTTTCACAACATTAACCACGTGTTTATTGTTACCATGACGATGAAGGTCCGGTACGCCTGTTGCTGGTTGCTGGGCATTCGTACGATTATGCACGAAAAATGGTGCATTACTTTTCGTAAGATATCTACGAACCGTTGTATGAGGATACGTTGACACAAAGGATGAGAGCGCAGGGGCACAAGCATTTCACTGTACTTATACATGTGACAATAACTTGAGCTTGAAAACTCCAACTACTCCAGTAGTTGTTTGATTCACTGTTAGTGTTAATTATTGATTAGTTGAGCTTTAAATATCTGTTTTTTCAAATTTCTGGTGTTTTGCGTGCAAATTTGGACAAATGTATAAAAACAGGTAGATAAAATTGCACTTTTATAGACATAGAGACACATTCATAAAAATATAAATGGCTTAGAGATTAATAAGTGAAGGGCTGGATGAATGTATTTTAACTGTTCTCCCTGATGACCGGATGGGCTGTTTCTATGACAACTGTCTGAATGACCCTCATCCCTGTCTCATTGTGTGTTTCACGTAATTTCAATACTAAATTAGCATAGCAATGTTAAATCCAGGATATGGTGTTGTGTGACAACAGGATGCTCTAATAATTGTCAACTGGTAACAAACCTGCTCCCAGATATTCTGAAGTGTATTCTCAAATGTTTCTCAAGTGCTCTTAGCCTTTTTCACTGGACAGATGAAGGACATTTCCTTTTCACAAAATCTGTCATTACCAACTTTATCAGACACAGGTGTAGCTTCTGTAGTTGTGAAGTTTGTTCAGGATCCCCACTTTCACAATCTGCAGTATGGGAGTGAGATAAATAAAACATTTAATACATAAAAAACAAGACCATGGATGGTCATGCATTTACTTGTAACTAATTCAACTTTTGCTCAGGTTGGAGTTGGGTGGAGCTATGCTGCAAATAAATAGATCAAATGATGCTTTTGTAGCTCCCTGTGTTGGTAGCATTCTGTAGGAAGCACAAAAGGAATATTAACAAGAGTTGTAAAAAAAAAAAAAAAAGAGTAATCTCCTTTTAACAAAAGCACACTGTGATTGAAACCTCTGATGCTTGAAAATTTCATTTCATTAAAGTTCACTCAAAGCAATGAGTTTCAGTTTTAATCCTGTCTCGTCTTCTGTGACAGGTGTGACATTAAAACCATCGGAGCTGGTTTGTGCCAAATTAGCTGAACATTCCCTGCAGGGTGCAGCGATCAACAACACTCAAGAGACACGACATGTTTTAAATCCTGAAGCTGAAGGTGTGTTTGAGTGTGTGAATGAATGAATCCAATAATTGAACCAACAGATATGGATGAGAAGTTCTGATGGTTCAGCTCAGTCTCTGAGGAATTCTGTTCATACTGAATGATTTTGCTGCTGCACAATTTACATCCAGCATTATTCAGTATAAAAGCACAAAATCACGTGACACTCATAAAGTGCAGCAAAAAGTATGACATAAATTTGCCCTCACATTTCATACCAGTGATCAGACCATTAACCTAATCTTAACCTTACCTTAACAGAGAAGTGTTAGTTGTCTTTACTTAATCATACCTTAGCCCTGTTATGTTACACAAGGTTATTGTAGGAATGATCAATAAAAACACATCACAAAAACATAATCAGGGGTTTGGCAGAATCTTCCAGTATTATCGTTCTCTTTGGAAAGAGGCTGCATACACAACAAATTGATCTTTGCTGTGTCACCAAAACATATAACCTTGTTGTATGTCAGGTAATAAGACAAACTTATCTAACTTAATCTAACACACACACACACACACACACACACACACACACACACACACACACACACACACACACACACAGATTGGTGGCATTAAATGTCACCCTGCAGTGCACATACAAACATTCCCTCTACTGGAAACATTCTGGTGTCACCTTTGGGTGTAACTACATCAAAGTCAGACATTATTAATGTCACTCCTTCAGTTGCAAGAGATGAAGAAAGGGAAAAAAAAGACTGGGAGCAGAGATCAAGAGAAAGAGAGAGGAAATAAAAATCTTTCTGCTTGGCTCATATTTTTTATACTATATTTCCACATCACACACTCCAGACTTGTTATTCTATAAGCCTACAATGTACAATCCATTAAAAAATGTTAAAAAAAAAATTTTTTATAAAATTTCAGTTTATAACATAGCTAAATAGCTAAAATATTGAATGGACACTGGTTGAACCCTAATTTAAGCTTAGTCTTGGGAGAAAGACACCAGTTTTGCTGTTTTAGTCTCGACTTCTTGACCTGAGCTCTCAATTGCAGCTCAAATTACATCATCACTGTTATAAACCTCATTATCATCTTGGATAAAAACTTCACCACAACAACAAACATCATCATAGTGCCCCCTACAGGAGAGTCATAGAGGACGAGGGCAATTCGTCTAGACTGTACACCAACATCATCTGCCGAGTGCCGACTCACTAAATCTACTGTTCAGTTCAGTAAAGATCGTCTTTATGGTTAAAACGCTGACAGTTGGTAAGGGATGGGACACAAACCGCAGTTTTATGGTGTCAAGGTTGACCTATCTCCACACTTTTAGCGCTGTGCCAGCGCTGGAGAAAGGTCTGGCTGAACGCATTATCATTCTGGTATAGGGGAAAAACGCACTGGCTTGTTTGTATTTCTTTAAACCAATCACAATCGTCTTGGGCGGCGTTAAGCCCAGGATGCAGCGACAGTGTCCTTGCAAAATACGCACGCGGATAGAGGAAGGGGAGGAGGATTCTGACTGAAATAGTCGGCCAATGGCAGGCTTATACCCACAGCCTACTTCCTGTGACTCACTCTGTAAATCCAACAATCCAACTCCTTCTCAAATGGTGCATTCAAATTGAATGTGACATTTATCTTTTGCCGCAGTTTATGTGCAAACTAAACTGCTAGAGAGTTTTTACAGTGCATGTATATTTGGCACAAAAAGCCACTGTAACTGTACGGCTGTACCGTATGCTGTAGCTGACAGCTAGCTAATAATCATGAGCTTGCATTTCTACAGCTCCTTTCAGGGGACCCAAGGATGCTTGACACATAAGGAGGCAGACAAAACCCATTATAGTAGCAATGTACGCACCAGTTATGTAACAGTGTAACAAGACTCTGGATGATCTCAAAACTCTTTTTTTCTCATCTCTGAACATTTATGAAGTGGAGTTAATTTTGCTCAGGTTGAAACATTTTCAACTCGCCCAGATGCATTTTCACCAGTTATCTTCACCCAGAGCAAAGCCACATCTTCATAGGCCTTTAAAATTCGATTAGCATTCAGTTTGAACACACCTTAAGAGGTTTGCATTTTCTTGTGTTACATTCTTCTGTACACCTGTTGCTGTATGCATTCACTGTATTCGCCCCTCATATAATGAAATGTGCTGTGTAAATCAAATAGCCTTGCTTTGCACATTCACACGACTCCAAGAGTCATTTGATGTGTGTCCTCCAAATGACATGACAAAATACACAGTTTGTCCATGCCCTCTAGAACGACACAGTGTTTTCTGATCTGCCGTCCATAACCATTACAAATTACAATAAAGCTGTTTTTATGATGTGAAAGGGTGTGTGGGTGATGGTGCGTGGGTGTCGAGAAAGGAAATAAATGTGAGTGATGTGCTCGTGATGAAGCAGCGGCAGTTTTCTCTTTTGAGGGTGGAGAGTCATGGACCAGATCTATGCAGAAATATTTGTGTTTGTGGTTTTGTCCGTTATCTGTGTACCTGCCATAGAATTCAATATAATACTTCTTCAGTATTTTCATTGTGTTTTAACCTTAATTGGTCAAATTGCCCTCAAAAGTTTAAATCCACTATTTTAAAAAATTGCAATTTCCTGACCTAAATTGTGAGCTCTATCACCGGTTCAAATCCTGCTTTTTTTTAACTGAGGGACATTTTAAAGATCCGATACTTCCTTTAGCCTAACAGTGCACATTTTAAAAAATATCTTAAAACCCATTTTTTTTAGCACTGCTGCTCACTGGGCTTTGAGTGTATCTAGTGTAATATAAACTTTACATGTTCCTTTAAGTATAGGGTCAGTGAGGCTGCAGCACGACACAAACACAGAGGGCTGCAGGGAAGAGCTCGACTGTTGGAGTCACACAAGAAATATGCATACAGCGTGTGTGTTTGTGTGTGTGAAGTGAGAAAAGACCAGGGTGATAGTTAATGAATCAGACTAAGCACACAGAGCAACCTTTTCATCCCGTCCGTCGTGTGTTGAAGTTGAAGTGTGCTTGTTAATTTAAAGATGTGTGTGTGTTTGTGCAGTAATTGCCTTGTGTGTAGGGATGTGAGTGCAGTGGTGAATGTGGTTTAAATACCACTGAGCATCTGGAACAGCAGCAGACGTCTTCTAGGTTCAGTCATGACATTTAGTTTTCTGTCATGTTCACAGAAGGACAGAGACAATCTGAAGACACAGTGGCCTTCATGTTATAGAGAAACTCGCTCCCTTTCTACAGACATAAAGAGAACCAGTTAAGGGTGAAGACGGAGAAGTGTGAAAAAGGTTTCATTCATGGACAACGACTCACATATCTGTATTTAAAGAATACAATAATGGTGTCATTTAAATCAGTATATTGTCTCTGTCTAGTTTATATCTAGATAATTTTGCAGTGGATGCTTTGTGTAATTAGATTTGAACATGCACTCATTTTGCCCTCTTTTTAAAGGATGGGTCACGTTTGTAAGGGAGGACATGTTTTTCAGGGATTCTTCCTGTGGGCGTCAGGTGACTCTGGGCAGCAGAGCGTATCGTGATGCAGCACTGATATGAAAACACTCAGCTGTGTTTGTGTTTACTATGATGTATGAGGAAAACAAAGCCATTTATCTCCTAACTGTGAGCGGAAACCCGAGAGGAACCCTGCTGTACACTACAGGCACAATCCACTTGAAAGCTCCTTTAAATCGTCATAAATTGATGTCAGTTTAGTTGATGAAGATTCTGTTTTTTCAAGTAAATTAAAATAACAAAGACAAAAATAAAACATTAAAAACTCATCCCTAGTAGATCATTAGTCTTAGTGTAATACACCTCCGAGCCTGCCTTTTGCCACATTGTCGATCATGTCTTGTGACTGTAGATTTCCAGCCTCTTCCCTTCGTTCCTTGCTTTTGTCTGCGAGCCTGTCCTTCAGACTTGCATAATTCCTACAATATCTGTACATGGCAACAACAGTATGGTTACGGTCTGGATGGCTTGGCATCTCTGGTCATTCATCGTTGGTCTGTGACATGTTTCCTGTGTGTGAAAACTAGACTCACAACCCATCCATCCACCCCACCCCCCCCCCCCCCCCACCCCCCACCCCTGACCTCCACACTCTTTATGTTTCGGGGATCTACTTAAGTAATTTAAAGTTATTAACACAGGTTTAATATATGGCTCCACTCTTTCTGAGCCGCAGCATAAACTTACAACACTTGAAATGTTCATCTCTCTCAGTCACATACACCAACACAGAAACACTGTGATGCTGCACTCTGAATCCAAACAGCTGAACCTGTAGAAGACACCTGTGGGGTTCAGGGTGTCATCCCCTCTGTGGCCCCTGGGTGCCTCCACTCTGTTTCAACTCCACTACTGACTGAAGATGAAAGGAGCAAGCAGAGAGATATTGAAAAACCAAATACTGAACCAAGTCGAGCAAACACAAGCACAACAAGAAGAAAACCCAGAATCCCCCTTCACTCTTATGTTCATCTCTAATTTCGATTTTATTTCATAATCAAGCATTTTTAAGAGGTTCTTGTGACCTGGCCACTGGTCTCCTTATAGGTTCCTTGTTAATTATGTAAGAATTGGAAGCTCATTCTGTTGTTGGACTCACTGTATCAGGATACTCAGGATGACAGCATTACCTACACACACAAAATAGAAATGTACTGGTGGTTCAGTTTAAAAGAAGAGGCAGTTTTTGTCAGATGTTGACACTTCCCCATCGTTGGGTCACAGACTGCACTGCTGTGCTGTATGTGTAAAAATAATTATTGCTTGCAAAATTAACCAAATTTTTCCCCTTCAAATGTTTTTTTCCTTTTCTTCTGATCTTTTTAAAACCCAGTATGTAGAAAAGCGTGGTGAAAGAAGTGGTGACCCTTCCCTTTGACACAAACTGGACTTGCACACGATGAAGGTAACAAAATACTTTATGCATTGTTATTACACCAAATAAAGAATTCTTATTATTATTTGGCCTATGCATGAACAAATGTTCGTTTTGTGTCCAAAAAGTAATTCAAAGACAAATAAATGTACAGTTTCCTACACAGTGACACCACTTGTGTTTGGGGTCAGTTGGACCCCAGAGAGGTCAAACTTCCTGTTAGACCTCTTATCAACAAAGTGTTAAACTCCAGTTAAACAAGTCTGGGAGGGGTAGTGCTGCTTAAAAAGCACAGGCTTTGCAGCTGTGGTGTCTGCGACCCCAAACAAAATGAATGTGTCATTTTCTGTAGCAGACTTCTGAAACATGTCATCAGTTCACAATCAATCATGAAATTCTCAGAAAATTAAGAAAAGTCATGAAATGTCAAGGTAATAAAACAATGTTAAGAATGTATTTTGAACTGTTAAAGAGGGTCCTGGCTTTCTGGAAACCTGAACAGAACATCCTAATCCTAATGCTAAAATGAACACGTCTCCTCCTTTCATTCTAGTTTTATTTTTACCACATTAGTTTATGTCACCACAACATATTCCCATACATTTATTTTACTTCAGTGTTATCATCATACTGCAGCTTTTACTTTCATTCAACATCCACAGATATTTTTCCACTGCTGGCCAAAAGGAATCCATTTCTTTGCATTGCTTTGCTAGATGTATTGTTCTTTAACTTATTTAAATACTGAAAGTGCAAAGGACGTGATGGAAACGCTGCATATGTTAACACCTTACAAAACTAGAAGGGGAGAAGTTGAGTGATCCTCCTCACTTCACAAAGCTTTTTAAACAGTTTTTCTTTGCACCATCAAACAGAACAGAATCCAGCTCAGAATATAAAGAAAAAATAGAATAAAGAAAAAGCAGAAATAGTCTTTTTCTGATACGTGGTTAGAAGCAATCTCACTACACTCGGGTCCCTTAATTTTTGGGGGGGGGCTGAAAAACGATGTCATACTTCTGAGAACAACTGCAGAAAATCAGCATTCTGCATCTGCAGGGGGAGGCAGGTTGTTCATCGGTGGCTCAGAGATTACCTGATCAGACTGCAGGGACAAAAAGCCTCCTGCAGCTGCAGTTTGAGAAAAGCTTCTAACAGCAAACAAGTTTCTTTTTGACTCTGATTAGCCACAACTTATTTCCACTGATATAACATGTAATACACCAGTGTTTACCTGTATTCAAAGCTCAGACCTTTGACCGCCTCATCTTCAATTTCACCAAGCATTAAACAGTTACAATGGTTGGCTGGTTTTAATAGTTCTGTTAGAACTGTAGTGTTTTCGTGTTTTTTATTAAATCCCTGGAAAAGCGTTTTGACCTCTGGCTGTAATCATCACCTAAATAACTGTAATAAAATGGTTTGTTGTGCTTTTCAAACATGGCTTGACTGACTCTTGGCCTGCTTTTCCACAGAGGCCTGTAATGAAGCACATATTAACCAGCTTATCGGCTATTATTGTTCTCTGCGTTAAACTTAAAATTCTGCTTTCACACTAATTCCTTTATTAATGACTTTAATTTTCTCAAGACTACTCCAAAAAACAATGTAAACTCATGTTTACACCTCAATGTCAGCAAAACTGTATGTATGTTTTAATCAAAGTCTGCAAATAGAGATTCAGACCCATATGAGAAGACTATCAGCCTGCATGAGTTTAAATATTTAGGCATAATAATAAATTCACAACTCACATTCAAAACAAAAGTTAAAAAAGTTGTGAACAGAATCTAATTCAATTTGGCAAATTGGGAACAATTTAACTGCAGAGGCTTCAAAGTTGTACATCAGTGCCACGATTCTCTCACACATGAACTGCTGTTCTGTCATTAGAAGCGCTTTATAAGCCGGCTTTGAAAAAATTGGATAAAAAGTCAAATTCATATCATCATTGTAACACAACTATCGTTTCTTAAACTGGGAAAACGGGATCAAATTTGCAGATATTTAACTGGTGTTCAAACTGTTCCTGGTCTGGCCCTCCCTCTACCAGAGCTAATCCCAGAGGGGATTGTAAAATACCGTATAGAAAAGGTACGTTTGGGCAGCCAGTCTTTTCCTGTCGAGCAGCACATACCTGGAACACTTTACCAACAGGACTAAGGAGCATCACATCTGTCAACTCCAAATCTATAAAACAATGGTTACTGGACAATCAAACATGCTGTCATCATCTGAGGCAGTGGTTATGTCATTGTTTTACTATTTGTCTGTGCTTATGTGCTCTTGTATGTTTTCTTTTAATGTTTTTTATACGCCATCAACCTGCCGGGGACCTGCAGATGAAAATTAGCCAGTATGGCTAAATCTGGCACATTTACATGATGAAGTGTTCATGTTAATTAATGTGCATTGTCCCTTATTAAATAAAAAACATTAAAAAAATAACTGCTTTTGTTGTGAACCCAATCTTTATTAACAACCTCAACAGTCCTTTCATACATACAAGAAGCTTCTGCAGTAATCTTGCACTAATTAACTTTAACTACTAACTAACTGTTAACTACTAACCTTGTTGCAAAGCTAATCAGTATTTTAAAAGGGCCATGCCCATAATTCTGCATTTTAGCCCAATAACTACAAATTATATATGCGATTGAATTACCACCCAAAAAAAATTCCAAAAATACCACAAATTTTAGATTGATTTCCTTCCTTTGGGCTGCCACTGATTTCACTTAATTTCAGAAAATTATGAAAATTAGATTTTATATTTGTTCAAAATAGGTAATCTGTCTATCACAGTTAACATTCAGTAAACTTTATTTTTTGGGTCACATTACATGCTCCAACACCTGATAATTGATAATTGACTACCAAAACGATTGCACTCTGTTGAAAGAAAACTGAATCCAGAAGTAAAAATCACTAGTGAGAATTTGATCAAAAAGGCTGCTGTTACAGGAGCCATCTCTCAGTTCTCAGATGCTGGATCATCCTTTAATGCACCAACAGTGACAGTCCAGGGCGAGTTCCTGCAAATTAAATTCTTGCATACACTGGAGTAGGGGTGTAACAATACGTGTATTCGATCCGAACCGTATGTACAGGATGTTCGGTCCGGTGTGTGATTTCCTCAGTTCGGTACGCCATGTGACCCAAGCAGTTTCTGTCAAAATAGTCTACATATGTCGACTCACATGCACAGAACAGAAATTCTAGAGCACAAGTTTTACTCTGAAAGATTTAGCAGCGCACCAGTTGTTGTCTGTCAGCTGTAGCATGCTAGTCGGCTTAGTCCGGTTAGCCAAGTTAGCCAAGCTCATGAAGTGCCTGCGAATGGCAAACACAAGACCAGAGCTGGAGGATCCTCCCGTGACATTTAGATCCGTTGTATGGGAGCATTACGGTTTCCCGGTTAGTTACAGCGAAAATGGGCAACGATTAGTGTCAGACTGGATTCGGACATCGTTCAGCTGAAGTCACTGCAGATTCTGACCGTGCCAAAGTAATAACGAATGCTGTAGGAGTTCCCTGCTGTACCGAACCATAACCCTAAAACCGAGGTACATACCGAATCACGAATTTTGTGTACCGTTATACCCCTATACTGGAATGACTGTCCTTCGGGAAAGCAGAGAACCTCACTAAAATATTATGGTGTTCTTTGATATATAGTTGTCTATAATTTGTAATATAGGCAATTTGGATTAAAAGGCTAAAAGAAGCAAAATTACTGGCATTGTCCTTTGAAGGTGCTTCTGAACTTTGAAGTTTCCTCCTTTTAATTCTGTTCACACAGAACGCTTTCTTCACTCTGCGTTTCAACATGAACACTTCGTCCAGCCCAAAGGCTCGACCTTCACTGGACGCCGCCTTCAAAAGGAAGCACAGTCTGAAACAACACGGCTTTATGTCTCTTTTGTTTCAAAGACTGAATTTACTCCTTTAACCTAAACCTTCACCTTGACTCATTGTATCAGCCTTTATCATGAAAACAGCAGACACCATTTTTTACATTTACATACAGTGCAGAAATTGAAGAACTGAAACATTCAATTGTGCTGTATAATAAATTAGGATCAATTCCCTAAAAATCATCATTTAATCTCCAGCCTTACTGTGTCACTTAGGTCCACTAACTAAATCTGCTTCCATTTAAAAAAGTTCAAACACAAAAATTAAACGAAACAGTCCCTCAGTCACAAAGAAAAAGTTCAATAATTACTGATATTGGCATTTTATCTGAAGGTTAGGCTGTACAATCAAGTCTCTCTCGTGTGTTGTGTTTCTTCAGGTTTTGAAGATCAGCTGGGTTATCATAAGGTCTTAAAGTCCTCCATTAGTTCAAATTAATCAAAAGACTGTGGAGGACAAGTTTGATTACAGTTGAACTGAAGTTTATGTTTTTATTTTCAAGGCAACACAGCCTAACTTCCTGTTTATGGCTATCAGTCTGTCCTATCCATCCTGGTGGACTTGTCCTGGTATTAGAGCATCACTCTCAAGGCCCGCGGCCGAGGTGAACGGCGTGATCGTTTCCAAGGAGATTTCCGGGTCATCCTCGAGCTGGACGGTGGCAGGAAGCAGCAGCAGTCTGTTGTGGCTCCGGGAACTATTGGAGATGATCGATTCCTCATCAAACTGAGCGCTCATGTCCTCCAGGTGGTCGGACCCGACGTTAATGGTGCGAGGATGTTGCTGCAGCTGCGCAGGGACCAGCGCCTCCTTGTGGAGTGTCGTGTCATGGTGGTAAGAAACAAGCTCGTCGCTGAAGTTCACAGCCTCCACCGCGTTGCTTGAGCAGATGTGGTTGCAACCCAGAATGGTGGTGAAGGCCCGACGGAAGTCTGCGTTGAATGCGTAAATGACCGGGTTGAGGGAGGAGTTGGCCCAGCCGAACCAGACGAAGACAGTGAAGGTGGTGTCGCTGACACAGGGCGGGTCACAGAACGGGACCGTGCAGTTGAGGACAAAGAATGGCAGCCAGCAGAAGACAAACACCCCCATGATAATGGAGAGCGTCTTCAGGACTTTGGTTTCCTTCTTAAACGACGACTTCAATGAGGCTTCTTCATTGGGCCTGTGCTGCTGCTGGTGGTTCCGGTTCACACCATGGCCTTGGTTCTGTGCCTGCTCCGCCGCCCTCTCCAAAGAGGTGATCCGGCGGATTTGGGTCTGAGCAATCCTGTAGATCCGGGTGTAGGTGGCGATCATGATCACCACTGGGATGTAGAAGCTGATGAAGGAGGAGGAGATGGCGTAGGTTTTGTTCAGGTTGGCGACGCAGCTCTTGGCGAAGGTGCTGGTGTTGCTGCTGTTCGTGAAGTTCCTGCCACTGATGGCCATCATTTCCCCCACCTCCTCCTTCAGCTCTTCTTCCTCCTCCTCCTCCCCGGCCTGGTGCCAGTTGAGCTGCACTGGGATGAAGGAGATCAGGATCGACAGCGTCCACGCCACCCCGATCATGACAAACGCCACCCGGTGAGTCATCTTCCGCTCGTACTTGAACGGGCTGGCGATGGCCCAGTAGCGGTCCACACTGATTATGCACAGGTTCAAAATGGAGGCTGTGGAGCACATGATGTCAAAGGCGATCCAGACCCCGCAAAACCGTCCGAACAGCCACGTGCCGGTCACCTCGGTGATGGCCTCCCAGGGCATCACCAGCACGGCCACGAACAGGTCGGACACGGCCAGCGAGATGACGAAGAAGTTGGTGACTTTGGAGCGCAGGTGGCGGAACCGGACCACGGCAGCGCACACCAGCGTGTTCCCGAGCAGCGTGGACACGATGAGCAGGAAGAGGACGCAGCCGACGAGGACGCGCAGTCCGCCGCTCCCTGCCCCGCTCCCGCCGCCCTCCTCCCCGCCGCCCTCCTCCTCCTCCTCCCCGCCGCCCGTCCCGTCCAGCTCCGACAGAACTTGCGTGAAATTACTCCACGTCGTGTAGTTTTCCATTTTTTTTTCCACCGAGAGAGTGATTTTAAAAGTGCTGACAAGTCATTAGTATCCACGTGTAAATCCGCTTCTCTTCTTTCCAGCGGCTCCTGCCGCACAGACCATCCTCTGACCTCTCAGTGAAGAATAAAAACAGTACGGGAGGAAAAATCCTGTTGCATCTTCATTTATATGCGTCTTTTTTAAATTGAGATCCGTCCTCCGACAGCAGAAGGGCAAACCAATACCCAGAAAAGTGCTCCTCGAGTACTTATCCTCGGAAATTGAAATAATAAAAATGTAATAATAAAATAATGACTGAAATAATAAAAAAATGACTGTGATGATAAATGAATAGCAGTGATAGGCCTACTAACTGTGTCTCCGCAGGGGGTGGGGAGGTCTCTGTTCCGGTCTTTGGTCCCAGTGTGACTGAGAGTGGACTCACCTCTCTTGGTGTCATGCGCTCAGACTCGCAGTCAGGTGGGGCTCGTTGCCTCCTCAGCACAGGTAATAGATTACTGTCGTCAGTTCACTGCACATTGTTTCAGCTTTGAATAAAAACGCGATCCCAAAGGAAAAGTTCATGTCTGAATTATCAGTATGAGATCATGTTCACGATTTATCTCGGAGGGAAAAAGGTTTGTTGGCAACACAGTTGCTCTCGTGCGAGAAATAAACAAGCGACCAATAAAGAACAGAAGATAAATATGACTATTAAGGGGATTTTTGTTTATATTATTCTTACATTTTGTCTTGTGATCATAACAGCAGGGACAAAAATGTTATGCAGTTATTTACAAAGGGTAGTGAGGTGACATCATGCCTTAACAATATTAACACACTGATTGCCACAATACCATTATTGCATTCAAATTGTACAGGATCTGCGTCACCTCTTCAGATACACAGGCAGTGTCACACTCAGCCTGACACTTAAACTGCAGAGACAAGTGGGCAGAACAGAAAGTATCATTTATTTTCAGCAGCAGCTGGCTGCAGTACAAGGAAACACATGTTTCACTTCATCATGATACATGTCCTCTGTGATTTACTTTTATTTTATTTAACTACTGGACTAGAATACCAATAAGATGATTAAAACAGTTCTTTCAGCCGACGCTGATGGTCCTGTTGGTGCTTTTTCTCTGAATTTCGCAGACAATAAGCAACAAAACATGACCTACATGTCCTACATACTAACATGTAACAGTGGCTGCAACCCTGTCTACAGTGTTCATCTCCACCTTCCAAACAGATTCATAGTTTCTATATGTCCATGAACGCAGCTCTTTCTCAGTAGTGATTTTATTTTGGTGGGGGGCGTAAGCTGCTTGCTCCATCGAGCCTCTTCGGACTCCAGACAGTTCTTAGGGCTGGAGGTTTGATTCCCCGGCTCTTCCTGACCTCCTGTCTACATGTTAAACTGTCCTTGAGCGACATGGTATGCATAACGGGGGGAAAACACACAGCTAAACACATAGGCACACACACACACACACACTTCAGCACCACAGACAGCTCAGTAAAACACAAAACGTGACACTGCCACGGTGGGCTGGCGTGTGTGTTACACGCTTTGGTGTGATACCGGGCCTATTATCTATTATATTATCTATTTGAATGCATGTGTTGCTTATACAGAATGGAACCATTAAAGAACATTAAATACAATATTCTTTTGAAACAAATGGCAGATAATCCTGTGGGTTGTTCAGAGGCCCTCTGCTGGTTGGAGCAGTTTTATTCAACACTGCTGAGAGACAATACATTCTGCATCTGTCTCAGCGGGTTCAGAGGGACAGTACCCAGAATATGTGCTTTAACCAAAAAAACAAAACTCACCTCAGCTTTGCATCTAGCAGTTGGTGGGTCTTTCTCTTCTTTGTGAAAGTGTTTCACCGATTTAAAACATCATCAGTAAAATGGTTCAGTTCAGGTTTAGGTGTCATTGAATGAGGGCTTCTAGTCACACCACGATTTAACACACATAGAAGGAAAAATGCATCAGAGAAGAAGAAACGTTTTAAACAGCAGCCTTCTGGAGAGAGAAGCACCGATGAAGCTCGATGAGACCCGACAGTCTCAGAAGATCACAGGGGGAAAAAGGGATTCAGTGTTTTATCAGGACAATGTTTCTCGTCCAGCTATAGTTGTTTTCACAGAGAGTCCTTACAGTTCAAACATTTTTCTTTTCCAAAGTGGCAGAAGCAGAAAGTCATTCACAAAATCAACTTTTATTTAAGCCAAGGACAGTCTGCTTTGAAGAAAGGAAGCAAAGGCATTCGTTTTCATGCACCAAACTTAACAAGGCTTTTATTGTTGTGGTTACCCAAAATAATGGCCTCACATTTGCACATCAAACACTGACCGTGGCGTCATTTCTGTACAGGGAACCATATGTTTAACTCTGAAAACACAGCAGGCTTTGCAACTCAGTAAGTTTTCCCAACTTATTTTGTGAAAACACAGAAGTTGTCATTTAAGTTGAGCGGAACGTCTTCATAGTACAGCTGTCCTGAATCATCACCGCTCTGACTGATTTCAACTGACTACAGTTGCAAAATGATGCCTGTAGGGAGACAGTAGAAGACTCTGAAACCTTCCTTTTGTCCTTCATCTGATCACCTGCATCTCCTCTGTGATTAATATCGATTTAATGAACTCAATAAGAGCTGATGGATTTAATTTAGCTTCAGTGCAGATTCAGTATATAACTATGAGTGACGTTACATCAACTCAAAGTCTGGATATAAAGCTGGTTTAAACCCAAAGTCATAATAACTGAGATGATGACGTGACTTTGGACATTGCAATAGATATTTTGCACAGCAAGAGATTTTCACTTGTCACAGTAGGCAAAGCACAGATGCAGCCACCAGATGGCGCCACCTGTCTGCTGCTGTGTCTCGATACTCCAACACAAAGTAAGCAGTTATTCAGTTACTCATAAGTTCATTTTTATATATCAGATCATCTGATGAACACATGTTGTGGACCTCAGCATACTGGAACTAATTATTACTACTAGATGATAAGGGTTGCTGTTTAGCAGCTGTTGGAAGCATTCTTGAGAGCTTTCAAGATGGTTTCAGTCACAATGACAACAAAATGAAATGAAATAAAGTCAATGCATTGTTTATTGTTGATGGATTATATATCTAAGGCAAGTTTTAATTTTCAGTGTTTCAGTTTCAGTGTACTAATACACTGAAAGCAATGGCTGCCTGTGAGGTACAAAAACCAATCTGAAAGCTAATAGTTTTGGGAAATGGTGAGCAGGAATGTAGAGTAAATGTGGTTATAGTCAAAGCTACATTAATCAGTGTTGTGTGGATTGGTATCCTTTTTTGTGATGAACCCACAGAGTGTTGTCACCGACACTGCAGCTCCACGGAGCTTACATTCATCCGGTGCACACAAACACGACTCCAACAGGACGATGCTGTTGCTCTGAGTCTGTCGGTTGTATAAATGAGCAGTTGTTTGCTAACGTGATAGCCATAACAGCGTGTTAAGGTGAAATGTCAGGGGAAACCTTGCAGTAGTATTTGCTGACCAGCCCGAGCCGTTTAATCTCACAGACTGCTCCGACCAACATTAGTGGGACACTTTCAGGCTAGTGTTAGTTGCCGTTACTGTGTGTAAGTCCCTAGAACACAAGTGATTGACTTGTGTATAGTTGTTTCCTTGCATTAGTGAGACATCACTCACGGCAGAAAGTCTGCAGCCTGATGGACAGTGTGATCACTGCCCAATGCAGCTGTAATGGGTTAAAACATGCAAAAATAGTATGGCCCTTATCGCATATGCATCATCATCATGATGTCCAACTTGACTCCAATAGATTTTGCTCTGCTCTCAGTTTTCATGTGATTTAAACTGCCAAAACTGAAAGCGAGCACATTTGAGGGGGAAAAGTAAAGGAAGCTCGACTACTGGCACAGCGTCAGTTTCACTATTCCTCTGAAGGATCAAAACATTCAATGCTGCCCTCAAGCCTTGAAATGAATCTGTCCTAAAATGAACTTTCATGAATCCCAGAAACACGCAGAAGTGTTTGTCTGCCTGGAGATCACAATCATTTCACCACCTTCACTTTACCTGTTTGTAGGGAGCTGTGAGTTTATGATGAGGTCAGACTCAGTGTGTGTGTGTGTGTGTGTGTGTGTGTGCTCTTTTACTTAAATCTTAAACATTTTGTCCGGTCCCAGTTCACTTCAAAGTGCTGTTTGAAGGTTAAGACTTGGTTTTAGGGTTCAGAATCAGGTTTAGGTTAGGGAATGTATAATCTCGATGAGGGTCCTCACAATTATAGAAGTACAAACTTGTGTCTGTCTAACTGTGCATGATTGAAAATTCATTGTTTACTGTTTGTCTGTTTGCATTTTTCAGTGTGTGCTTCTGTGAGTGTGTTTTCGAGGTTGTGTGTAAGTCTGTACAACGTGGGTGTGTGTGTGTGTGTGTGTGTGTTTGTCAGGCTGCGTACCTGCACATATCTGAACTTTCTGCTTCTCTTCTTTTTTTTTTTTAAACCATCTCATATTCTTTGTGGTTGCTACTGTACACTTTGTTTTTACATGTGCAAATTGTGTACATGTGTACATGTGTGCATGTGCGTGTGTGTGTGTGTGTGTGTGTTGGCGTGCACTCTGCCGCCAGGTGAGGGCAGAGTCATGTCTGACGCAGGCAGGCTGACGGGGCTGGACCACGGCCTGCAGTTACGCCCAGTGGCAGATCTGGCGGCGGCTGGCGGTTCGTCGCAGAGGTGAAGAGTTGAAACTTTAATCACTGTTTTGATTCGACTGTTGAGGGGCGGGGACGGCCGCTTAGTATGTGTGGCATGTTTGTGTAAGTGTGTGTGTGTGTGTGTGTGTGTACACTTTGTTTTTTGTGTGTCTTTGAATAAGTGCAGTTTTTGTCTTTGCTGCTTTGCATGCCTTTGCTCATTAACAAACGACCATTTTACTCTTTACTGTGCTATTAATTTGACTAAATCAGCTCTAAAGAAAAGTTTCTAGTCCCTTCAACAAACCAGCTTGTACCTGCTGTCAAATCAAAAGCCTGCATGTGTCTGCGTTTGTGTGTGTGTATAAGTGATGACATTGAACTTGCATGAACCCACCATGAGTGAAGTCGACGGTGCGGCTTCATCTGAAGGTGAGCGTCTCTGCCTGTCGGAGGCTTCTGCTAACATAAACAGAGTGTCGCGGCTAACAGGGCGCGGCTCACCTGCGAGCTCGTCTGGATAATTAAAAGGAAGCAAAAGAGAAACTGGATTCAAAGTCTGTGTAAACTACACAGAGCTTGGAGGAGATTACACTGTGGAGAGAACTGGGTCATCCAATGATAAAATAAACCTGCAATTCCTTTAATTTACCAGACCTCTAGTTTTGCATGTTTGGCCCACTGGCTACGCTAACACTTCAAATCACTGCTGACTTTTCTTAGATTGACTTTCTTCCTTCCAGGCAGCAAAGTTTAAGTTCATTTCAGTCCACCATGAAAAACAACTTGTAGAGACTTGAAATGTGTTTGATATAAGGAGGCTAATCCATAACACTGAGCAACGTGTCACCTTTCTAAGTTAAATTTAATGTAACTTAAATATTTGAAGAATTCAGCTCTATTTTACAACCTGGGCCTTATTTTCATCGTTTTGTCTATCATAATTATCAATAAGTTACAATAATAACATTTTCTTCACCGTGTTCAGAACATGAGTGGTCAGATGTTCAGACAGGTAGTAAACAAACAGCGAGTTTAACTACACTATCCACTTATTTGGATGTGAAACTGAAAGCGAGCACACCTGAAATGTTGGTTACCGTATAATCAATGATAACATGGAAGAACTGTTACTGTGCAACTCCAGTAAGTCCAGCCGGTCAAAGATGAACCTGTCAGTTGCAAATCTAATGCACATTTACAATGGACAGATTTCCTCTTCCGAATAAAATTGTAAACCTGCAGATTTGTTTTCAGTGCGACTGTCTGTCGACTTGTTTCTGCCCTGTTGCAGCGATTTTGTTGTTTGCATAAATTAGCAACAATGTTGTTAAACAAAATATATATTTTTTCCAATCTTCCAAGTACAACTCCAGACTGTGACCGAAGCAGGAATGAGGACAATGTGTCTGGAAAACATACACGTTTAATCAGGTTTTTTTCACTCATGATGGTGAGATAAAAAGAAAGATCAGAATCAGATTCTGGTTCTGATCTCATGGTTTGGGTTAAAATAAGTGCGTTAGTTACATCAGTTAAATCGGAAGTTACGTTCAGTTACGTACATGACGTAACTTAAATACAATAGGTTAAGTAAGTTAACTTACAACTTTGACTTTTGGTTTCACACGGGACACGAACAACAGCCTCAACACATTCTCATTCCCAGAACATCAAATACCGACATTTTGCCACGCCCCTCAGCGTAGTATACAGACGCACATGGTACCCTTCAGCGTCTGTAGGCCACGCCTTCAGAAACTACTTGGTTAGGTAGTGGGAAGTCACGTGACATAAGGCATGTAAGTCACGTGACTTCTAAGTCACGTGTTGGTTAGTTTGAGGAACAAAAGTACCTGGTTAGGTTTTGAGAAGTGACGTGACTTGTAAAAAGAAAGCAAAAAGGAGTGACAAGACGCGAAATGACTTTGGTGTGTTATTCATACGCCCGGTGATACCAGGCTGCATAATAACATCACAGTAAAGGTGGGGAAAGAGAGGAGAGAGTAGGGACAAGTGCGAGGAGGGCAGAAGAAGAAAGAATAGAAAAAGAAAGTCGATGCTGACCCACTGCTGAACCTTGAAGGACTAATGACGCTGGAGAAGTGTGTGTGTTATCATGGGGGCCATGCTTGTTTTAGATCTTATCCTAGTTTTCAGGGTTCATGTGTTTTGGAGTTAACAGTTTTTATCGGCCATGTTGGCTCTGAGTTTTAAAACACTCCCAGTGATTGACTCACTGTCAGGATATTTTTAGTTTTTAGTGGAGTTTGTGTTTCCCTTCTGAAGTTAAAATTAATTTAGGAGCCTGCTAGTTGTTCAGCAGACGAGTTCAAATTCCTTTCTCATGATGTTCATCGTGTAAGCCTGTGAGACTCAGTTTACATCCAGTTTCTTCTTTGTATCAGCTGATTCCGCTCAATTCAAATCCATATGTCCAAACCGGACAGATGAGGACATACTATTACCTTATTATTATGAATTAAGTAGCCTTTAGATCATAATTAGAATCATTTCTGTGCATTTCTTGGCAGAATTTATATTTTGCCAGTTCAAAGGTTTTAGAGAATTGACTTGGCCTGTAGAGAAGCAATTTTGCTCTTCTGAAAGCAAAATTGGAGATATACAGGCTTTCAACCGACAGTGACACTAATTCATCACTAGTGTTTATAGTATTCCAAGAAGAACCATTCTTTATAGCTAATCCTTTTACTTTTGATAACAAGTTTGACTTGAACTTGTAACAGAGTATTTGTACACTTTGGTTTGAAAACTTTTTCATCTGTGTGATTCCCAGAGAGAGAGAGACTGAGAGAGAGGTCCAGTCATAAATCCTGCTGTTTGACAGCAAACACACAGCAGGGTCTCCAAGACACACACACACACACACACACACAAACACACAGGTGGTCTGTAGCCCCTGGCTGCTGAGAGTGTGTGTGTGTGTGTGTTCACTGTATTTGAGTTTATCAGCTAAATGAAACCAGGATCCCTCACAGTAGCTGTGTTTACATGGAGACTTTTGTTCTGTTAAGAATCTAAATTTGATCTTGATCAGAATAATGATGCTTCTTTTAAAAAACCTCAATCTGATTTAAGTGACTCATTCAAGAAATAATTCATTTGACAGTTGTGGTTTAAACCTTTCAGAATCTTTCATTCAGTGAATGAAAAGTTGTCTCTTTCTGACTTTCTGATTACTCTTTATTTTAAGAACATGTTGATGTTCTCCTGGGCATGACGCACCACTGTCTCTTCAGTTTTTTTATAAGATCTTTGGTGTAACTAGTGGGGATGAACTTACAGTCAGCATGGGAGCTGGCAACTGTAAGTTTGGAGACAGCATCTCAAGACAAAGGACAGAGTGAGACAGACATCTGAGACAGAGACCAAATGAAGAAGACAGAGACATGCAGAAAGAGAGCTGTCTGAGTCAAGTGTTAGACTGCAGTCTTAACAATGGGAAGAGCTTTTAGTTCTGACAGTGACGCTGAGTGAACGTCTGAGCAGCAGGAAGATGAGGAAACTTCGGTCATAAATATTTACAGTAAGAGCAGACAGGAGCCATTTTGGATCTGTGATTGGGTTTTTGTCACACGGATTATAAAAGAAAGAGTAGAGGGTCAAAGAAAGTGCAATTGTGTCATTCATAAAGTGTCTGCGTGTGTGTGTGTCTGTGTGTGAAATTTGCCTGAAATTACTGCCTGTTCCCAGTCAGTGAGTGTGCGTTCAAACTGAGCGAAAGCAACGAGTAGAAGTCCATTTATTTTCTCACTGTTTTGTTTTATTTTCTAAACAAGTTTTTCTGAGCCTCCTTAATCATTCATAATGTTTGCTTCACTTTATTAGTGCACAATTGACTGCTGGAGACTTTGTGCAGCGTTTATTCAAGAATTCATATGTCGCCTCTATAATTCATTTTACGTTCAATCTGAACTCACCTTAACGCTAAATTCAGAAGTAGTTTTCTGTTCATATTTCGTCATCAGTTGAGTTTAGTTTGCTTGGATACCTAATGGCTTCTGCTGTAACAGTTATTATTCTTCCACAGTAAAAAAACCTTAATTCACAACCTTGAGACAAAATTGAAAAATATTAAAGAAATTGAATAGAGTCCTGTTGAGTTTCTCCAGCCCAGTCACCAGAAGAAAATCTGTATCAATTGTACGTTTCTGCAAACCACAGATACGTGCAAACTGTACGTTTTAATACATCTAATACATATCATAGGGACATTTCTACAACACATATCATACGTAGTTAAGATGACGTCTTTAAGAGCTGATTTTCTTATTTGGATGGTGGCGAGGTCAGAAGTCAGATGGCTGGAAGTTGCAAAAGCACCAGAGGCCACTGTTCGAATTTGCAGCCATTTTTCAGGCGACAACACCGGATGTTTTTAGGGAGGCGTCGGGACATTTGCGGCCGTTTTTATGGCAAAAACTCTCTATTTTAACCCAAATCATGATGGTTTTTCTGCCTAAACCTAACCAGACCAACCACAGCATTTGAAACATAGAGATTAAACGTTTGAAATGTACAGATTGCACATATCCGTGGTTTCCAGAAACGTACAATTGATGCATTTTATTCGGGCGATTGGGTTGGTTTCTCATGTTAGGTGACTGAAGAGTTGTAGCATTTCCAGTCTCGGATGGACACGAAACTATCCCTGTTGAATCATTATACAAAAGATGAACAACTGTGTTACAAAATATTTGGTTCTTTGTAGAAGTCAACTACAACTCCCAAACTGCATTTCAGTGAGAAACATCCAATGACAGATCTTAAAATTCAATCGTGTGCACTACTAACTGCAAGCTCCAAATAAAGATAGAAGTGTAGAAACCTGATAAACGTTTAGCAGTTTAAATCATTTGACTTTCAGACTCTGGGTCACTAACTTTACAGTACTTGTGTGGTCAGTGATTTTAATCCCGTCTGGAGAGTGTACGTAGGTCATTTTTCATCCCCATCCCGATAATAATTACAGCCACAATCACTTACTTTTTATCAGCTAAGTGGATATTTCATTCATTTGTATTTGCTAATCTGATTATCTGAACATATTAACAGCATCATGAAGGCCTATCTGTGAACCAAACGGAAAAAAAATTAAAGCCATCAGGAGAGCAAAACCCCAAATCAAATGTGCTGTTGTAATGTCAACTACAGGTAGGTACTGCTAATCTCTTTTGGCTTTGTCCTGCTGAATGTCCATGTCTATTACAGACCACAGCTTGTAATATTGTGAACGAACGGGGTTAAAGCACATCACACTGCCTGTAGCAGGTAGAGCAGCTGAGGTCAGCTGGTCCAGAGACCGAATGTGATGAAATAGTTGATTTTCTGGAGCGTTGATGTGTCTCGATACTGGGGAACAGGACAGAGGTGTACTGTGACTTGTGTGTTGCTTTTAAGTGTCAGCAATCATTGGGTATGTTAA
Organism: Siniperca chuatsi; assembly: GCF_020085105.1. NCBI lineage: Eukaryota > Metazoa > Chordata > Actinopteri > Centrarchiformes > Sinipercidae > Siniperca > Siniperca chuatsi. The sequence continues at coordinate 27,677,939 of NC_058052.1, forward strand.
GATCTGTTAAATGACAATAACGACATGACCAGTAGCAAAAACTATATGTAGCTCCTGTTGATGCCTCTCTTCTCGACCAAACTGGATCAGAATGACACAAGCGATGGCTGTAAGGGTTAAACAGACGGAGCTGCTCGCTCTCTCTAAAAGCTTCCAGCAGCCAGCAGCTCTGAGAGGATCAGAGCTTTCAGACCACTTGTTGCTAATAGAGGGATATTTACCCTAACGGGAACAGAGAGAGTGTAACCCCAGGTCACTGCACTCAGCAACAACACTGACACAAAGACACACAGACAGCCCGCTCTGCTTTTACAGCAGGGACAGACGAATACACTGTAAAAAATGTCAGTGTGAAGCAGTCATGTAAGCTCTATTCATAACAGGCAGCAGGTTCAGTAGGGGTCAGATTTGTTTTCAAAAATATCATCTGGGATCAAACTAACAGAATTCACATTTTTCAGATCCGTTTTAAGTCTAATTCAACTCCTGCTGCACTGAAAATGATCACGCATGTCGCATGTTTGCCCACACAACCAGTCATTGATGTCACACAGCAGGTGTTTCCCATCAGCTGTCAAAGCTACAGCACCTGCACCTGCTGTGGCTTCACTGGTTGGGGTGTGGCTGGATGTACAACATTCTTCAACCCAGAGAAATCAGAGATCAGCAGGAGAACCAACAAGTTGCCAATGCTACGAAGCAAGTTCAACATACCCCGGCTCTCTTTTCATTATCTGGCTTCACTAGCTGCTTATCAACTCGGTACGTCAACCCAGGGTTTCCCCAGCCTAGCCACGAGCGCGTTCACATAAAAGGGGCTGTGTTTGTAAAACATGGACAAGTCTACCGGCAGCAGAGTGGCATATTTTACCAGTGAACAGCAAACTATAATATTAGAGAAATACGAAAATATTAAACACATAATCCAGGTTAAACGCAACACAGTTGAAGTTGGCAAATGCAGGAAGGACAGCTGGCAAAAAAATCGCAGACTGTGTGAATGAGTAAGTTATTTAATAGGCTTATAATATCACTGCCCCATCATTAGGGCACTACATCTGACTATAATTACATTTATTATAATAATAATAATAATAATAATAATAATAATAATAATAATAATAATAATAACATTTATTTGTGTAGCACTTATTAAAGCCAGTGTTACAAAGAGCTTTACACATAAAACACAACAAAAAATACACAGTAATGTATGAATAAACAGGCAGGCATAGAGAATAAAAGAGGAATAAAACTGAAACACAACGGATGATAAAAACCAGAAATAAAACACCAAGGATTAAATGTAAAGACAAGGGCTGAATTAAAACTTAAAATAGAGCAGTACAAGACCTAAGTGCAGCATCAAGAATAAAGTATAATGTAACTCAATACTTAAGAATTAAAATAAACCTAAAAATTAAGAAAAGATTATCAGAAGGTAGGAAGATTTGTGTATCCCATTAAATGAATGTGCTGCTTGGATGTGTTCTTATGGCGTGTATGATCATATTTGCCTTATTCTTTGAGCTGCAATCCGAGCGGTGTGAAATGGACTTGGGAGCAATAAATATAAAAACATAATTCAAAGCGGTAAGTAGGCTCGCTTTCATATCTTATAAGTGCAACAAGTACAAGGCTGTAGTGCTTCAGGCAGTCTCTGCTGTAGGATGATAGCGGTAAAGCACAGGGGTTTTGTCAGGCTCTGAACACTCCTGCCCCCCTAAGAGACCCTCTCACTGGGCTTCATTCTTTTTTTTTTACTCCGTGCACCACAGGACCTTCTATGAATGATGATGCAATTTTTCAAGAGAACTGATTGGTCAATAGCCTATATAGGCGGTGCTCTTATACTCATTGATCTGTTATCTCTGCTCTGCAGGTTAGGTGTTTAGCATTAGTTACCATGGCGATCTATCCTGGTAAGAAGTGAACCACTGTCGTAAGACTGAAAATCCAGGGTTAAACCTGTTATCTCGCTAACCCCAAATCCTGCTTCATAGTACAGGCCAGAGACGAGGCTTTTGGTGTGTTTTATTGATGTTATTTTATGTATGATGAACATATTTTAAACCATGACTACAGTCAGTAACAGTTTTTAGATCTGAGTGCAAGATGTTTACCTCTTTATGGGATTCAGCAAATGTAATTCTTACTAATGTTCCAATTAAAATCTGTTGTGGGAACAAATGCAAATCAGTTTGACTTTTCAATTGATTAAATTGATCTTAGCCTTTCTTGAGAGTGGTAAGAGTCTGTATTCAGGTCCATAAGCAACAAATATTTGTTTTACAGAAAACTAAAACTAATAACTCAGTCATGCACTTGTGAAGATGAGCATGTTCTGAACTGTAGGCTCAATATTAGCTGTCTAATCGGAGCGCTCCAGGTGTGGTTGGCCTGTGCCTGTGGCTCTGTCTGTCTGTGGTAACTTCACGTTGTTGTAATTTGCACACACATAGTCAGAAAAGGTAACAGAAATCAGAAAACACAAGGTCAAATTGAAATAAACTTTCCATTAAAACTTGATAACTTTGGTTGGGTGGTTGTCAGTTCATGTCCTTTTTTGTTTTCATGCTGGTTCTTTGTTATATGAAGAGGCTTCTGAATTATGACGGCCAATCATAACAATTTAAAGCCGATGAAAGGAAGCTATTAAAACAGAACTGGGGCCCGAGCGAGCTCGGCTGGACTTGGTTAAGTTCTGGGGGGGAGGGACAGCGAGGGCAACGACAACACGTTATGTGAAAAATAAAACCGATAAAAAACGGAACACTGATCGAGTTAAAAGTCCTGTGTTGTCAGCTAAGCCCCGGCTTTGGGAAAACACCAGCAAATTAGCCATCACAACACTCCGGTTGTGTTTGTTGTCATTCCGGAGCCAGTTATGCCTGGCGCTGCCTCGCTGTAACCCCGCCGCGGTGACACCTATCTCTGCGTTAAACAAATACGGCGAGGTCCTGACCCTCCATGTTTGGATTCGCAGGCTGGGAGCCCAGACAGCCGCGCAGCGCTGCGATGCACGTATCAACACAAACCTCCATACAGGAATGCAGCCGCGGCCCGTTTGACTCAGCCACGGACCCCACCGTGACCCGGTGTGTGTTAATGTCCACTCATGAATCTCTGTCCGTAGCTGACACACAACACGCAGATCAAACTGCCTCCAATACACACTGACAGAACTGCACACGTGTCTTCAAGTTTGTGGATAGTGACATTTTTTGATTGTCCATGCCTTATGACTAAGAATGTGTGTGTGTGTGTGTGATTGTCTGAATGTATGTCTGTATCTGCATGTGCACAAATTATCAGCAAACCATCCTTCCTTCGTTTTCTCAGTGTGGGTTATCTCTTTGTGTGTGTGTGTGTGTTTCATGTTCTTTTATCCCAGTGGGGACCCGAATGCACGCTAACCCATGGGGACTTGTGTCACCGTGGGGACAAAAATTGAGGTCCCCATTCATAGAGACTGCTTCTTGAGGGTTAAGACTTGGTTTTAGGGTTCAGGTTACAATTAGGTTAAGGTTAGGGTTAGGGGCTAGGGAAAAATGATGTCAATGACTGTCGCCCACGAGGATAGTGAAACAAACGTGTGTGTGTGTGTAAACACAGTGAAGTGCAGGATAAGGAGCAGAGCTTGATTGATTGTTGTTGCTCTTCAAAACGTTTCCCCGGGCGTCAAATGCAGACATTTTGTCACACGCCTCAGCTTTGTATACAGACGCACATGGTACCCTTTAGCGTTTGCATGGGGCACGCAGGGCTGCCAGAAAGCCTAAAGGAAGTCAGGTGACGTAGTATAACAAGCCACATCAAGAGCGAGCAAGTCCACCTATGGAGGTGGGGCGGTGGATGGATGGATGGGTCAAACAAACACAGGACTTTCACCCAGGAGACCGGGGTTTGTGTCCTGCGTGAAACTAAATGTGAACATTGAGTTATTTAAAGTTTTAAGTTGCATTATGTTACAAGTCACGTGACTGACACGTCACGTGACTTCCTACTACCTAAGTAGTTTCTGAAGGCTTCTCCTGCAGACGTGACGCAGAGGGACGTCGACCTGGGAATGAGAACGGGTTGGATTGCTGCCATTAACGTCTGATTGGTGGATTTTATTTTTTTTTAACACACCTACACACACACTTCTGGCCTTTTCTTAATACAGAGTACACCGAATTCTGACGTCCTTGACACTTGGCACCTGAAACCTGGAAAGTTGAACTCAGGGGTCCGAACTCCTGAGAACAGGAGGACGCAGTACAATCAATTGTGCAATTAAGGAAACAGCGTTCTTGTCTTCTCTTCACGTGATTACACTTCAACATACCTCTACATCTGCAGTGAAAGAAAATAATCTCTTCTTTTGACCTTTAAACAGATACACCTGTTATCCTCACTGCAAAGCATATTTAAAATAAAATGAGCTCTTGTGTCAAACACCACACTGCCTTTTCATTTATACACTGGTGGTTGATGTATCCAGTAGCTGAGAGAAGAACATGATGGTTAGATCATGACTGACAGAGGTTATGATTCATGGTGTTTAGGAATATGTCTTACTCTTCAGATAGATGACTTCCGTTGACCCACTTCCACTCTGAGGCCAATCCAGTAGCCATCGGCTCCCAAACCAGCCAAACTGCTGTTATAGATGAATTCCTGATGACCACAGAATGGGATTCGAGAATAAACACTACACTGAAATTAAAACATTATGATTAACAGATGTTTTTCAGCTGCTGGTTTTCTGCTGTCAGCTGCTGGTTTTCTGCCGTCAGCTGTTGGTTTTCTGTTGTCAGCTGCTGGTTTTCTGTTGTCAGCTGCTGGTTTTCTGCCGTCAGCTGCTGGTTTTCTGCCGTCAGCTGCTGGTTTTCTGCCGTCAGCTGCTGGTTTTCTGCCGTCAGCTGCTGGTTTTCTGCCGTCAGCTGCTGGTTTTCTGCCGTCAGCTGCTGGTTTTCTGCCGTCAGCTGCTGGTTTTCTGCCATCAGCTGCTGGTTTTCTGCCGTCAGCTGCTGGTTTTCTGCTGGTTTTCTGCCGTCAGCTGCTGGTTTTCTGCTGTCAGCTGTTGGTTTTCTGTTGTCAGCTTCTGGTTTTCTGCTGCCAGCTGCTGGTTTTCTGCTGGTTTTCCGCCGTCAGCTGCTGGTTTTCTGCTGTCAGCTGTTGGTTTTCTGCTGGTTTTCTGTTGTCAGCTTCTGGTTTTCTGCTGTCAGCTGCTGGTTTTCTGCTGGTTTTCCGCCGTCAGCTGTTGGTTTTCTGCTGGTTTTCTGCCGTCAGCTTCTGGTTTTCTGCTGTCAGCTGCTGGTTTTCTGCTGTCAGCTGCTGGTTTTCTGCTGTCAGCTGCTGGTTTTCTGCCGTCAGCTTCTGGTTTTCTGCTGTCAGCTGCTGGTTTTCTGCCGTCAGCTGCTGGTTTCTGCCGTCAGCTGCTGGTTTTCTGCCGTCAGCTGCTGGTTTTCTGCTGGTTTTCTGCCGTCAGCTGCTGGTTTTCTGCTGTCAGCTGTTGGTTTTCTGCTGGTTTTCTGTTGTCAGCTTCTGGTTTTCTGCTGGTTTTCTGTTGTCAGCTTCTGGTTTTCTGCTGTCAGCTGCTGGTTTTCTGCTGGTTTTCCGCCGTCAGCTGTTGGTTTTCTGCTGGTTTTCTGCCGTCAGCTTCTGGTTTTCTGCTGTCAGCTGCTGGTTTTCTGCTGGTTTTCTGCCGTCAGCTTCTGCTGGTTTTCTGCCGTCAGCTTCTGGTTTTCTGCCGTCAGCTGCTGGTTTTCTGCTGTCAGGTTTGTGATGTTGCTCTCAGACACTACAGGCTTGTGTTATGTTGTCTATCTGGACGTTTAGATTGTTGATGACATATTTGAAGTATTGATCAGCTTCCTCTGAACCTTTTATCTGATCATTCAGCTTGGTAGAAATGACAGAGGTAACTAGGATTCAAAAAACAGTTAGGTGTTGGTCAGTAGGAATTTGTTGCAAGGCAAGTTTCACATTTCATACATACAAGCAATTCAAAGTGCTTTACAGTGCTTTAATCCATAAAAGACATTAAATCAGAACTGTCATTGTGTGACATGCTAACAATTAACAATTAATTCCATGACAGGCTACCCCTCTAATGCAACTGAAAGTACAACAGCAAATCACTTCTCACTCGAAGTACGAACAAAACTTAGGAGCCAAGATAAACATATCATGTATGTTTCTTGGAGAAATAGTTAAACATTTTGGGAAATATGCATAGTCGCTTTCTATTTTAGAGTGAGATGAGAAGATGGATATCATTCACATTTCTCTGTGTTAAGTACAGAGCTGTAGTCAGGATGTGGTTAGCCTAGTTTAGCATAAAGACTGGAAGCAGGGGGAAACAGCTAGCTGGCTCTGTCCAAAGTTCAAAAATACACCACCATCACCTCTGAAACTCACTATTAAACAGTATCTCGTTTGTGGTTTTAGGTTGAGTTAGGGGAACTATTTCTTGCCAAACAACAGTGTATCTATCTTCCCAGTCGGCTACGGCGTGGGACACCAGATATGGTCGGTGAGCCCAGGTTTTATCTGTGTACAGGCATGTTGGTAGCAAACCTGGCAACCTCACTGAGACTCCACTGCACCCGGCTGTTTGACAAGAAGTAGCGGCACATGGGGGTGGAAAACACCTCCTGCCTCATGTGAATGTAGGAAAACAAATCAAATAGAGTGATATCCATCTTCTCATCTCACTCTCAGAAAGAAGGCAGATTAGTTATGTTAAACTATTCCTTGAATGCTTTGCTTACAGACCAGCTGAAGTGACTGTAGGGTGTATATTCACAGTGGATGCCGCTTTTTTTTTTTTTTTTCGTAATGAGGAATGTATCCGCAAAGTCGCACAATGTTCATACTGAATGTATCTGCAAAACGTTCACTAACGTTCTTTTGTTTTTTCTACAAAGTCGACTCTTGGCAATCAAAGCACTATTAATGTTTTTATGGTGCTGTCTAGAAACTCAAAGCACTTGGTTAAGGTCATGGTTAAATATTGAAAAAGTTAATGCTGACTTGAAGAAATATCTAAGTGTCAAAGTCTTGCACTTTGTACACCCAGCATCCACCCCATCCACCTCCCTATGACTCCCGTAGGGTACAAAAAAAATCATCTAGTTGAATATAAGCGTAATTTTTCAGAGACAGGGTTGGATAAAAGGATGAGAACCTTGTTAATAGTTCAATCTTACCTGCAGACACATAAATATTAGGATTTTTAAAAGTAACTGTCGGCCCTTGGGATTCTTTCTTCATTTTGGATAAGCAGACAGTCCACCGGTAGTCTTGAATGAGGGCTGTAACCAGTGGACGAACGTTTTATTCCTCAGATGGGAGAGGTACTGCTGTGTTTAGTTTGCACTTCTGCTTTTGAGGTTGTGATGGCGGTGTAATGTTTTGTGAGTAATGTAATTGTAAAGGCAAGTTGTCTCACAACCCTAAACTGTGTCTCTGCATATTATGCTGCTGCAGGCCACTTCTCACAGGTATCGTAGAAATAGACAATTTTAAAAACACAATGCAAATTCCACCTAGAATTTTAAAATAATAATAATGTAATGGTAGTGGTAATATTAATGTTAATAAAATAATAATAATAGGAATGATAGTGATAGGAATAATAATGATAATAATAGTAATAAGACTAATAACAACAACTGTAGTAGCAGTTGTCGAGCAGGAACACAGGGGCAGAAGGTGGCCCACAACCACAGATCCAGACTCTGCAGCTCGGGAGGCAGAAATACCTGCTGAAAGCGACAGGAGGAGAGAGGAGAGAAACGAGAAAGCACAGAACTACGGCAGAGAGAAGATGTCGAGTTAGTAACATGCAGTAATGGGTTAAAAATGCATACAGACGGAGAGGGAGATGGTGTCTGCCTCCCAAACCCAAACTGGGACCTGATTCCACAGGAGAGGAGCTTGATAACTGAAGGCTCTGGCTCCTATTCTACTTTTGGAGACTCTAGGAACCACAGGTAACCCTGCATCCTGGGAGCGCAGTGTTCTAGTCAGGTATTAGGAGCTCTTTAAGATACGATGGTGCCTGACCATTAAGAGCTTTGTAGGTGAGGAGAAGGATTTTAAATTCTATTCTGGATTTTACAGGGAACCGGAACGTAACATAGCTGTAACTAGTGGACCTGTTGGTCACAGTCTGCCCACGCCCACATAGAGGTCCAATCACGCAGAATAAGTGGAAAAACCTGTGTGGGTGGACCGTGCGCGTGTAGGAGCTTTAACAAACATTCATGTACAGACAAACTTAAACACTTCCACACATACTGTAGAATCACTAATGCATGAGGACACAACAGCACAAACACACACGCACTCCTACAGAGGGCTTCAATGTGCCGTTGGCTGGGTGTGGTGCCCTGACAGAGTTCATGAATTAACTGAACTCTTGAACTGTACTCTGGTATGTGGCAGACAGTCAGTCAGACAACGGAACTGCACAGGAAAAATATCTGTCTTAACAAGTCTGCTACTGAGTTCTAAAATCTTATTTTAAAAGGATAAAAAATAAACATTTAAGGAGAGGTCAACCAATGTACAGTATGAAAGATTTTTGGGACTTTGTGATGTTAATCTCTCAGACATTTTGGAAATTCTAGGAAATATTTGTTTGTTTTGGAAATAGTGTGTAAAATGTTGGTGGCAAGTCATCTGCCATTCAGTCAGTCCATCAGTCAGTTGTTGAGCATGTTATATAATCAGTCAGTAAGACAACAAATAACTCTGTCAGTCACTTGGTTTGCCATGTGTTTGCACATCTGCCCAGTTGTCCTCTTCCCCTCCTCTCTTTCCTTCTCTTTCTTTGCAGTTTCTTTCTCCCTCTATTCATATATCTTTCCTGCTCCCCACATCCCTTTATCTCTCCCACACTTTGTTTTCCTTGTCTCTACCCTCCTCCCTCCTGCTCTCTTTTTTTTTACCCCCTTAAGGGGAACATCATGTAGCGTCTGTAGCACATAATGGGCACACCTTACAGTCAGAAGTAGTAGTAAAGGGAGGAAATGTGATTAAAAATGCAATTTTTTTGACTGCTGACGTGTCGATGCTGGAAAATAGTTTATATGGCAAGGCGTTGCGTGTCAACACACAATGACACACATTTTTACACTCCTGTATTGTTCCCTTTTAGGTCACAGTATTCTTCAAATGAACTAGGTTGTGACCACATCTAATGGTAAAAGTGTTTACTTGTTCCAAATGGCACACTTGAACGCGGTGTGGAACTCCTGCCACCAAACAGGGATAACAGCGCATACTTGTCTCTCCCCAGAGGTATTTGTGATATTGCAAAGAGTTGTACACAAAAAATGAAGAAGTTGTGTGAAGACTGCAAAAAAACAACTAAAACCCTGCCTACTTTCACACCTCTGAACACCTGGACAATTGCTGTGTAAAGGGTGCATGAATGTAGGATTGTTTGTAGTACGAAGTAACACATTGTTGGACGAAGCCCACCCAGATTCGTAAGTCCTAAAAAATTATTTTGGAAATGTTCCTAACAACACAGATTTTTTATTTGCTGTGAGCCCTGAGGAGCTGCAGAGTTCACTTGTTCCTCAGTCCGGCTCTTTTGTCTGCAGAGGCAGAGGTTGATCTGAAACAGCAAAATGACAAAGCAAGGTGTCTACAGGTGAGAGTCACATAAAGCCCTAAAATGTGAATTTAAATGTTTAGCTGTGAAAGGAGAACAGACATCTTAACCAGGTAGTCCCTGTAAAATCTCACGGACACTCTGCCGAGGTCAGAGGTCATGGTCAGCCTGAGGGGAGTCAGTCTTGGTCAAGGACACTGCGGCAGGGCAGACGGAGATTTGAACTTATGACCCTCAGGCTGAAGGTTCAGACTCTCTGCTCACATAAACATGAAGGTGAACTCCAAAGTGTCCAAACTGAGCGCAGGGTTTTGCCTTCCTGTGTCTGTCTTTGTGTCTGTCTCTCTGAACTCTGCTGGCAGTTTGTAGCTCATCTTCCTCGAGGCTGACGGCTGGAATGCTGACATAACAGATGTTGTCTGACAAAGCTAATAATTATCTGCTGTACGGCTATATGTCCATACCCGCTCTTCCTCCTCGCCCTCCTCCCTCTCCACATCCTCCTCCACCTCATCTGACTGCTCCACCATCTATGTTTCCTCCAGCTGGTCTGTGACTCCACTGCAGCTACAAACCTTTAACCCTGCATGTGAAAATTACATTTATCTATTTTTATCTATATTATGTCAACTTCCAGCGAAAGTTTTTAAAAGTTGGTCTACCTAAATTCCTCCAAAAAATACCATATTTTCTCACTTCCTTCTCGTGGTACAGCCGCGCAGCTGGTTTTGGTTTTAGTTGTCTAACTCTTTAAATACATACATCAACATTGAAAACATCAATGTCCCTGTTACTCTGCATAATAACAAGAACACACTGTCAGCTGTCAGCATAGGGACTATTTCTTCTGTAGAAAGTGATAATTGTCCACTGTGAACTTGTAGAGTTCAATTTAGGTGAACTTTGACACAAATTCATGCAATTGATTGATTGAATACTATCTTTACAGTGCTAAACTTTGAGGGCACACAGAATGCTAGCTGGCTAGTGCTAGTATTTTACCAACTAGTTTCTGGTAAGTGATTTTGTGATAAAACTGTGATTTCCCTTTGGATTTAAAGGTCCAGTGTGTAACATTTAGGAGGAGCTATTGGCAGAAATGGAATAAAATATTTATAAGTATGTTTTATACATGTTTTCTGTATAATCACCTGAAATAGCCCATAACGGACAAACCAAACATTGGCTCTAGATAGGGCCGTTTGCGTTTACAAGCTGCAATTTCACCGCTAGATGCCACTAAATCTTACACACTGTACCTTTCAATAAAGTACTGAAGTAGTATCCATCCATCCATCCATCCATCCATCCATCCATCCAACAAACCAACAAACCAACATAATAAACTGTATCAATTGTACGTTTCTGGAAACCACGGATGCGTGCAATCTGTACATTTCAAACGTTTAATCTCTACGTTTCAAATGCTGTGGTTAAAGTCTGGTTAGGTTTAGGCACAAAAACCACTTGGTTAGAATTAGGAAAAGATTATGATATGGGTTAAAATACCCGGTGTTGTCGCCAGAAAAATGGTAGCAAACGCCCCGACGTCTCAGTCAAAAACCGGGAAAAATCCGGGAAAAATGGCGGCAAATTGTGGTCTCAAACAGTGGTTTCTGGTGCTTTTGCAACTTCCAGCCGTCTGACTACTGACCTCTCCACCATCCAACCCCTCCTTAGCTCTTAAAGACGTCATCTTATCTATATATGATACGTATTGTAGAAATGTCGCTATGATTCGTATTAGATCTATTAAAACATACAAATTACACGTATCTGTGGTTTGCAGAAACATACAATTGCTAAAAATTCTTCTGGCGACAGGGCTGATTTATTTCGTAAGGATGTGTAAATGAAGTTTGCTGTGCCACTTTCTGCTAAGACTCAGCATTTCGGTGCCATTTCCTGGTGCCACCTGAGCTTTATTGTCTGTTTTTACCTGGAGGAATGAACAAAAATAAATGATGCTAGCTGTAAACATACCCTTAATATGGCGTTGTACAAAGTTATATATGAGAAAAGATTCAAGCTTTTATCAAGAATATTTAACCCAGTTTGGTGTTCTTCTGAACGTCAACCTATTTTCAGCAGTGCATGACGTCCCTCTTTCATTTTTTTCTGTATTCGCATCATCATCTCTCTGTAAAAAGCTTTCCCTCACAAGCTTGTTTCTCAAAAGCTTGTTATAAATAAACCTGACCTGACTTTGTCTGTTGAGGTGGGCGGGTCGCGGTAACGCACCACTGGCCCTAAACAGTTAGTTAATTTTTCTCTAAAGACCGCTCTTTTACCTCATTATAATAATTAAGTGCTCTCCCAATGACCTGAAACAGCCATTTAGAGAAATTATTATTGATGTGTATCTTTTGTTCTCAACCAGAACACAAGCGACACGAGTCCAGAGAGGTGAGGAGGTCAGGTATGTGTGAGGAGTTATATGGCAAACTACAAAATGCTGCCAAATGATCACTGATTGATTAGTGTTTGTTTTTTTCATTTGTTTTTTAGAATATTTTAGTATTTTGTAATTGAGAATGGATTGAAAACAAGAAGAATCCTTCTCTCTGAACTGAAATGCTCCAGATTCACTCAGCTCTTATTTTAATCAAGGTAAATGCCATATTTTGGTTTGAATCTGTTTATTCTTTTTGCTTGCTTTACATTTAGATTTCCGTCCTTTATCATGACCAAACAGCATAACAACAAATCACACAAGTGACACTCTACTTTTTTTCAATAAACCTCCTTCTTAAAAGAACTCTTCGCTGCACTAATGCCCAATTGATATTGATGGCACTCGATTACAAAACTACACCTCACTGCCACAAGGTGTACAAACAAACAAATCCATAAATCCTTGCTTGCAGTTGACCCTCAAAAAGAATAATGCCCATACTGCATTTAATTCTTGTGGACTAACAACTTTTCAACAGATGGTCTCTTGTCCACATGAAATAAAGGAAGAATTGCAGCCATTGTTTCTGTTTTAGGGGCCTATATTGGCGCCTATACTGAAACTGATCTCTTGACCTCTTAATCTTAATCTTAAGAGGTCAAAGGGCCGAAAAGTGTAGACCTCGTCTTGCATCCATAATTTGATGCAATCTAAAATTTGATTTGGTTAATAATTTAAGTTGAAAGGATGTCTTTTCTCCGTTTGTTTCAAAGCGGACACTATGTCAGATTAGGTGATCACGGTGCCTTAAATTCCTGCCGGGAATTACATTCCTTTGCAGTAACAGGAATGGCAACAACCCTGTCATCCGAAGCATTAGGAGCAAGGTGTAGAATCGCACACTGCACACCACCGACTGATATTTTGTTGATCCCAGCATAAGGGAGTCAAGTTATTATTATTTAAGGATGGGCTAGTGCGTGCACACAATGGGATGTTTGCACACAACTTGAGATTCTGCACTGCTGTCAGGGTTTTGCAAGCTGTGGGCAAAAATGAATCTTTGAATCTTCAATCTTTGGAATAAACCTACTAAAAAAAAACATATTCAAAAGTACAGTGACCAGCTAAATATTGGTTACTTTGGATGGATCATTCTAATTTTGCAATAAAAAAAAAAACAGTGAACATATCAGGCAGAGTTTCTCTGCTCGCTCAGGATGGATGAACTGTTGATGGTACTCTACAGCTGCCAGAATTTAACTTTAGTCCATTTTTATTCCTGAAGTCAGACAATGAAACCCTGAAGGTCGCTGACACTGACTCAGCACATAAATGGCAATGTAAACTTTCAATTACAAGTACGAAAAAGAAAAACCACCAAGATTGCAGCGTTGTGGTTTTTCCTGTGACAGCAGCAGCGATGAAAATAAACTTAAAGAAAACACAAACTGGAGGTAAAATATCTGGACTCACACACCAGCTGACTGGCTGGCTGGCTGAAGAGCTCATGTTGGCCACCGAGTGCTTTATCCAAGTCACCATCTGACCCCGTTTTCCCCCTCATTTTGTAAATGGGTGTCCCTTATCGTGCCCAAGAACTGCCTTTGAACCAGAAAACACACAAATAAGAGGAGGAGTAGGGTGAGGAGGCAGGGAAGCTGTGCACTGGAAAGACTTTTATAGCTAAGAGGGAAAGAAAAAATAGATTTCATGGGACGGATAAAGAGATGTAGGAGATACACATCATGAATCACAGTGTGTTTTGAAATGTTTCCTTTCCTCTTCCCTCTTGTGTCCATCAGTCATAACGCTAACCCTAACCCCATGAAATGCAAACTGACAATTAACAAATTCACATTCAAATAAAACTGAATTGAATGTTCATTTTTATTCTACTTGAATTCTACTCTTAAAGGTCCAGTGTGTAACATTTAGGAGGAGCTGTTGGCAGAAATGGAATATAATATTTATAAGTATGTTTTCATTAGTGTATAATCACCTGAAAATAAGAACCGCTGTGTTTTCATTACCTTAGAATAAGCTGTTTTTATCTACAGAGGGAGCAGGTCCCCTTCTACGGAGGCTGCCATGTTTCTACAGTAGCCCAGAACGGACAAATCAAACACTGGCTTTAGATAGGGCTGTTTGCGTAGTTTCTCCTATATGCTTGGAAGGGGATTGTGAGGCGAGCGGTATTCAAATGGTTGCAAACTGCAATTTGACTGCTAGATGCCACTTAATCCTGCACACTGGACCTGTAAGTAAATGCGGCAATGCCAATGAATTTTCATTTGGAGTTATATCATTGATGTGATCTAAATTTGTCACACGAATGAAATCTGCCTTCACAAATTCACAAAGAGAGAAAGAAAATTGTTTTGAATGGGATGATGAAAGGACACCCTCTGCCCGGCCTCATCACTGTAAACTCAGGACCCCCTCTTTATCAGTGACCTCAGGTTGACCCTGATCTGCCCTCTCTGCAGCCTCTCGCTCTCGCTCTCTGGGCAAAATAAAACCCCAATGAGAAGCTAAGAGGGTGATGAGTTTGGTTCATTCGGTCAGATTTAACTGGTTGTGCAGCTGACATGTTGTAGTATTTAGGCTAAAACATGAGTTACTAATGATTTGTGAGGCATCACAGTTAATTTGCAGAGCACTAATTGTGACTTCACACTAGAACTGAACATGCTCTGGAAGAAGCAGTTTGCTAAAAACAAGATGCAGTCCATTTGCAGATTCACATGCCTGTTAAAAAATCATGTATGTTCAGAAGTGATCTGGCATCGTAACGCTACCTGTTGAAACCATTACAGAGAAAAGAGAGGGATTGTGAGCGCAAAACCTTAAATATAATTGAAACAATTTATCAAATAACAATGTGACAATGTGAATGGTCCCTCGTAGTGATGAACCTACAGCAAATTATGACCCAAACCTGCAGCTGCCCTCATCTTTACGGAGCCTTATAGTGAGTTTCAGCTCATTGTTTATCTGTCCGGCTCAACTTTACTGTTTTGGTTCACTCTCACTGCTCTCATAGCGTCGTTTGCAGGCAGCAGGCAGCTGTTTTCAGAGAAAACGCTCTAAAAACACATGATTCATTTTGCAGTTGTGATGCTCAAGATAGTGACATATTGCCCTTACAACGGCAGTGACAAGACCCTGCCAACGTGTTTTCTGACTATCGGACTACAACCAATCTGAGACTCTCACCAGTCACTTTTGAGTGGGTGGTTTTACTCCCCTCTTTGGCTTGAGGTGATCCGTTGCCATGCAATTATTTGATTGTGGACTGGTGGTTCTGTTTCATTTAAGTGGTGTCTATATTGCATAGTTTCAACACTGATTAAAGTGTGATGGCTGAAAATATTTTGTTCTCTGAGTTTGTTTTGTTTCATTGTTTCATTCTGATTAGCTGGCATATACTATCCATTACTGCATAGTATAACTGAACAACTATGACACATATGTTTGTAATGTGCCATTATTAAACTGTAGGTGAGGATAGCAATAGTGAGGCTTTACTAAAGAGCTTGGAAATTTGTGTAACAAAAACAAACAGGTGACTAGCTGTTCAGTGCTCATACAGATTTAATTTCAGATGTGTTTGATTTTGGTGTAAAATGAATAAGAAGATAAAGAGAGGACTTGTCCGCAGAGGAATATTAGTCACGTGACTGGGCACCCATGTTGTGACCCGATACATCTCTACATAGTAATATGATACTGTATGTTATATAATAATTTTTTAAGAAAACCTACATAAATCAAACTGTAACTCTGGAATGCCATGGCCAATTAAACTTTGAGACTGTCCACCCAAGAAGAATGACAGCATCAGTTGTTTTAGCAAGTGCCCCAAAATGACATATACTCACATTCAAGTAACAGCGCCCTCTAGTGGAGGACGTGCTATAAACTGTTCATACAGGAAGGAACACGATCTTCCTGGAGCTGTTTTGTACAAGATGTTAAAAAAAAATTCCAGCTGTGAGTAGCTGCTCAACATCCTTTGTTCATTGCATTTGGGACAAAATTGTTCATCAACAGAACAATTAAAAATCAAACAGATTTCTGCTTACTGATATTTTGAAAGTACTTATTATGTTCACATTTCCAGTGTGGACACACTGCAGACTCAAAACTTGTTGAGAATTAGTATGTAGTGTGGATTTGGACCACAGCTTCAATCTGTATGTTAAAGCACTTTGGCGTTGTCAGGTAGAAAACTCCAGCCCATAGAGGGAGCTAGTGAGTCGGTTAGACTTTGTTTCATTGTTTTGTTAGTTGTATAAAGCCCAGCAATGACCGTTGTGTTGAGTTGCGTCCCCTCTTTGGTTCCCATGCACCCTCCCATCAGCTGACCGGTCACTGACCTGCACTGCTGGTGGCACTAGAATGAACTCTGGTTCAAAACGTCGCTGAGTTCACAGTGACTGAGCGTCCATCAGATAACGGCCTTGGCAGAGCTACGGGGCCCTGCAGCGGACATAATTAGGCCAGGCTGTTTGTGTCCCATTAATTTTCTGCCACATAGCTTCAAACCATTCTCTGCCTGTCAATGAATGCAGTCAGGTGGAGGGTGGAAATGCACGGTGACCTATGCGATGACCTCAGTAGTGACCTTAGTGGTGACCTCGCTGTCAGTTTTGTCTGTAATGAGGTCAAGATATGAAGTGGTTTGCTATAAATACTGTGGATAGTTCCAGTACTACTGGTACTACAACAGCAGTACAGGAAGTATCCACAGTATTACACAGGAAGTATCCACAGTACTACACTTTGTAGATTCTAGTGCCTGATTCTAGGTCAGTTTTGGATTAATTCAGTAACTACGGTACCGTGTTTGATTTCCAATTGCAACGACAAAGTGTTGAATTTGCTACAGCTCTGATTCACGCCCGGCTTCTTCTCTATAGTAACAGCCGCTGAGGCTCATGGGTATTGATTCAGTCGCCATACCAAACTGACAGAAACAAAGGGGAAACAAAGACCAAGTCTTGTTCCTGATTTTGGATGACTTGCTGACAATCCACTGAAGTCTTTTGTGAGTTTTGCTGTCTGAACTATTGTACCAGAACGTTATGGGTGATGTGAGGATACTTTCAATTATTTGATTGTCTCACTCTGAATTTCTTGAGCTGACGTAGAAAGAAAAGTGTTTGCTGTCTGTTGTCTGTGTTGAGATCCCATTAGTGTATTGTAGGTGTGGGTGACAAGAAATTTGAATGAGGCAGTGATGGATAAGGGGTTTCCGTTGATGAGTATGGGGGTTCTGGAGTATGGTTTGCACCTGAAGTTGACGATAACTGTGTGAGTTTAGGATGGGTTGATGGTCTGTGCACCAGATAACTGTTTGATTAACCTGGTTACGGTACTGGTTTCATTGTTATTGGAGATAAGACCTACAGTGGTTGTGTCGTCTGCATACATATAGATGTTAACAGAGCTGTGGTGGGATGTGAGTTGGTTAGTGTATAGTGAGACGAGTCAAGAAGAGAACATGCAGCCCTAAGGGGCTCCAGTGCAGAGGGTCAGGGGGCGATATGAGGTGTCATTCACCTTGACCCTCCATTGACTGTTCCACAGTAAGTTGCAGATCCAGTGACAGATGCAAGGGTTAGTGTTCATGTCCAGTTGTTTATGAAAAACTTTAACTGGGTTTATGGTTATGGTTAAAAGCAGAGCTGAAGTACATGAAGAGGATGCATAGGTGTTGGGTGACTCCAGATGTTGTGGTGTGTGGTGAGGGGCTAGATTAACTGCATCATCAACAGATCTGTTGACTCTGTATGCAAACTGGCAAGGGTCCATTAGGGGAGTAGAGCAGGTTTTCAGGTATGCAAGGATGATGCACTCAAATGACCACAGATGTTAGGTGCAAGGTGCAATTGGTCCAACGTAACGCATGAGATCTTGATAGACTTGGGCACGGGGATGTTCCTCACTTTGAGGCAGAGAAGTTGAATATATTAGAGAACACGGGGGCTAATCAGCTCACAATAATAGAATATGAACGGGCTGATCCTATACGGGCCTGCAGCTTTCCTTTTGGACCGTGTCTTCCTGGATGTAAAATGGATGTGCGGAGTACTGGAGATTCCTCAGACCTGTCATAAAGGTGGTTAAGGTTATCAGAGAGTTTTCTGTCAGTGTCTGGGATGGGTATAAGGCTTCTGATCAGTCCAAATTAATAAAGTTGTTATTTGTTACAGTGAAAACAATGTTTGTGTATAACTAAGTCAGTTCAACTAACCTGGAATGGAACTAAATTAATGCAACAATATTAATACAAATACCATGTCAGGAGTTTATGTTCCTACATATTGAACATATTCTTGTCCTTGGTGAAAGCAAGATATGACAAACTCATAAAACAACGACTGTTTTTCTTCATCATTTTCTAAATTATTCTTTACATAAACTGTACAGCAGCTACATCTGATACACTCAATGAATGCATAAACAGGACAAATATATACAGACTCCTTAAAGTGGAGAAAGTGCTATCTCCTTCCACGAATCCATCCGTACACAAGATTTCACAGCGCGTCTATTAGGCTTCAAGACAAACACAGAAACAGTCCTAAAATTAGACCAATGATAACAATAATAATAATAATAATAATGTTACTCTCAATATATGCTGCTCTAAACAATGAAATATTTCTATGTTCTAGCAGTGAAACAAGGTTTTATGGACAGTCCTTTACATTACAGGTTAGTGTCTCGATCTATTCATAATTACAGCAAATATTGTTACAGAGAGTAAAAGTTCAACAGAAATGATACATCTGCATTTTAAATACAGCTTATTCATAATGCTACTTCATTTGATACACACATAATAGCACTGTTAAGGATATATATTACATTCATATTTTAAAAAACAGAACAGTTTGAATGTATTTTGACCTTGATGTTCGGGTAGTTCCTGGTTGTGGGATTTATGTGTCACAATCAAGTGCAAGTTCCATCAGTAAAAGTGTTTTTGCGGTGGCGATCATTGCAAAACATCAAAACTAAGATAACTGGATGTCAGTCCAGTCTCTCCTGTGTAAAACATGGGTCTTGAAATGTTTTCCAAAAGTGTTCAAATATTTTTCCATTGCATTTTTGGCCTTAATCAGGTTCTAATGAGAACTGTCACATTTTTGTAGATTGAATAAAGAACTTTTATCTTTTTGTTTTTCCACAGGCAATATTTCCATGGAGCTGGCAGGCATCCCGTGCCTTGCTCACAGGCAGTTCAGAAAGGCAAACTCTGGTTATAAAAGGCAAATATAGACAACTGAAGGATTGAAGGACAAAAAACCACATAATTGGTTTAAAAGTCTGTAAACCATGTCTGTTAATCTTGTTGATTCTACACAGCCTTTGGAGGGGGGGGGGTCCCCGCATCTCTGTCCCAGGACTGGAAAGATTTTACCAATTGTGAGTTTTCTAAAAGGCTGTTTGTGAATCCTAAAAGTTTTATGTAAGTGAAGTGAAATATTCGTGATTTGCTCATTCAGCACAGAGAAGATACATAGCTCTTGGACATGTCCTTACTGATACGCACTGATGTAAAAGCTACTAAGAGGTACAAAATACAAACGCACCAAAGCTGAGTGGATGTTATCATCCGCAGACGTTGTGTAAGTGTGTATCACAACAAAATGGTCCAAACCATTGCTGGCAATTTTGCATTGCATGTTTGTCCCTGGACTTGGAGCGTCATCAAAGCCAAGAAACTGGAGCTAAGATGGCTTCATGGAAAGACCTTTTTGAAAGACTTTCTCTCCTGTTATCCGCAGTAGGTGTTGTAGGTTTTAGATTTCATGTAAGTAAAATGCAGCTGAAGTCTGTTCACTAGGCACTTACTCTTTGCAGGTCAAATCGGGCTTCTCCAACTGAACATGAGCCAAGAAACGTACTGTAGAGCTCACTCTCACTGATGTCACACCTGTCTTGATATTTCAATAAGTTAAAATGCATTTGCAGACTACAAGAGGCAACAAAATATTATATTGCTGAAGGTGAGTGGATTTTATTGTTCCTAAACCACTCTGAATAGAATCTTTCTTTGTTGTAATTGAAGTGTACATGCAGTCCATTCAGTGGGCACTTCAGCAGAGCAAACCCAGATCTTCTGTTTGTAAATAAGCAAAGAAAAGGCTTCTTAGACTTAGTTTTCTCACTGATATGCACTGCCCCTTCGATACATTAATAACTTAAAAATGCATGTAAAGGATAGTAAAAGCTGGGAAACGATGCAAACGCTGCAGGTGAGCATATCAGGTGGTTTAAAATGCACTTGTGCTACAGAAAGTGGTTTCATACGTTTGGACCAAACCACTGAAGAGATGATGAAGTGCTCCAAACCAGCAACGTCAACCCCTTCTTCTTGTTCGTGGAAACGAAAAGGGGTCTGAACTGCACCATCAGGCCCAGCGAGGTGGTTGTGTCTCCTTTCTTGGGCTTGGAGAGTTTTTCCAGAAGCAGATTGAAGGTTAAATTGCCTCTTGGGTGAGTTTTTTGGAAAGTTTGTCGGTCTGTATTTGTATCTAAAGCGGGTAGTTGTACGTGAAATGCACATGCAGCCCGTTTACCGGGTGCACTATCGGCACTGTCTGCATTTTGGGAAAGTTCTCCGTGGCCAGAGTCCATTTGCAAGTCCCGATTAACTCCACAGCCAGAGTCTTTAGGATGACCTGTGCCAGTTCTTTCCCTACGCAGCTCCGCACACCACCGCCAAACGGCACGTAGCTGAACCGAGCCGACCGACTCTCCTCCCGGTCTGGGCCAAACCGGTCTGGGTCAAACAGCTCCGGGCTCTGGAAGACAGCTGCAGTCTCATGGGTGTCCCGGATGCTGTACATTACACTCCAGCCTTTGGGGATCTGGTAGCCCTGCGAAATGAGGACAGAAATCAATAAATATAAATAAAGACAGATATTTTTCCCAACAAAAAGTTTGGTGCGTTTTTATGTATTCAGATCTTCTAAAGTCTGTACAAAGTCTTCAAGTTTCTAAAACTCTTTCTGTCCTTCAAAAATAAATGAATATGATAGGGCTGTAGCACAGAAATTAATGAAATTACAAAAATGTGTGGATTTCAGGATTTAGATATTTAGGGAACATGAAAAACAGCAGCAATAGAATTTTTAGAGTAGAAGTGGAAAATATGCTTACTTATATGAGATATATGTTGTTGATCTTATATTTTTTACAGAAGTTACAAGGCTAGATTGTTTTTATTACATGGAAAACCTTTTCTCTCATTTTTCAACATGTATTTATTCATTCATGCCATTAATCCAGACTTCTTTATAACCTAATCCCAGTTATTTCTGCAGAGTTGGGATTTCCTTGTTTAGACTTTAGGAAGATGCGCTTGAACGAACAGGTACAATGGCATTTTCAATACCACAATTACTTCTCAGCTATGGGGGTTTATACCCTGGGAAAGAAATAAATGGCATCACGTGCACTACAATAGTATTCTGGGAATTCCTTTGCAATCGTTTTAAACTTTTGTCCATTCGCAATAAATGCAGCAAATTGGGGGCACACTGAGGCCAGGGAAGGGCAGTTTCTCAGCAAAGGCCACGCAATTCTGTATGCGAAGGTTTTTGACCGCTAAAGCCCAGCCAGGCGTGCTACACGACCAATGGACTAAAACAGAATTCAATTGAAGTGAGATTTAGTTTTCCTCCAGCATGAAGAGTTAATTGAAGATATCACCAATCTGTGAACACAACTAATTTTTGCTGGGAATAAACCGGCTTTAAGCTCACTCACAAACTCCTTCATTCATTCATCAGACTACTGATTCTCCACAAGGAGGACCTGTTGAGTTATTGTCAGACCAATTGTACATGTCAACCTACAGGGAAGTAAGCAGCACCAAGCCCCCCTGTAGTGTGAAGCGATTTTGCGTAGTGGAAGCACGGGGTGTTGAAACTTCTGCGTTCATCACATGATGCACACTGGCCCAAAAAGCATTTTTCCCATTCAAAATGATAGGAAAATAAGTGGCTGTAAAATGGCAAATACCTTTCTCTGCTGCGCGTCACAACCCCCGGAATTTTTTTTTCAGAATTTGATCTATTCAGTCCAATAACATTTGGAACGTCTAGAAGATTAAATTATTTTATCCCATTCATGTGTGTAGGGAGCCAACAGGAAGTCAGCCACCTCGACCATTGGAAGTCTCAGAAGCTCATGCTGTCGGCTGGATGGAGAGGGACTCTACTGAGCATGTATTACGTCCTCTGCCCATTCATCCTAGGAAAAAGAAACCCACCCAAACCAAGGGCCTACACATGAAAGGTGTATTCCTGCCATGGACTTGAACTTACGTCTAATTCAAATGTCTGCAGGGCTGTCCGGTAACCACCGGAGACTGGTGGCAGGAAGCGGAGGACCTCTTTGACAACACAGTCGACGTACCGGAGCTGGCTCAGCTTGTCCAGGCTCAGATACGGTATATGAGACTGGGACTGTGGAAAACCATCACTGTGATTCTGACAGCCTCCGTTCAGCAGCCAGGTTGTCTCTGTGTTGGCAGCATCGTCCTCTTTCTCCATGGTGACACCAGATGGGCTGTGACTGCTGTGGGATTCGTAGCCGAGTCCCTCGGCATCCAGCTCGATTCTGGCCCTCTCCACCACCGCTGGATGGCGAAGAAGCTGCAGAACCAGCGATGTGGAGGCGCTGGCTGTGGTGGAGTGAGCGGCGAAGATCAACTCTACTGCTGTTTCCTGCAAGAAGGGAGGTGGATAGATCTTAATTTACTGGTTTGAATTAATTTACTTGATATTCACATTCAAAATGAAGTGGCCCTTGAATAGCTGTGATCAGGCAGAAGAATATAACTACAAAAAATAATAGAAAATTCTGTATGCTTGTACTGAACCATTTTGGGTTTCTGCTCAGATTTACCTTTTTGTAACTTTAACATACAGCATCAGCATGTTCCCTGAGTCAAAGAGCCATTATGTCTAATCTCTGAACCCTCAAAGAAACCTCTTTTCTCTGAGCATAGACCTCTAAAAACATCTCTAGCATGTTTTCATGAGACCAGGCTACACAATATCACCCTGATAATCGCCTGATCTGACAGACTTGTGTGCTCTCTCGCCTATTTTGACAACATCTTCAGTGTGCTATGTGACGGTTTGCACACCATGGTTGTTGACATTCCTGATTTCAGAGGTCTGTCTCTGGCCCCTTCTGCCCGATCACCTTTGCACATCACACGGGTCATGAAAACTAAAATGCTAAAACTATGTCTGTATCTGAATGTTGTGTAGTCCGAATCCTAGCTTGACACAAACTGTCCTGAATTTCCGACATTAAGTCTGAGTCTGCTTGACTCTGGTACCTTGAGCTCCTGGATGCTGAGCTGATGGCCGTGCTCCTTGGAACTGGATATCATGTAGTCGAAGGCATCATGATATTCCTCCTCCGCCTGCTGCCGCTCCATCTTTTCCTCAATGATTTTCTCCATGTTGGTGTGCAAGATTTCTCTGGCTTTAATGCCCTAGACAGAGAACACCCCAAAAATGTCATTATTTATCATTATTTAGTGGTAACTGTTCATTTGATATATAAAGTTGTAGATTAGATTAGAATAGATTAGAGTATTGGGGGTCTTTATTCTAAACAATAAAATAAATTTTACTCTTCACTAATTGTAAAAACAATACTGAATGTTTTGTTTTTATACTTTTAGTTACTGGTTTCTTCATGCTCGCTCACCTTGCGTAGCCCACTGAGCGGAGCATCTATGGGGAGCGAGAACAGGTTGTTCATCAGCTGCTCAAAGATTTGGGCCAGGTAAACTATCCGCTCCTCCTCCATCTGCAGACCCAGAAGGACCCTGACGGCGATACGGAACGTCAGGGACCTGGCAGCACTGTAAACGTCGATGGCGCCCGGCTCCGAGCACCACTTTGCGATTTCAGACTTGACGACGTCCTGCAGCCGGGGCAGGTAGGACTCCAGAGCCCCCCGGCTAAACACTTTAGCCAGGATCTTGAAAGGGTTAAGGAAACAAAGAGAGTGGAGTCATAAAAGGTTATAACCTTGTACACGACAGTCAACACCTTTCAGTAAATACTCACTAAAGAGGAGGACAGGACACAGGATGCAGATAAGACAGGACAGGGTGTAGGAGATACCGGTGCATAACAGAATTTGAAAGTCTGTGATTGGATCTGTGATTACTGAAATGCACCATGGGAGTCATAGACTTGTTTCTTGTTTTATGTCAACAGTCTTGAACTTTTGACTTTTCATTATATAAAATAAAGATTGATCATCTTTTGGGTTTCATGTTCATTCAAGCTTTTAAGTGCTCCAGCTGTCAGTCACCTAACACTGTCTATGCAAATAATGAGTGGGACTTTTACTAAAATATATAAAAGTACTGAAATAAGTCCTCCCTGCCTCAAGAGCAGAAACAGCAGAGCGAACCATGTTGGCCTACACAGATAATTGAACCCTGCCAGCTTTAGCTGTGAATCTAATTCATCCCCCCTTCTTACTTTTCTCTTCCGCTTGTGCAGGTCTCCAATGGAGTTGACCAGGGTGTTGGGTCCCAGGATGATGCGGGTGCTCTGGGGCCACTGGGTGCACACCAGGCTGTGCTCGCCCAGCAGGATCTTGCGAATGTTTTCTGCGCCCGTCACCCGGATGACAGGCTTCCCAAGGAGATGGGTCTTAAACACGTTGCCATGACGCTCTCTGCGCGAGATGTGAAAGTTCGAACCCTGAATGAAGAAGAAATTTGGATTACAAGTTTGTCGTATTTTGGACAACAACTCAATGACAAGTTGTCAAGCTACAAAATGCATACGTTATTGGATAATTATAATTCAGGTACAACATGTTTAAGTGTTCCAGATTTCACTTCACCCTCAAAGGTCCAACGCCTGTTTTTGGTCCAGTTAGTTTGTTTGCTGAGCAGGAGCTCTCAAAAACCAGTGGACAGTTTCCACTGGAAACTTGAAAAGTTCCTCCATGGGCCAAGAAACAAGGTATTTGTTTGTTGTTGTTTGTGCAAATCCAGTATTTCTTCACATTGTAGGGGTGGAGTGAGGGAGTTGGGGGGGGGCGGTATTTTTTAACACTGTTTCTATTTTCACATTAACTATTTACTTAAATGACAAAAAAATCTAGTATCTCATGATTGCCACAGTTGATTGATGTTTATTGTGTATGTTTGTATGTCCGGATGTCCACATACTTTTGGCCATAGTGTAGTCGCAGGCTTTTTATTTCCCTTCATCTCTCAGTCCCCCTTTGCTTTGGCGATACCGATGTATTTAGAAATATGCTGCCCAGTTGAAATGGAACATTTGGGGAGAGAATTAAAAAGAAAGTGAAAATCGGAGACAGAAGGAAAAAACACACATCACGTGTGCTGTAACGAGGCGCTCTGACTGGCGCGGAGTGCGGAGCGGATGGATAGTTGGAAGGATAGAGAGATGAGGGGATGAGAGAGTGCATTCCTCACTGCTGAATAGACAGACAGACGGAGAGGGAGAGAGGGAGAGAGAAGTGGAAGAATTGAACAGAACCCGTCTGTTTTTGCTGCGCAAGAAGGAATTACGCACCGAGCATCAAGTCCGCACATGTCGCTTTGACAGCAGAACTCAGCCTGCACAAGACTCTGCGGAGCTGCAAAGCTTCCCGCGCGCTCCCAGATACATAATCAATAAACTGATTATTAAAACATGCTGCAGCCCTCCGGTGTTTACCCCCCTTTAAACTGTAACATTGACGGAGCATGGGATAGAAATCCATACGTGATGAATAGAAATAAAGAACTACACACACAGACGCTCAGGAGGCTAACCTATATTTTGGAAGTCTTGTAAAACAAAATCGAAGACTACAGCAGCCCAGACGTGTCGACTCTCCCTCTCACCTGGAACAGCCAGTGGAAAGTCTCTCCGACCAGCGGCCAGCCCATGGAGCCCTTCGGCAGCGGCAGGCTGCTCTCTTTGTCCCGGGTCAGGCTCCAGCGGAGGCTCCACAGCTGCCGGGTCAGCGCCAGCAGCAAGAGCGCGGACAGGACCGAGGTGAGCGCGGCGGCCAGGGCCGACAGTACCCCAAACTGGGCCAGGGGTAACATATCCTCCGAGCCGGTCCGCTTCCCAGCATCCACCTGTGGCTGTGCGTAAAGGCGCTTCTGTCCCGTTCAAAACTCTGTCCGAGGGCGGTGCGCAAATCTTCTCCTCCGTCCAGTTTATCCTCTTCCTTCTTTTTCTTCTTCTCCCCTGTAAACTCTGTCCAAATAAAAATAAAGGTGTGTTAGCTCAGTCTGGGTGGGTTTGCCCTCAGCTCAACTAGAAAAAACAGAGAAAATGGGAACCAGTGAATCTGCACGACGTCTGAATTCATCTCTGGAGGCAGTCAATGGCTGAGAGCCGTTATAAGCTGTTATTACAGTTAGTTGGTGGATAATAATAATAGTAATTATACAGACTGGACCCCAGCCTCCCGATTCAGAAATATGCAACGATAATGAACTGGGTTGATATGTGGTCACTTCTGGAATGATTGTGTTATCATTCCTCTTATTCTCGTGCCCTAAATCAGAGAAAGTCGTCATCGTTTTGATGAAAACAAACAGAAGAATTTGTCTCTTTAACATTGAATTATTTAAAAATATGTGTTCCGGCGTTTTCGTAGACAGACGCGCCCCCAAAGGAAATAAAACAGTCATCAGACCGGATGGATGCGTCTGCACAGACTCATATTTGACTCTGGATGAACTACATGAGAAACGTGCTTCTTTCCTGTGAGGAAACTCCCCTTCATTCCGCTGCTCCTTCAAAATGAGGAGTAGCTGTCAACTATTCCAAATAGTTTTACAGGTTTACATGCGCCGGCTTGTCTATTAGGTTATGCACCTTTATAGGTACAGTTGAGGGGGCTCAGCCACCCCCCGGGCGGCCCGAGGTTTATAGAGCAATGGCAATAAATCAGGTTTTAAAAAAGCAGCAGAAGAAAGGGGGATTTGAATACAGTGGCTACAGTATGAAGCGGATTAACAGGCCTGGTAAAGTAAACTCGAGGTGAGATGTGAGGAAGGGGCTTGGAAACGAAAAGGATGAAAGCAAATTTGTCACTCACTCATTTTCCAAGTACGATATGAAAATAGTTTCTGTCCGTAACGACACTCAAACAGCACTCTTACCTGCAGCCAGCCTCCCGTCAGCGGGGAGCAAAATCCGCGTGCTTTTAAGCAAAGTTTCTCTCTCGCCTTCTCTGCCAAACCGGGGACTGTTCCTGCACAGTGAGCGGGCTGCGGGGGGTTTTATAGAAACGGCTGCGCTGCATGATCCACCTTCAGCATGACGTTGGACTGAATATGTTAAAGAGGCTCGTTCATTCACCGCGAGAGAATTAAAAAAAAGGAAAAAGTTTGGAGATCAGAGCAGAGACGCAGCGGTGCGCGCTGATAGAGAGAGACTGAGCGCTGGAGAGAGAGAGTGTGTGTGTGTGTGTGTGTGTATGTGTGTGTGGGGGGGTCAGACGGCAGCGGATGGGGGAAACTCGCAGGTAGCCAATCAGTTGGGAGCCGTTCAGTTTGGCGCAGGTTTGAGAGCGAGTTGAGTTTTTCCGGTTGGAGCTCAGCTGCTGCTGCAGTTCAGCGCGTCCAGACTGTCTGCAGCCCGCGTGACGAGAAGAAGAAGAATCACGCAGCAAAAACACCCAGCTCAGAGTCTAGAGCTCAAAACTGCGACCTTATATTTCTTATTTATAGTAGGCCCGCTGACGCAAATTAGACGGAGCGGGTGGAGACAGATTTCCAGCAAGGAATTTAGAAAATGCGCCGCAGTCATTATCCCACAGTGGTTAAAGATCCATTTAAACAACGTTTTTATGAAATAAGTCCAACAGAAAATTAAAATAGAAGAGGAAACGGCAGATTGCGTTGTTGGAAATAATTCATGAGACCGACTGAACCTTGAATAGGTAGACAGAGGTGAGTGTGCAGGTGGAAACTGAACGCCTTCTTGAGACTTCAACGGCACAGCTTTTATAGTTAGGCCTTAAATTAAATAGTTTGGGATCTGGTTTTGGTGTCGAGAGTCTGTGGTCTCCTCGGGCCAGCGACGCTTGAATCCACCGACCCTCCAGCTAAACATGAGAAAATGATTCCTTCTGTGTTATCTGACAGGCGACCGTGGACTGCTGCAGCTGAAAGGACGCGTGAACTGTGCTGTGGTGGCGGTGTTGAGGATGAGTCATGCGTTTGGCAGTTTGTCAGATTCAACA
The DNA here is from genome assembly GCF_020085105.1 of Siniperca chuatsi. Classification (NCBI taxonomy): domain Eukaryota; kingdom Metazoa; phylum Chordata; class Actinopteri; order Centrarchiformes; family Sinipercidae; genus Siniperca; species Siniperca chuatsi. The sequence goes on from NC_058052.1 coordinate 27,706,234, forward strand.
GCGTTTCAGTTCGCAAACAAAAGCGTCAATTAACATTCTTTGGGTTTGACACTTTCAATTTGTTGTGTGATTTTTCGGAGTAATGAAAGCGGCGTTTCGGCCATTAGAGCTGGGTTTGCAGAATCGGACCAATCAGCGCTGTGTCCACACACACTTGTCTAAACTAACGCGCGGAGGTGAATGAGCTCCGCCCGAGCAGACTGATGGAGACACGGCCACGCTGTTGGTTTTCACACCTTTAATTAAAGGGATGATTTCTGAGAGAACTGAACCTGCAGCAGAAACACACACTGATCCTCTTCAGAGCTTTTCGATTGCTGCTTCTGTCATTTACAAAATGAACACTGATTTGGCCTGAGTTATGCTGCAGCTGTGACGGAGGTCCAACAGGAGCTCTCTGTGTGTAATACACTTCTGTTTAAATCCATCTCGGATGTGGAAAATGACCACAAGACTGTGATTGATCTTCATAAATCATTTAAACTAATTCTAGATTTGAATAATGCTGCCAGACAAACGCCTGTAAATTATGAGATCTAATCCAACATGTTCGTTAGTCCATGTGCTGTTATTGTTGCACCATGTTTTGTTAAAAAATAAATAAAGAGAGAGCGAGAACAGGTACAATTTAGTTTAGTTTTGTTCTTTGTTTCTTCACGTTTGAACTTCGTAATTAAAAAGTTCCATATTATTTTCACAGAGCTGTAAATCTCCAGCTGACGTTCAACAGCTATGAGCTCCGGGGAATCCCCCAAATCCACAAATCACACATCAAAATGAATCTTAGAAAAATGATCTGTCATATCAGCTGTCACACGCTGGAAGAAGAAAGCAGGTTTAATTCACAGAGATGCTCTGGGAGGAAATTAGTTTTGAAACAAAATCTCTCAGAAGATGAATGAAAATGGTGTTCAGGTAACTATATTGCTATTATTATTATTATTATTATTATTATTATTACTATTATTAATGACAAAAGTCTCCTCCCACAAATATTAAGCTGTTGTTTTTTGTTTAGTTCTCTTCACCTGGCTCTCTGCTTTTTGTGTTTATGTTATATTAATATTTTAGAAATCCATTTAATTTCCAGTAGGTCAGCTGCATGTAGACCGTAGGATGTAAATAATCATTTTATGTAGAACGTAGGATCTTAATTAATGCAAAGCTTTGGATTTAAACGGCCCTGACATGATGTTACTTTGCAGTAAAGCTTTAAGGAGAGTCTGCAGTCTGGACTGTAGCTGCTCGCAGCAACTGTGTATGGAAGCTAAACGTTTCCTGCCTTCTGTGGGTGAAAATAAGGGTGAAAAACCCAACTCAGTCACCTGAGCAGCCATCTGTAGTTTTAGTCAAACCTCCTGAAATAAAAGTGGTTTTAACTGGAGTGCAACATTTGTTTTAGCTGCACATCTGAAAGGTTCCAGAGTGATTTAATGTCCAGTGGTGGAAAATAAGTACATTTACTCAAGTACTGTACTTTTTCATTTTGAGGTACTTGTACTTTACTTGAGTGTTTCCATTTTATGCTACTTTATTCTCCACCACAGTTCAGAGGGAAATATACTTTTTACTTCACTACATTAATTTGATATTTTTAGTTACTTTGTAGAGTCTGATTATTAACACAAAATATAATCAACACATAATTGTAAAGATAAGACTTTATTGATCCCATGGTTCACAAGCTACCCAGCAGTATATAAAGTAAAAAATGAGCTCCACATTTACCAGCTGCAACAGTGAAGTGATGAACACATTAATGCATCAATAATAGTAATTCAATAATAATAATAACTTTATTCTGAAAAGAGCCATTCTGCATAATGAGTACTTTTACTAAGTAAAAGATCTGAGTACTTCTTCCACCGCTGATAATGACTGTGGGGATTTTTCTTTTAAATAAAATCTTTTTTTGTTTCCCTCCTCCTCCCTCCCTCCTGCCTCCCCGCCTTCTCCTTCCCTTTGTGATAAAATTCAGTTCATGCTTGTGTCAGAGCGTTCCTGCCTGTCAGCTCCCATCACAGACTGTCTGATCATTAATAACAGCAGCCGGGAGGTTTTCAGACAGGAAGAGCAGCGTGACGTCAGCGCTCTCCCGCAGGTCAGGTTGTTCAGGGAATCCCATGAGATGATCATTCAAGTATGAATCTAAAGGAAACCTCTGGTATATTACAACTTGGCCCATGTCCTTAGGCTTTTGTCCATCATTTGTATCAGTTGTGATAACATTGTACAAATCAAATAGCTGAGATCTTAGAACATAGCAACGTCCCTAAAAATAAATCTGATGAGGCAAGAAACACACGCAGTCAGAAGATCAGACCGGAAGGAGTTTACATTCTGGCTTAAAATATTCTACATTATACCATATTTTGGATAGGTTGTCTTCCTTCCAGGTAGCTACACAGTTTACAAGTTTGGAAATCAGTTTTAAAACTGATGTTATGGTTTGGAAAACAGTCTGCGGTGATGTAAAGTGTTCACTGTTGGGCTAAAACATTGAAAACCAGTAGTTTTGTTTCTTAAAATGTTTGAAATTTCACTAAACTTTCTACCGTTAAAGAAATAATTTGATAGCTGTAAGGAATCATTGTTATTATAAGACACAGTCTGGACACACACACAGACACACACAAGATGCATTTCCTGTCCTGTTGTCCCATCACACCATGCGGCTCTGCTCCGGACACTTAAAGGGCCATTCCGCTAATCCTAATCCTGAGCTTTTAAAAGCTTCTGTAATGGAGATCTTCCTCCTGCAGCGCCCCGGGCTGCCGCATTCACAAAGGTTTATTCTCCAGATCTCTGGTTTCAAACTCAGACACTCAGGAGACGATAGCGACCCGAAGTAAATCTGATCTGATTCATTTTACTTCAAAACAGAAACATTAGGGAACAGAAATGATGCCCTCTCATTGAGCATCATTGATATTATTGAGAGTAAAGCTTGAGATGCAGATGGAGAATTAATCATGACACAATGACTGCAGGAGCTACTGTACATCTGAGTGATTCAAATGTATACATTTGTTGGATCGCTGGATTTCGGCCATGTTTGATGTAATTATGCTGTAATTCAACATCAGCGTTATTGCCAAGTAGGTTTACACATATGAGGAATTTGCTTTGGTATTTTGGTGCAAAACAATAAACAGAGTAGAGATATAAAACAAGTACTGCAGGTCACGAATCATAAATATAAAATACAAAATTGACAATAAGATATTAAAAATATAAAAAACTATTATAAGTAAATAATAATGTGACAGTTATTTAAATTACAGTTTGTGCAATGTGCTAAATCTTTACATGGGACTGTGCAAAAGTTTACAGTATGAGTATACTGTACTCTCAGTGGGGGGTTGGGGGGTAGGAGTCAGTGTCAGTGGGGGTCCCGGGCCTTGTTGATGAGGCCGGCTGCAGTCGAGAAGAAACTGTTATTGTGGCGGGAGGTTTTGGCCCTGATGGACCGCAGCCTCCTGCCGGAGGGGAGCAACCCAAACGGTTTATGTCCAGGCTGGGAGGGGTCAGCCACAATCTTCCCTGCTCGCCTCAGGGTCCTGGAGGCGGACAGGTCCTGGAGGCGGACAGGTCCTGGAGGCGGACAGGTCCTGGAGGGAAGGTAGATTGCAGCTTCTCTGCAGAGCCAATGATACGCTGCAGTCTGCCCTGGGCCTTGGCAGCGGCAGCAGCAGCGTATCAGATGGTGATGGAGGAGGTGAGGATGGACTCACTGATGGCGGTGTAGAAGTGCACCATCATTGTCTTTGGCAGGTTAAACTTCTTCAGCTGCCGCAGGAAGTACATCCTCTGCTGCCTCCTGATGGACAGGAAGTCTGTGATCCACCTGCAGCTGGAGTCCGGCACACTCAGCTGGGAGAGCTTGTCCTGCAGCAGAGCCGGGTTGATGGTGTTGAAGGTGGAGCTGAAATCCACAAACACCCTCTGCATTCCAAACTTACACTGTGAAATATTAACCTTCTCTTGCAATAGATTGTGGATTTTGAGGGCAGATTGGTGTGTGTGTGTGTGTGTGTGTGTGTGTGTGTGTGTGTGTGTGTGTGTGTGTGTGTGTGTGCAGGCCTGAGGGCTAATGAGTCGATAAGTTAAGCCTGAGTTTAAAGCACAGCGCTCACTGATGAAGCATTTAGACCCTCAAAACTCTTAACTGACACTAACAGGTCATAAGCTGGACGAATCAGAAGTCCTCAGACAGCAGTTTAATTCAGCCAGCTGCTCCTCAAACACAGGTGAAGTGACTCAACTCAACTTTATTTATAAAGCACTTTCAACACCACAAGTGGAACCAAAGTGCTGTACACAAAATATAAAAAAGAAACAGAAAAACAGAAAACAAACATATGACATACACACCTACAAAGCATTGTCAAAAGCTAAAGAAAACAAATAAGTTTTAAGCGCACTCTGAAAAACACCCAATGAAGGACAAGTTTTTAGAGACAGAGGAAGGTCATTCCATAGCCTAGGAGCTGCAACAGAAAACGCCCGATCACCTTTACATTTGTGAGAAGTGAGAAGAATAAAAAATGGAGACGGGCTTGCCGTACGCATTATTTTTTGTTCCCACCAGATTTCCACCAGCAATCCCTCTGATTGGTTAATACTCGCTGCAACAAACAAATCACAGCTGTGAAAGGGGACTCCAGTGCTGTGATCACAAGCTCCACATACATTTTTATAGGATTAGGTTTCTTTATCCAATTTCCATTGAGGTCTACTTTTTTAAATTAAACTGTTCCTATATTTATTGTAGTTTTCTTAGGCTCGCTCTTTGGTCGTCTGTATTACATGTGTATTTATATATATATATATATATAAGTGCTTAAACTGGATATTTTTGGAAGGTGAATGTCAATGAGGGTGCAAGTGTCCTCCTAAAATTGAGCGTTTAATCTGGGTGAGACAATCTGCTGTGTCGATATGCTTCAGTCAGTCCCATTATTAATTTTAACAGGGAAGCAAACAGACAGAGAGAGTACTGCAGCAGAGACTGAGAGGCAAGTAGGAGCATGCTGGACACACACACACACACACACACACAAATCCAGAGACACATGCACATTTAGATACACGTACAGCTAACACATTGGCAAACATTGCATTTCTTGTTGCATTTGGTTTTCTCTTTGCCTAAACTGTTAAAGACTGCTTCATATTTGACCTGTGAGTCAGGACGGAGGGATATTTAGCGAGGGTAAAAAGTTTAGAAATGAAAAACTTCACTGAAGGATGAACGCACTCGAAAGGACTTCGTAAAAATCAAAATGATATCCAGCCCTGATGTACATCTTCCTGTTTATCCTTGTTTATCTACTGTCTTGTGACCTTTGACCTACCAACTCCTGGCTGCTCATAGGCTACTATTAGCGACCATTATCAGGCTGCAGATCAGCCTGTGAAGTGTGTGTGCGTGCGTGTGTGTGTGTGTGTGTGTGTGTGTGTGTGTGTGTGTGTGCAGAGAATAGAAAGTGCTGTAATGTAAACACACACTGATGAACTGTGACTGCTGTCAGCCCGAGGCAGCGCTGCACTGACAGTCTGAAGGCTTCACTTTGATCTGAGTCCTGCTAAATACGAGCATGTGCACATGTGTGTCTGTGTGTGTGTGTGTGTGTGTGTGTGTGTGTGTGTCAGAGAGAGAGGAATAGACTGATGTGGTTTGTTGTGTGTGTGCATGTGTACAAATGTAGATGTGTGTTGAGATTTTCAGAAGTTTCTTAATGTGTGTCTGTGTGTATTTGTGACCCTTGAGTGCTGAGCCAACTTGTGAATGTTCTTTGTGTGTGTGTGTGTGTGTGTGTGTAATTAGCGTAGCTGCATGCCTCTCTGGGTCAGGGGTGTCTCCGCAGGTTTGATGCCGACAGAGTCTGACAGGTGCTAAAATCTGCTTCAGCTTCACCCCCTGCTACCTGAGGCTGACACACACCGCACCACTTCAATCACCTTTATATCTCCCTTGTGATGTTTACCATGCACATCGTGCACAGAAACTACAGAGAGACAATTTAACTCCACTTTTATTTATTCAAGAATTTGTAAAAAACGTTAAGCTGATCCATCAAGACCTGCATAAAACTTCACAGGCCACGGAAACATTTCAATAAACGTTATTCAGCGTGCCCGATAAAGCGCCAGTTTACCCAAATTAAAGCCGTTTTATCACTCACCCCAAGTGTTATCGAGCCACGTTCTTTATGTGGCAAGGTTTTGAGCAAACTGTTGAGACTTTTGCTGCCACAGCAGTTTTGAAAGCAGCAAAATATTCCCTTTCTTGCAGACAACATTAGCCTACCCGTGCATCAAAATATGACATTTGAATAACTCAGCAGCAATGTGTTTAATAATCATTAGCGGCGGTTTTCTTCTAAAGGAAGACAATACTGAAAACAGTGACCTCGTTGGAGTAATCGAGCTCACGAACTATTAATCTAATGCCTAAAATTCTTCTTACTGTGTAATTTTAGGGGCGAGGCCACAAAAATCCTTAACGATGTAATTAAAACTTTTCATCATTCTTTTCAGAGAGGGTTGAGGAGCATAATCAGAGGTGCAAATATTATCTTTAAACTGAAAGTCAAGTTATTGTTATGATAGGTCTTTTAATTTGGTAAATTAGGGCGTGTGAGATTGGAGGTTCAGGTTCATGCTGCTTTCCTGCGTCTTGTTTAATCAGTTCATTTGATGTTTTATTGTTTTATATATTTTGCTGTTTGTAAATTGCATTGAGAAACTTTCGATTATGCACTTTGCATAGATTTATGTACGTACTTACATGAGCGACATTTCTTCATTCATTCAGGTCTGTTAAAGATCAAATTCAGTTGTTTTACCCCTAAAACTTAATAATTCATGCACGTTTGACATCTGTAGTCACTTGTTAAAGATTAAAGCAGTTACAAAAAACATTGTGTGGTTTCTTAAAATGCACATTATAAGGGGCTCTTAAGGGGTTCTGTTCCTGAATGTAAACCAAACCTGTAAAAATGACCTGGTTAAGCTCCATCAGGAGCATACAGTCCCCATACTGTACACTGTTATATTATCGAAATGCTGAGTAAATTTCCCGTGGCACTGCTAATTATGTTCCAGTATTTCATTAGATGGAGCAGTGAGTGAAGCAGACATTTGTAATGTTGAGTCCTAATTAAGAGTCCTAATTAAGAGGGAAAGCTGAAACCGATTATGTTATTCACGCTGCTGGATATGTTACTGTAATGTTTAATACTTACTACACTCATTACCTCACATGTCACACTTTGATCTGTAATTGCACCATGTACACTGTATAGGGACATGCTCACACACATGTTTATACAGCACACACGCACACACTCACACACAAACACAAACAGCAATTGAATTAAAACCCTGTACAAGCAGATTCACTGTCGTCTTTCCAACCTCCGTTATCATCCGGAAAAAGGAAAATCAGACAATGTTAGATGTTTTGCAGAAGCCAGGGCTCGTGGGAGATTTTTTATATGAACCCTAATCTCTAAATCGCTCTTATTTGTACAGAATAAGAAAGTAAATTAACTGTGTGCTATAGTAACTATAGCAACTAGTAAATTAGTTGTCCAAAAGAAGCTGCACCGTCCTTCCTTTAGTGCTGATTTGTTTTCACCATAAAGTGTCTGAAGTCAGTCTCATCTTTGGGTAATTTGCAGCCTCTGCCGTAGAAGATTGTATCGCAGTTTGGCCTTTATTTGAATCAGACAAGTGCAGAAGTTGAAAAGTTTATCCACTACTCGTGTTTCTTATGATTTCAATATGAAACTACAAAAATGGCAGAAAATGCATCACTTCCTGTGCAATGGCTCTGGCTTGAACAGCATTCAGTGACATTGTCAGCCAGATGGGTCCGGAGCAATGAGAACATGTCCAACTTCAGCAGACTTGTCAGTACTTTGACCAAAAAAGGACAAAATGAACCCAAACAAACGCAGAGAAATGCTAAAGACATAGTCAAGGTTGCTTGTTGGGGCTGAAGCAGAAGCTATGTCCTCAGTGAGAGTGTCTGGAGCATACCGAGCGAAAGGACGGACGACAGAGAAACATTTTATGCTGCAGGAGTGATTTGAAAAGTGTTTGTTTAGTTTTGACTAACAAAGGAGCATCAATCAGTAGGAATTAAGAATCTTTCAGCATGAATTGAAAGTGCTCCACATTTCAAAAGCCTTTTGGTCCATGACCTGTGCCGGCAGCCTGGTGGACGCAGACTTCCTGTCTTGTTAAAGAGCTGCCAGTCAGGGGAGCAGTTGTCAATTTACAACGGAAGCGGCGGTCGGATATTTTACACCGTCTTTCCTGGAAACCCAACACTCCAACGAGCAGCCGAGCAGCAGGAGGGAGGAGAGAGAAAGTTTTCACTCGTTCCCTGGAGACGAGAGAAGATGAATGAAGACGGAAAAAAAGTGCACGACAGGGGTGATAACAAGGTAATGTGGGTCATTGTATAGATGCATAATGTTTGATTTTATCCATCTGTCATCACGTAGATTTATTTTTTAAATGTGGGAAAGTTGGACCGTGGCCATGATTTGAGAAAAGAAACAGTACTTTGTTTTATGTGATAAAATGAGAGTAAAGACTGTAGAACAACCAGGTCCTGTCATCAAACACATCAGAAGACCTAAAATCCCAAACTCTAAGTTTAAGTATGCACAACTGTCTGATTTGAATTGACTGTGGCCCTTAAAAGAGTCATTTTAATGATTTTAAGGTTAATGATCAAACACTGACCTAAAGTTGTGTAAAGCTTCCAGAAAATTGAGGATGTGTTAGTTTCCTGGTTTCCAGTGAGTGAGCCAGAAAGTAGCTTTCAGCAGTGTGAAGAGTCCAGACAAGGAGCTGGTAGAGTCAGTATCTCTAAAATCTGCTGCAGCAGGAGCATCGCTGACAGAGCAAGCCAGACGAAATGATAAATTCCTTTCAAAAAATGAGATTTGGAAACCAAACAAACAAACGGTTAAAATAATTTGATTTGTTTAAGTGTTAGGAGCGTCATTGTGGCTTAAAAGTCTAATTCCTGCTAGCTCTTATGAATACTGGTTTGTGCAAGCTGATTACTTTAAACTCAATATTTAAAATCCATAACAATGAAAAACACGTGAAGAGGAATTTCTCTGGATGAAAGCAGGTTCAGAAGATTTTTTTAGAAATCTTTTTTTAAATTCACAGTCGGCTGTACACACACATACACACACACACACACTGAGAGATTCACACAGTCGTCCATCCCCACCGACCCACTTCACGTCCCCACCTCCTCCGCCCTTTCCTTCCCCTCCTCGTCTCTTTGATTCTCTCCTTCTTTCTGGTTGTGTGTGTGTGTGTGTGTGTGTGTGTAGCTGATGGAGAGCGAGTGTGTTGACCTGTTAGCTCTTTACGTTTTTGTTCATTTTGCGCCCACTCACTTCAACACGAGGACTTTGGGTTTGAGTGTTCTGGCGTTACATTTTCAACATGAACATTTTCACCCTTCGTCACTGGTGGAAGAAGTATTCAGATACTTTACTTGACTAAAAGTACCAATATAGCAATGTAAAAATACGTTACAAGTAAACATCCTGCTGCTCGAGGTGGTGCTGGTTTTAACTACTTTATATACAGTAAGTCCGGTGGTTCCCAACCTGGGGGTCGGGCCCCTCCAAAGGGTCACCAGGTAAATCTGATGGGTTGTGAGATGATTAATGGGAGAGGAAAGAAGAACGTTCTGATAAACAAATATGAATTAATATTTTGGAATTTTTCTAATATTTGCTTTTGTGTAAAATATTGGATGTTTTTACCTTTTTCAGCCTCAAACAGTTATTTAAATTAAACAATCTGAGAAGTTTAGAGGGGAAATGTCTCTTTGTTGGACTGCTAACAACTCATAGACATCTGAAACATGACAAAGGCCCCCAACTACACACTGTTTATTTTTAAGGGGTCACAAACCAAAAAGGTTGGGAACAACTGGTTTAATGTGTTGTAGTTTACAAACTTATCATTTATTTTTGTTTTTGTGTAACTACAGCTGTCAAATAAATGTAGTGGAGTAAAAGGTACAATATTTCCCTCTGGAATGTAGTGGAGTAGAAGTATAAAATAACATAAAATGGAAATACTCAAGGAAAGTGCCTAAAGGATTTTACTTAAGTACAGCACTTGAGTAAAAAGTACTTACTTACTTTCCACCACTGCCCATCATCAATTGTCATCATCATCACAGAAAATGATTTTGACAAAATTCCTATATCACTTCACTGAAGAACCGCTACGGGAGACAATAGATTCAATTTTAACAACGTGTATGTGTAGACAAGTGGCTGCAGTGATTGTTGTGGTTTGCTCGGTCTGCTGCCCATCTCACTTCACATCCTGATATCATGATAGACGCGTAGCCCTCACTTCTGAGGAGGTGCACAACCAGTGCTCCAAAAGACCGCAGAGGCAAAGTTAAAAGTGAGTATATCAGTGCGCTAAGACCCCATTGCCAGCTCTGTATCTGGATATGCTATCAAGGAGCTTTGAGACGTAACTTGAAGACAAGACATCTGTCTGCGAAGTAGTGACGATGTGCTGATGGTTTAGTAGTGATTTAGTATGCAACTATACAGAAACAATGTTTGTTTCTCTCAGTGTCATGCTACTATTCTCTCTTTATCGCACTCGTTTTGGTCAAGAAAGTTGGCTAATTCATGATGTGTTTATAATAATAATAATAAACTTTTAGGAAGTAGGAAATGATCAAACTGATGCAATAGAAACAAAATAGATGTCAATGTCAGGTGATTGAACAAAAAAATCTAAGAGAGAAATGTAGAAACCCAGATTTGAAGACAGAGGGAGAGAAGAAGGTGAGTAAGGTGAGGCGAGTTGGGTTTGACCCCCGGGGCAGCCCTGGGGTGAGGAGTAACACCAGGACTACCGGTGGTCCACTTCCTTATCTTTCAGGCGGAGCGCCCCGCCGAGCTGGCAGACCGGGTATCGGGTTCGGGCCGGGGCGAGGGGTCGCGACCTCAGCCGGGAACAAGGGCTACTGTTCTGCTCCACTCGAGCTTTTAAAAGAGACGCCTGTTTTCAGAGAATAAAGGAGGCAGCGAGTGGTTTCATACACAAGGAAAGTCTTTATGTAATATCAGTAGATCTGACATCAAAATTGATCTCAGAATCATTCCAGATTTAAGACCTTGCTTGAAACAGGTAATCCATCACAAAGTGAATCTGCTTTAAATCTGGCGGAAGATGCACTGACATGTCATGTTAATGCAGTTGTGGAAACCATTTGGGAAACTCTCCCTGGTGATTTGACAGTCTCCTTCTCTCTCACCTGGCTTCCACCCCTTTGTTTCGCACATATTTGGTTTTGTTGCTGCATATATCCCCACAGTACATTTTTACACTCATTCATGCACTGCAGACTACACTGATGTTGCATATAGCCATTCGTCCGATTCTTTTGTTCATCTTTTTTATTAGGAAAGAGCAATGTACAAACATCCAGGTAATCTTCTCTAATCTTTCACCGGCCCTGACCTTCACTTTGACTGGTTGAAATGACAAACATCACCCGCACCAGATTATATCAGCTGTAGTTAATTCATTTATTAATTCCATAGGAAGCTTGACTAAAGGCCAGAATGAAACTTGGCTGTTCTGAGGTTAATGCGCTCTCTGCAAGCCAGTGTCTGAACTCAGCCAAAGATTATTTGTTCGAGTAACAGAACGGCATGAGTGCCGAGTGTACTTAGTGTTTTTGCAGTCCAACCAGACCGTGAGGAGAGTGTCTGATCATATCACATCAATTTCAGCTAACAGAATCTCCCAGTTAAACTTCCATTCATATAATATATCAATAATTTCAGCTTTTTGATTAAATAGTTCTGAATCAGGATTTCCAGTATTTATTTATTTGTATTTTTTTACAAAAAATACAATACATTTAACCAACATTTCATATCTTCTGCTGCTGATCTCATTTTCAGGTTGGATCTATGGGTTGGGAACATCACTTAGGCTGTCGGTCACAGTTTATACGTTTCAGCAGACAAAACAGAATACAGATTACATTATTTTCAACTTTAGTGGCTTTGAAAAAGGATTCATGTTCAGTAAAATGCTACTGAACTCCAACCCGAGGTACAACGTTTGAAGGTTGCACTTCATGTGTGGTCACTCCTCCCTGTCCTACCTTGAGCTGAGTTGTGACCATCTAATGGGAGATGGGACACCTCCGCCACCAAACACTTGTAGTGTCACTGAACCTCTGCTGTGGCCTCGGGGCTGACATACCTGACAGAGGGAAATGACCACTCCACTTCCTACCTGTGTGTGTGTGTGTGTGTGTGTGTGTGTGTGTGTGTGTGTGTGTGTGTAGGAAGTAGCATTCTTTGTTTGGTGAGGGAGTAAACAAAGGAGAGGGGAAGTGTCCTTTATGTGAGGGAAGAGTGTCCATCCAGCCCTGCAGTACACACGCACACACACAGAAACACCGCCTGCTACACAAACACACACACACATGGCTTTGGTTGCAGAGAAGTGTCCTCAGGCTATGATTACAGATCACACACACACACACTGTGGTTGTTGCAATGACTTTAATCAGCACTGAGTTGGATCAGCTAAGGTGTGTGTGTAAAGTTTACGAGCCGAGATGACGTTCACAGTGAACCACAAGCTAAGTATTTTCCCTGCGGTTTGAATTTGGGTGGGATGAAGTGTGTGTGTGTGTGTTTCCCAAGAAAGAAGCACAGTTGTGTTAAAAGTCACAAACTTTGTAAAATCGTTGTCAGGGTCCAGAGTTCAGACGGCAGCAATCTTTTATTGCGAAAGTTCAATGTCATACACAATATAATAGTTTGGGGGTAATATTACTCCAAGTTTCAGTTTTTATTAATAAAACATTCTTCAAACTGTGCTTCTAGCTGTTTATTTGGGGCAGCTATGACTCAGGAGGGAGAGCAGGTTTTAATGACTTACAAAAAAGCCTCAGTTGACACAGTGGCTCAGACAGGGCTCCGTTAGCACTGTCACCTCACAGCAAGAAGGTCCTGGGTCAGAACCCGGAGTTTGCATGTTCTCCACATTTTATTAACCTTTATTTAACCAAGAGTAAAAGACTCACTGAGATTAAAAATCTCTTTTTTAAGAGTGTCCTGGCCAAGACAGGCAGCAGCACATAAAACACGGTTGCAGACGTACGACATAAGACAAACATAAAACTATTTACAATGAAAACTAACAGATTACAGAATTATAAGATATAAAAACAATCTTCAGCATTCAAAACATCTACAGCCAGATGTATCTGCTTCCCAGGCATTTAGAATCTGTTTAAATGCGTGTAATGAGACCAGCTCTCGAAGATTCAAGTGATTTTACAACTGATTCCAAGCAGCATATTTAATACTTAAATGCCCTTTTTCCCAGTTCAGTACAGACTTTGGGGAGTAGAGTTCTGGTACCGAAGACAATAACTTCCCATACTTTTTTTAGGATGTAGATCCGTAGGTAAGAGGGAAGCAGTCCAAGAATAGCCTTATAAATAAGAATATACCAATGATTAAGCCTACAGGTAACTAAGGCAGACCATCCAACATGATCATACAGAGAGCAATGGTGAGTAAGAGCTTCATGGTATGTAATAAATCTCAATGCTCCATGGTAGAATGTTTCCAGCATGTGTAGGCATTGTGAAGATGCATGCATGTATAAAACATCGCCATAGTCCAGCACAGACATAAAGATGGCTGCAACAAGTCTCCTTGTGACTTCGAAGGAAAAGCAAGATTTGTTTCTAAAATAAAAACCCAGTTTCAACTTCAGTTTTTTCACCAGTTGCTGAATGTGAGCCTTAAAAGAGAGAATCATCGATTATAATGTAATTCCAAGATACCTGTAGTGAGATACAGACTCAATCTCAGGGCCCTGGAAAGTGGCGATAGATGGGAGGTTTGGGTTCAGGCAGAAGGTATTTCTAGCTCCCTTAGTGTATCCTAGGGTGTGCCCCAGGGATCAGTCCTGGGACCACTACTATTCATTATATATATAAACAGTCTCAATCGAAATACAAATTTCCACTTTTATGCCGATGATACTGTGCTATACTGCTCAGCGTCTATGTCTACAAGGTCCTTTTGTCAGCTACAACTATTGCTTTTAATCCTGTACAATGTACTCTGGGTGATTTAAAACTTGTTTTGAATGGTGATAAAACAAAACTCATTATGTTTTCTAATGCAAAATCAACTGGGTATAGATAAGGTATGAATGGATGTTTCCTTGATGTCCATCACTTTTTCTCCTTATGTTTCCTCTTCTATTGATTGCTTTACATTTTTTAGTAAAAAAATGAGGTGGTTTGAAGAAATAGCAAAACAAATGCAGGCAGGTTCCCTTTCATTAATTTAACTCTTCACAGAGTGTGAAAAATGATCAACATGATATCTGGATTAAACTGAGGTTTGAGTGTGAGAGAGCAATCATCAGGAGGCACACGGACATCCACAAATTCTTTGCAGGTGCAACAATCTGCACAAAAAGATTAACTCTTTTTGAGTACAAGAGGGGCACAAGTTACTTTTCTAGGTCTAATGGAGGCACCACAGGAAAGGTCAGAGGTCACCTGAATGATTAGGTTTCATCCCCTGAAGACCATGGAAATCTGTCCAGTTGTTAAAACATTATGTTCTGGACAAACGCGTTGGACAAACAACCAACTAATTGTTTCCTATGTTGTTGTTTTTTGTTCAGAACCACCTCCTTGTATGTTCTGTTTGTGTGTGTGTGTGTGTGTGTGTGTGTGTGTGTGTGTGTGTGTGTGTGTGTGTGTGTGTGTGTGTGTGTGTGTGTGTTTCAGGTGCTGATGAACGGAGTGTGACACTGTCTTCCAAACATGTGTGAAGCTGTTTGCAGTCAAATCTCAGTCCACCATCTGCTTCATCCTCCAGCATCTGTTCAGGTACACACTGATTACTGCAGCACTGCGGGTCAGCGGGCAAGAGACATGGAAAAAGACAAAGAAAGAAACAAAGTGAGAGGAAAAGTGATAGAAGGCGTAAAAGGACACAAGCTAGGCAAGGAGGAAGGAGTGAAAGAATTTGTGTTCACATGTGTTCGCTAAGGAATGCAGGAATTTGTAGTTGCCTCCTGTAAACCAGAACGTTCTCTGAGCTGCCTGAGCATAAGGATAATAAGGAAATAGAGTCTTGTTAGCGTAGTCATTTACACTGATAAACACCTAGAAACTATCAAACTATCAAAATAATCAAAATCCTAATCAATCAAATCAGAAGACATATTTAGGGTTTATCACAGCTGAACTCATGGTTTAGTTGTTCTCATTTACATATTTTTCTGCTTCTGTTGTCAGATAACTGAAAGAGCATAAAATAGTGATTAGATTGTGGGTCATAAATGTTACCTGTATTGAACCTGTTGTAACTCTTGCACTGCTGCACTGAGACGGGGATCAAATCACCATTTTACAATCACAAAAGTTAATTAAAACACCTGTAGTGTGTGATCATCTACATAGACAGAAAGTTGTCTTCTTTACTTTACTTCCTCACCATGACTGAACAGGTTTATCTGGAGACTCTGTTGTGGGGTGAGGAAAATCACCAGTGGAAGTAGTCTCACCCTCTCTCTCTCTCTCTCTTTCTCCTTCTCTTTCTGTCTTTCTGTCTCTCTCTCTCTCTCTCTCTCTCTCTCTCTCTCTCTCTCTGTGGTGTGTCCTCCTCCCTCTCCTCCCTAATCCATTTATCATTAACAGTAGGAAGCAACCTGCCACCAGTGAGTTATCTGTGCTCCACCCCCAACCAGCATACACACACACACACACACACACACACACACACACACACACACACACACACAAAGATCCTCAGTTCCTCCATCCCGACCCAAACCGCCAGTGGTGGAAAGTAACAGTACATTTTTGTCAAATATCTCCTTACGGTCCGCTGGCTGTCCGTTCAGTAGCAGCAGGAGAGTTGTGAGCGTCGCTGTCTGGAGCTGCTGTGCCGGCTCTGGGAAACCGTCTCGTCCTCTGTGTTAGCTTCGCAGCAGCAACTGTAGCGACAGTTTGCTAACCCACAACCTAGCTAACTTTAGTTACATTACTTGCTGTGTTGTTGTTCGCTCTATATATATTTGTCATGGTATTGGATTTTTCCAGAATCGCAGAATGCTACTTTATAGGCTACTTCCACTCGAATACATCTCAGAGGGAAATACCACTATTAAAACTAACAGTTCAGATCAGTTTGTGTCCTCTAGTTGTGTTGTAAATTTGCATGTATTATATTGTACACATTATCTTAATTTATACCATGTACATGGAAAATTAAAACACATTTCTGATTGGTTCACAAGTGTCTATTCAAACTGAATATTAGGACACCTCAAACATAATTCATAGTCAACAGTTAAGCCTCTAAACAAGAGCTCAAGGTTTATTAACCTACAGGTAACCATAGCAACAGTACTGATGTTAGCAGTTAACTGACAGGTGAAACTAACCTAACCATGGATTGAACTGACTATAAACACACATGTAAGACTAAATATAAACACTTCACCCTTTTTCCTGTATTATTAATGCTGCATTCTACGGTTTCTGTTGTTTAACATATCCTATCTATTTAATTATGTACTGTATGTTAAATTGTTCTTAACTGTACTCCTTTATCGCAGAGCCTCTAAAGATGGGTGGACATTTCTTTAAGAAATACAATTGGATTCCTCCGTACTACTGTTTTCACTTCTTATTCAAATTCTCAACATTTACAGAACATCCACCTGTACACAAGAAGTCACCTAAACTACAGAGTCTGGTCATAACTTAAATCAACTATCCTCTGAATTTCAGTACTCTTTTCTGTTAGGATCTGAGAAGCTTGTCAGTACTTTATGGTGGGAATAATGCTGGCTGTTGCACAATGTGATGCAAGAAAGAATGAATCAGAGTCTCGCCTTGCTGATCTGTTATAACTTCCCTCTTTCTATCTGGTTCAAAGTCATAATAAATAACTTTAATTTCTTAAATCAATATATTATATTATAACAGTACATTGTTGTCAGTGGCATGCATCGATCATAAATCTAAATGTGTGTTGGTGTGTGTGTTGGTGTGTGTGTGTGTGTGTGGAATGAGCTTATCATGTCAGATGGAGTTTGTGAATGAACACCTGAACTCCACCCACGCACACATACCTGGACTATAACACATGCACACACCCAATAAGACCTGTCACACACACACACACACACACACACACACACACCTCTTCTTCCCCGACTGCTCTCCAATTCCTGCCCCAGTGACCTCTGACATCTATCCATCAACTGAGGTGCTACCTGCCCTGCGGCTGTGTGTGTGCGTGTGTGTGTGTGTGTGTGTGTGTTTTATTTTCTGTGTTTTCTTTAATGCTGATATAATGTTAGTCAGCTCAAATTATTCTCTCATTTCTGATCAAGCAACTTAATCATGTATTAGTTTAACTTGGATAACAGTGTGCTTTTATTTTGAAATAAAACAAACGCCAACTTCAATTATACGATTAATTGACAGAAAACTAATTGCCAGCTATTTTGATTATCGATTAATCATCTAGGTCATTTATCAAGCAAAAATGGCTGCTCCTCGAGTACGAGGGTTTGTAGCTTTTCTGTTTTATGTCATAAATTAAGTAAATTGAAAATCTTTGGGTTTTGGACTGTTGGTCAGACAAAACAAGACATTTGAAGATGGGAAATCGTGTTGGGCATTTTCCACTATTAATCAATACATTGAAAAAATAACCAACAGATTAATTGATAGTGAATAATTGTTAGTTGCAGCCTTAAAGAGAGTAGAAATGGACAAAAACACTTCAAATGTACACTGGTGTGGACAGTTTGTCTGTCTGTTTGTTTATCTGTCTGTTTACTTGTTTACATGTCCTTTTATCTGTCCACCTGATTATCTGTTTACATGTCAGTCTGCCGTCCACTCTCTTCTTCACTCTCTCAGCTCCTCACACTCTTCGTCTTTTATGTCAGCAGCACAAAGGCACCACAGAAGAGTCCATCTGTTCAATCCACACCCAGTCCAACCTCTGTTTCGCCCTCAGAACCAGAATCTGCTGCGCTCCACAATGTGGACTGATGCATTTGTGGAAATAGAAGCATATCTATTTCATGACATGGAAGAGAGACACACATGTTCCATGCTCCAAAATCGCTAAAAAGCACTCTGCTGGTGTGGTCCATCAGGCCAACATTAATGCTGCAATTAGAAAACGCAGCCTCCTCATTCATTTCTCTGAGACCACTGTGTTGTCACAGCGTTTGGTCTGAACACAGCTTTACTCCTGAATGCCATCCTCACTTACACACACACTCGCAGTAAGTGAAGACAAGTGTGTGTGTGTGTGTGTGTGTGTGTGTGTGTGTGTGCGTGTGTGTGTGTGTGTGTGTGTGTGTGTTCAAATAACCCATCCTGTCTCTCTGCTTTGGAGGTTGAAGCTGAGAGCTGTAATTATACAGTCTGGCCCTGAACCACCTGCCGCGTGTGTGCGTGTGTGTGTGTGTGTGTGTGTGTAACACTACACCGCTGCATAGTGACACATTAGTCAGCTCCACCTTATCTGCTGCCTTTGAAACCTGCCTGTTTTCTGGTTAAACGCAGTGACTACTATCACACTCTGTCTACAGTTCAACTCTCCCCATCTCACACACGCACACACACACACACACACACACACACCTGTAACTAAAAACCTGCAGGTAGTCAAACACCTCTGCAGTGGTCAACACGTCATCCTGCATACTTTTAACATATTTTTGGAGACACATCATCCTCTGCTTAACACTAACATTTTTAAAGACTGGCGCGCTAGCCGCCCCCCCCACAGCTGCCTGAGGCTGAGGATGCTAATTGCAATTCATTGAACACATTAGCAAAATGAAGGGCTGGGTATCAGATCTCAGTGCATTTTGTTACTAACTGAAATGTGTCTTGCACAGAGTTGAAAACTGTCAAATGTCTGGTCAGAGTCTTAAACTCATTTACTTTTTATTTCATCAAAATGTTCCTCATGTAAATCATAATTTTAGACTGTATTTTATTTCCACAAAGTTGTTGAATAGCTGCCTGTGTTGAGACAACATTTAATATTTGAGAACCATGGCTTCTTTTGTTAAACAGCTTTGTAGAAAAACTTAAGGTATCAAAAAAGTATAATTTTGTTACCTGCACCAAAACTATCATATCGACACGAGTAAAATTCAAGCAAGACCCATCCCTTGCAGTACTCAAAGTATAACAGCTATTTCTAATGTTAACACGTTGACCTTTAATTTGTAACATTTTGCATGTTAGCAGGGACATTTTTTAGCATGCTATCATGTTAAACAGTTAGCATGGTTAGCTTATTAATCTTGGCATATTAGTATTAATCTACAAGTAAGTACAACTGAGGCTGTCAGGAATTTAGTCATTAGTTTTAGAGCATTAACTGTTGGAGAGCATACAAGATATTTCAGCATGAGTTCACTGCATCAATGATTATTTATGAATTCTAATGCTATAGACAGCAAACATGATTCACTATCATGTTTTGAAAGACCTTCAAAATGTATGTGAAATGACAGAAGGCATGTCCACGATGGGAATACCTGAATGTAGCAAAAGCGCTGCTGCATTGTTTTTCACTTCCAGTACAGCAGAAGAATTACAAAGAGAGTTAAAGTTCACAGCATCAAGTGGAAAACCTTTCAGAAACTGGAGATAGACTGGAAAGTCTGAGGAAAGTCGTTCTAGCAATAATAATAAAGCAAAACGGACATTCAGTTGAATGAGTGTGTGACATTCAGTTTGATGGTGACCCACCAGCATCAGTGAACATGTTCCTTCCAATGGAAAATGCACATAGTTAAACAACACAAGAAGTATAATATTACATTCAAGTTTGTACTTTACTTTATTTGTGTGGGCCTCCTAGTGGCTGCAGTACTACGCACCTTTGCCTCAAACTAGCTCTGTGTCATAGATTGTGCCTTTAAAGGAGATTTAATTGTCCAACAGCCCCCATCAGGCGCAGACTGATGTGTTATCAATACATTAATTGGGTAGTTAGATTAACTGTATGAACTGGTGTCAGGTAGGACGGAGCACCAGCACAGCTCAGACTGACACAAACAGATGAGACGAGCTGCAGGGAAACGGCAAGAACAATGAGAGAGCAAAACACACAGGGAGCTGCCCCGCCTAGTTCCCTCCATGGTAATTGTATTGGAGGGAGGCTGTGTGTGTGTGTGTGTGTGTGTGTGTGTGTGTGTGTGTGTGTGTACTCCCCTGCTAGGTGAGGGAGGGTCAGCATCACTATGAAAAGAGAGGAGGAAGGAAGTTTGGGCAACAGAATAAAAGCTGATTTAATGAGAAAGTAAAAACCCTCAGAGACTCTTAATTTACTGGAACACTTGTCCTGAGTGATGGACAGTCTTTGTCAGTTGATCTGTACAAATTTTGAGGTGGTTCAGCCATCTGATCCGGATCCTCCTGGGTGCCTTCCTTTGGAGGTTTTCCAGGTTAGTCCAACTGGTAAGAGACCCCGGGGTAGACCCAGAACATGCTGGAGAGATTTTATATCTCATCTGGATATCACCAAAATTACAGATTTTATGATTTGATTTTTGGGCTCATCAAAATGACATCATCACTGAGAATAAAGTTAGGTCAGACTTGTGAATGTAGGTACATACAAAATCCACCAAAGCTGGAATTATATCTCTGTTGAGACAAATGTGAACATTTCAGTGAACCTGGGCAGTGAAAGGTGTTTTAGGTCACAGAAGCTTACAGAAGAAATGACCTGAGCATCAAGCAAGCTGTCTGGTTGATACAACTTCCTGTCCGGAGGCAGGTTCGAAATGGAGATGAAAAAAAGCAAAAACGCTATACAAGTTGTACAATATACAACATGCAAGTATAAAACAACTGAAAGACTCCCATGCACGTTCGGCTGTGTGCAGCCCAGAGAAGCATGTTCCAGTCTTAAGGCGGTATGAGCAGTCGGCAGCACTAAAAAGCACCCAAGTTGATTTTGCATTGACAGCGAGACCAACATTTGTCCAAAACACATCCTGTTCAAAACAGGGTAGTTTGGAAGAGATACTCAAAAAAAGTGTTGTGTGAGATCACGATCAAGAAGTACAGGAGAGTAACATCAACGGGTTAAAGTCCCACGGGGGCCACCGTAGTTACTATGTATGCACTCATGGGACTGCGAGGTGTCTGGATAAAAGCCTCCATTACATCAAATATTTGGGAGGAGCCTCTGCTCTGCCTCACCTCTGGCTCTGCTCTGCTGTAACGTGATTAAGAATCAGGTTGATGAATCATCTGTCAGACAAAGTTAAAAAAGACATTAGACACAGTGGTAGGAAATCACTTACATCCACACACACACACACACAATGGATGTTTTATTGCTTAAACTGATCAAGTGTGGTCAGAACGTGTGTGTGGCAGAATTAAACTGGGGCGAAGTAAAAGGAAAGAAAGTAAATGACAAGGAGAAATTACGAGGACAAAGGAAGATAAAGGAAGAAAAAAACAAAATGTCCACGTATGAAATAATGTTGGACAGACAGAACATTAAACAAGCAAAAAGAAGAGATGGAAATAAACGAAAATTAAATAAAGAGGATGAACAAAAATTAACAGAGAAAGAGACATAAACAAAGGAAAGGGGGAAAAAATCAAGTGGTCATCAGGTTCTTTATGTCTTCAAACCTCAGACCAACAACAACAGTGCTGATCGGCCATTTTTGTTTGCTCAGACCTTCACGTGGGGTCGGCTGTCTGAGGAGACAGAGGTCAAAGGTCAAACCAAAAGAAAACTCCTCAGTCCTCCTGAAGAACCTCTGACCTTCTGCTCAATGGATTCTGCTGCTGTCAGACACAACTTGTGTCTTCCTTCCAGCCTGATCAGCATCGACCTCGAGCCCCCCTCCAAGTCGACCCTGATACACCATTTAAATTTGTCCCTATCACCCCCCTCCCCAATAAAACTGTCAACTGTGTCTTCAAATCTGTTTTCCTTGTTTCCCCCTCAAAAGTGTTCATCACCAGAGGGGTTTAATCCCTCCTTCCTCTCTCCATTGCCAAGATGAAGCCTTGTCCTTGAAATGTCCAACCATGCAGCCACCTCCAATCTCTCCCTGTGTCCGTCTGACCTCAGCATTACTTCATATCGCATCGTTACCGCAGCACAGCTAAACACTGGTACACCCTTACAAATGTGTCTCCAAGACCTGCTGGTTCCCTGAACCTCTAAGCCATTAAGTCATGAATCCATAGAAATGCCCCTTCAAACAGCCAGTCAATGAATAATCAATGTAAAAAGACTTGCATTAGTATGTCTCTTTAGAACGTAGAAGAGAAAATGTGAGACTTTTGAAGACTGTCCTCACCAGAAAGACGGCAGCACTGGTATATTTGTATATTGTATATAACAATTAAAAAATGTTTTTCCTGATAAGCTGACCACTTCTTGAAAGCTTCTAGTGGAGGAGGTTGTGTTCAAGGGGACTGACACCTGAGACCACAGTTCCCATCAGTCATCAGTCTATTTTAACCATGAACACAATATTTCTCTAGACTTAACCAAGTAGTTTTAGTTGCGTGAGCATACCTTAACCATAGAGGTGGCAGACCAGAAAATGCTCATATGAGTAATTTTTCTAACATGGGACATTTTGGACAACACTGACAAAAAAAAAACAATTTAGTTTTTTCAGGTATGAGGAATTTGATTTATAAAAACAAATGACTTTTTCCACTTTCTCACAGAGACATAAAAAAACGGATTCTTATTTCTACTTGATGAGATATTGGAGATATTAAATATGATCCACTGAACCACAATTGTCCACAATTATGTAAATACTAATGACAAGACAAATACAATCATTTTTAATTTTAGAGTGTGAAAGTCATCACTGCAGAGAGATTTATCTGAAAACAGTGGTCAACTTTTTGTTTGACTTGTTTATCCAATTTTCTCCACATTTTCATAAATTGCATAGTGTGAACATTACAAAATGTACAGTATAATCCAAATATAAAAGACCCTCAAATTCAAGTAAAATACACTTTAGAAAATATGTTCTAATGTAAATATCCATCATCTTTTGGGGCCTGTATTTAATTTCTTTGTAAAGTTATGCACTATTTACAGATTTATATGTCTCTGTGTTGGTTTTCTTTAATTTTTGCTGCATGTTACAATCTTATTTTTTTTTCTTTTGTTCTTTTACCGTTAATGCAGTTATATGTAACTCTACATTTAAGCTTATTGTTCCATGATATTTATATATATATTCAGACACTCTAGGAAGACAAGCATCCACATTAGCACAATAGGATCCTATAAACAAACAATAAAAATCCAAGCTTGCCATTAAGAAGAAGAAGAAGAAAGAAAGGAGAAAGGACAGTCCACGATGAAAACCCCACATCTCCAAAGCGCAAACGTAAAAATGTACTCCCTCGCTGAGGGCCTTGTGGGAGTTTTTAACAGGTCTGATCGGGTCACAAAACTCACTCAACAGGCAGACGGCCGGGTCAACTTTCAGTTCAGGTAAGAGAAAGAAAAACAAGCAGAGTTGCAGTTTTTGCAGCTTCTTCAGCGACGGGCAGCGTTTCGTTTTTTTCACACTGACGCTGCTGACACATGCAGCTCCTGAAAGGCAACAAAGATACACTGAAGGGGTCAATCATACACTCACTCAATGCATTCCTTCCTTCCCCCTGAGCTTCTGTCTTTCTTTCATTGCTTTTCTTCCAATAGGAGGGAGGGGGGGGCCTTGAGAAAACAAAAACCCTGGAAGAAAGAGAGAATGGAGAAAGAGGAGAAGACAGAAATAAAGAGAGAAGAAAAAGAAAGAGGGAGGGAGGGCAGAAGTTAAAGTGAATGGCTTTTTTTGACCGCCACAAGTGGACAGCGTGACAGGTAGCTTTCATCATGGGCCGCCCTGTCATTCCGTATGATTAATGGGCCGCTCGGGGACGACCGGCGCGTTCTGAACGAGAAATATGACTACTATCTGCTAATTTGTTTAGCATTGAGCTACTTAGAGAAGGGCTGGAAGGGGGCTGTGTGCATGTGTGTGTGTGTGTGTGTGTGTGTGTGTGTGTGTGTGTGTGTGTGTGTGTGTGTGTGTGTGTGTGACAGCCCCATCCATCTGAAAAAAGAATCTAAAGCAAAAGATGCTTGAGCCAACAACTGCAACACACACTTTTGATTGACACTCTGTCAATCTAGAAAGGTCCACACAGGCATGGGGATGCTGTGTGTGTGTGTGTGTGTGTGTGTGTGTGTGTGTGTGTGTGTGTGTGTGTGTGTGTGTGTGTGTGTGTGTGTGTGTGTGTGTGTGTGCCCCATGGCTGGCACCTCATTTCCAGTTGGGTTCCTGAAGCTGTCAATCATTCTAACAATGTGCAGCAGGGTGCCGTCCCCCTACTGGTGTCTCTCTCTCTCTTTCACACACACACACACACACACACTCTCTCACACACACACACACAGACAAAGCTGCAGCGTCTCTTCCTGTCGTATTGTTGAGTCCCAGTAATTATCTGATAATGACACCACCCTAATTCAAGACCTGTGTGAGTGTGGGCATTGCCAAGAAAGAAAGAGCAAGCGCAGGTGTTCCATCATGAGGTCCACCTCGATGTATCACACCTGTAAAGTTTTCAGTACATACTTACCTAATTATTTGTCTAAGTTACTGCAAAACTGTGTATCCGAGTAGGTGAAATGGAAGCCCCTTGTTCCCCGACCACAAACTGCAGCAGTATTGTCGTTCCACATCTCTCTACTGTAAGATATGAAATAAAGGTAAAAAAAAATGCCCCAAAACACATTATAAAAAACAGTAACTACCATCCTGAAGCATTCACTAGTTACACTTTGCACGTGAACAAATCAATGCCAGAACACAGACCTGCTTCACCACCATGGAATCAAACATTATGTATATTCAGAACACTTTGTGAGGAACAAAACACTGCACCATACTGTGGCTGCTGAATTGATCCAAAATTGAGGAAACATCTAAAAGTGAATGAAGCATCTTAAAGGAGTTTTAAAAAGGCTGATTCAGCTGACAGCAGAAGTCACGTTTCTGGGTAAAAAATGGAAAAACAAGGCGAGAGCTAAACCATGACAAGGAGGTCAAGAATAATTAAAAATGGTAACTGCACTGACAGCGTGGAGCGTACACAGACGCAAACCCACCCACTGCTCCTGAAGTACATGCATGCATGCACTCCTATGCTACTAAACACACAAGCAGCCCGTCAACTCTCAAATCAGCCCCCTTTTTTTGTTTTATTTTACACAAGACATTCACAAGTGGAGCAACAACGCCCTGCATGCCTGGATGATGCAGCCGAGGTGACGCAGCCTTAAAGACACCGCCAGACAGACAGAGAGACAGCGAGGGGAGAGCAGATCTTTGAAGGTGAGCCGGGGATCACAGAGATTGATGCAACGACACGCAGCTTTTGAAACCAAACCCAGAGTTGTGACAAGTGGTGATTAGTGGCGTTTGTGTCTTTAAGCTCCACCTGTCTTTGTCTCTGAGAAAAAAACACATCCGCCCTTTTTTTTTTTTTCCATTTACGCAGTGTTTGGGATCCACACAAGTCAGGGTCTGTGTGAGTGCGTGGGCGATATGTACTGCTCTGAGGAGGTGAAGCCAGGTGAAACACGTAGTCTCTTATTGATTCTCTTTATTAAAATAATTTCTGATCAGAACAGAGAAGACAGACAAAGAGACGTCTCAAGAGTCTTGAGGATTTTTACATTTTTACAAACGAAATTGCAATGCCACAGAGGGGAGAAGTCCCTAAAAATGTGTACATTCAGTGTTTGTATGTGACTTGGACAGTCCAATATATGGGGCCAATACTAGATATTAACCTGACTAAAGTACTGTGTTGTATGTTTTTTCCCAGTAGACATGCAGTATCTTGACAGCATGGCATTCCCATAAATGGAACAATGAAATGATATTATAATCTGACCAGCACATGTTTTGCATTGGTCTTATAGTGAGTGATACTCACAAACCAGGCCGCGACCTGGTACCAGTCCACGCAGTGTTGGCTACCAGTCCACAAAGATGTTATCTGAAAAGAGCCGATCCACCCCCACCACCCCCTCTGCTGCCACCCTCCTGCCAGTGTGAGCAATGAATGATTACGAATGATGGTTCAGTTCAGCCTCCTCTCTCTCTGTCTGTCAGCAGTGAAAACACTTTTACTTTCCACAAAGCGTGTCTCTGCTGTGCTCATTTACATATGCATTACTTTTCGCTTAAAATCTCAAAATGTAATGTTTTACCATAATGTGAAAATTACAGTCATGTGACAAAACACTTGTCAGTGAAGGAAAATGATGATACAGGTGTCCAAAATGTTAGATTGCTAAAAAAACTCTTGAGTGGTTATTATGTTGGGGTAGTGAATGAGCTAACGTCTCCTAACTGTCACATAAAATGTGTGGTGTAGGTGATGTGCAGGTGTTTCTGTTGTGATGTGCTGTTTTTTAGCAGCCTTGAGGTGCATATAACAACATACTGAGCTGTTTTTAACAAGGTTTACACAGCAAACAAATCAGTTTGAGCTAATGTGATTTTAAAACCTTCAGTTAGAGTTAGTGAATCACAGAAGTTGAAGCAACAGTGATACATGGATGTAGAGAAAAATCTACGCGTGGCGCCTCTAGAGGCTGATACAGAGCGTGTTTTTACAGTGTACTCCCCTGCGGCCGTTTGGCGGTGGAGGTGACTGTTTTTGCTCTGTGCGGTCGGCAGGAGCGGATCTGAGCACTGAACCGAAGCAAAGCAGAGTAATTGTCTCTTTCCTCCTTAACAGGATTAGAGCCCAGCGGTGTGGCGGGTTCAGCCCTCCAGTCAACCGTACGGCTGGAAGCCGGCAGAGGCTGCCAGCTGGACAACTGCTAGCGTTAGGGTCAGTGAGCTCCTCCAGGGTCTGGAAGTCTACGTGAGAGGAAAAAAAGAGGTCTGCAGGTTGTTACTGTTTGTGTATAGTCTCACTAAACTGGAGCAAGCAATGTTTTCATTGTACTTGTGTGGAGGAAGAAAGAATTTCTGACTTTATCTGCAGGCGGACAGACAAACAGTTCGGCGTGTCTAATTATCATTGGCAGCTCTGAACCTATGCAAAGTTATGGCGCTCCTCCAGAAGAGTAAAAGCTCAAAATTCTGTGTTTTCCATCAACAGCCCTCGATCGAACATTTCCTCTGGGTTTTCCATCATAAAGCTTTCTCGTTCTTGCTGCACAGCTCCACTGTTGTTGCTGTTCTGCCAAAAAGAATTTATCCAGGCTGATATATATATATTAATCTGATAACACAGACTTTAAGGAAATCTGGTAATCAAGCCAGTGGTTGTCAAGGAATGATGATTTGGTTCACAATGTTGGACAGACAGACATATGGACAAACTAACTGGTCATTGCTATCCTAAAGGGATCAGCATGCTCTTCTGCTGTACTTAAGATTTCCTCTGATGCTGTGTGAACACTGTCCTCAACCATACATACAGCTGCTTTTGCTTTTCGTGAGTTGCCTTTGCCCTCCAGTAATGTAGTTTGTGCTGTGGACAGATCGAGAGCCACTCAGAAGGCCGATGTAAACCTTGATGTTCACAGCAAATATGTTTATCTTTATTTTACTATGTTCTGTAGTGGACTGCCACCTACTGAGAAGCAGATAAAGCAATATCACGGCTGTGTATAGTTAAGTGTGTTCACCAGCTGATAAGAACTGTCACACCAACACCAGGAGCCAATCATCAACAAGGAGCTGCGTGCACTTGGCGTCACCCTGAGCTGCAATGATTCGGGTTTTTCGAGGTACACGTCGAGTCCGTGCACTAGGATGTTTGTGGCTGCACATGTAGACCAGCACAAAAAGCATGAAGGGGACCTGAAAGAGCAACTTAACACGTTGTATTTCTCCAGTGTTCCATTATCTCTCCGCTGAGTGAATATTGAACGTGATGTCGCCTCGTAGTTCAGGGGTGGAGTGTCCCAGGGCACGTCATAGATTTTCCACAGAATTTTGGGGGGGTCATGTAATTTATTAACTCAGAAAGGCGTGAACATGTCCACCGATGCAGACACCTAATGTAGAATAAACAGAACCATGTGCGCCTTCACGTCCATGTCCATTTCAGGGCCTCTAGGCAGGGCAAAAACAGCAGCGTGGTCAGGCTGACTTGATTGTTTTCAGGCTGCGGTCTTCAGGTTGCTCTTACAAAAACACAAACTGCAGACAGCAACAATTACCAGATCATGAACTCACAAAAAAGCTTTACTGACATTTAAAACAATTACATAAAGCCACCCTGAGCTGCTAAAAAACCCTTTCTGCCCGAGCAGATACCCAACAGTGGTTTACAGGAAGGATTCCTCTGTCGGTTCTGTGGACATGGAGGAGGGCATCAACACTAGGTGGTCCGTTCATCCATCCATTTATACTGTACATACATTAAGGTCCATCAGTGGGAGTTATTGTTCATGTAACCTACTGTATATTCTAACCTGTCTCTTTCTCTCTCGCTCCCTCTGCCCAAGGCCTTCGTGAACCTGATATGATAATAACAGCACGTCGCTGTAACAGGTCTGATTAGACAAACTGAAGATTAATGTGAGGTGACATAACAGCAGGACGGTTACATCTTCTGATGAAGGGAAAGGGAATGAAACTGCCTCAGGTACTGTGGTATCAACTTAGTGAGGGGGGGTGGGGGGTGTTGAGTTTCCATCTTTGTGAGGATAAGTTTGAGTGAAGACATTTTTGGGAAGCAAGGACATGATGACATTTTTTAACAGTGAGCACATTTTTAGGAACGGGAAGACATTTGTGGAAAGTGAGGACTTATTTGGACAGTGAGACAAGTTTAGAAAGTGTGGACATCTTGGAAAGTGAAGACATTTATCATAAAGTGATACCATCATCCTCCTTCTTCTCTGTGCTTCTTCTTACCTCTGTGTAACCCCCAAACACACACACACACACACACACACACGCACTCATACACATACACATCTTCACACACTAATGACACTAATTACAAGCAATTACTCGACATATCTTGTGCTGCTGCCCTTCGGCTGTGTTTAAACCGCGTTGATTCAGAGGAAGGTACATTGACCTGTGCTGAAGGTGCAGCTGAAGGCCTCACACTGAGTCTGTGTGCGTTTTGGGTTAAAGGACCACACCACTGTTTTGTGTATTTTACTTCATAAACATGGCTACAACTTTGATATATTTTAGATAATTTTCTAAAGCATGACGCAAGAATTTAGACCGATTTCCTAACTTCCAGGCAGCCTTTGGTTTCAAATCAGCTTACAGTTTTTGTTTTGTCACCAAACTTCCTGTTGATGCATTCAAGGATGCTGTGACATCTGACATTTAAGAAGCAGCTGCTGAAAAACAACATTTTATGCAAGGAACAACTAAATTAGCATCATGCTTTCTACAACGCCCACACATCCAAAATATTTTTTAAACAAAATGTTAAAAAAGTATAGATCAAATTTGACGGATAGAAATATATTTAAATACGTTCAATTTTTAAATATTGAAGACACTGCATTTTGGGAATGTGAGGACGCGTGGAGAGTCAGGGCATTTTGGGAAAGAGAAAACAAAGAAGTGAGGATATTTTCTGGATCATTTTAGAATTTGAGGACATTTTGGGGGACATTTTTAAAAACAGAGGACACTTTGGAAAATGAGGACTTTTTACTGGGACTTTTTTTTAAATGCATATATTTTCAAAAATATATAAATATTATAATAAAAGCAAGAATATGAAATATGTGAATGAAATTTGAAACATATTAGAAATGCTTGATATTTCAGATTTGAAATATTGAAAACATTTGGTAATGTTGTGCCTTTTTAATTTAGCTTTTCTAATTTCAATATGAACATTTTCAAAAAATGTTGCATTTCTTGGAAATAAATGTATTGATCAGCACTTCTATGGCTGATAAATTAATGAACAATTGACTGATAGATGTTGTTGATACATGTGTTTTTTAACATTTGAGTCAACATCTGAATAATGTGATGTGTTTACAACAAACCTGTCTGGAGTTCACTGTGAGACACACATTTCAGAAGCCTGATTCCAGTGTGTGTGGTTTCAGTGGCAGGTTTAACCCCAGCAGCCATTTAAACACTTATCTTATCTGTCTCAACGAGCTCAGATCCATTTCAGTCCAGTATGCAAATCCCTCTGGTGTAACTGTGAGACTGTAAATGTTTGACTGAGTCATTATGGGGAATGAATGTGGAGGAGGTGAAACCTAAGCCTGATGCAAACATCTGTGGAGGGATGCTAATCTGGGTGGGAGACTTTCAGGGGAGCTCAACTAATTACATTTACTCCAATTACTGAGAATGACACTGTTTTTTCTGAAGGGGCACAGCAACCCCACGCATGTACATGAAAATGTTCTCGCATTTCGACTTTTTTTAGTATGAGTCATGAGCATCAGTGCATGCCATTACCCTGAGACTGAGTATCGCATAGGGGGAGAAAGTGTCAAATCAGTGCACTCCTAATTACTATAGTTCCTTTAAAAAAGAAATCTGTTAAGTATTTGATTGTTAACTGTCTCTCACACTTTAAATAACCACCAACACATTAACAGAAGTCACTGAAAATCCTCTTCTCTAATGAATGTTTAGGTTTTCAGTGTGTATCTGTGTGTTTGTGTGTTATCAGTGGCAGAGCAGTTAGCGAGCTGATAGCGCTGATGATCGCCTGCTGTCCGTGTTTACTCTCCATCCTGAGCTCCAGATAACAGCAGATCAAATTATCTACTGGTTCACTCCACTCCAAAAGTTAAGCTGCTGAGATGTTTTTCTCTGCTTGCATCTAAAATCATCTTCAGAGACAATTTTTAAATGTCACTGTTTGTGCCACCAAACTGACAAAATGTAAAAGCTTTCAGTGTTTCCCCAACAGCCTGAGGCCATTTTATCAGCAATTTGGGTAAAGCATGTTCTGATACGTTTGCTGTCCACGCTGAAACACCACATTATTAAAAAAATTATTAGATATTGTCCTCTTCGTGCAATTTCTTTTAATCGGTGGTTGGCAAACAACAACAAGCACCACCGTCAAGAGTGTTGGATGGATGGTTAGACCACTGGGCCAAACGTGGCCGGCTCCTCCGTTCTGTCTCCTCCGACTCTCTGCGAAATCTTCGAGTTTCAGCACAGATCCAGGTGTTGCCAACCAAGTCTGCAGCCCAAGGCTAACAGTAAGGAAGGAAAGGAAAGGTGGGAAGGTGAGAGAAGAACGAGCAGGGGAAGGAGGAGCGGAGATAGTGGCAAAATCAGGCCGGTTGTGCTGAAGTGTTTACACAACAAACCTTTCAATTAGCAACAGGCGACAGCAGGCTAACTGCACTGATTAGCAAGGCAATGGGGGCGCGTGTAAGTGTGTGTGTGTGCGTGTGTGTGTGTGTGTGTGCGTGTGCTGTTGGAAGGACCTGTGCCTGTCCTGATAAAATCATGAATGAAACTAGTACCAATTACAACACAGCAGGTCGCTGTGCATATCTACAGCTCCTCCCGGGAAGAGACAGTGTGCATGGTAACTGATGCAGGAGCAGAAGTGGGACTGCAGGAATTGCATTTGTTAAAATAACTGATCAAATATTGAGTCTATAAAATGTCACTGGCCCTGCCAAGGTGACATCTTCTTGTTTTGTCCGACTGTCAACAAATCCTCACATCTGAGGGACCAGATAATGTTTGGTATTTTTGCTTGTCTGAAATGATTGATCGATTATCAGAATTGTTGTGATTATTTTTTTGTCAGTCGACTGCCCAACAAAATGATCACCTCTTACTGTGCAACTAAACGGCAGTATTTAAATGATCCTCTATCCACAATTGCTTAAGTACATACACTCTCTCTGCGTTGGCTTGAGAAGTGGCTTTTAAAAGTTTGTAGTTTCCACTTTTGTGAAGAATAGTAGCTGCAGGTAGCAGTACCAAAGATTCCAGGGGTGACCGATTGTCACTACTGAGAAAAGGAGTTAAAACATTCATAAAAACATCTCAAACCGCACATTATGTTTGAAACAGTCATATTTTCTCCAGAATGTGACCAAATATGTCAGTAAAAACTGATTATTTTGTCTCTTGCAACTACAATTTCCAATGTAAGCAGATAATTTGGCGAAAGTATGACTTTTTGTCTACTTTTTTCCGTGTCAACATTGAAATTCATTGTAATTGACATGACAGCCACTATTCTCAGCGAAGGAGAAAACTACCAACTTTTTAATCCGCAGGGTGTGAGCATTTGAAATACAGTAAAAGATCATTTTGAGACTCACTTTAAGACTTAAGCAACCTTTTGACTTTCCAGTCAAACCTAAGTGTGTTTTCTGTTTTTATGAAGTGGGACTTCATCAAAGACGCCAGCGGCAAAAAGCCTAAATCTGTCTGTTGGAAGCTGAGGCACCTTTGTTCACGTCTGTCTGGTATTTAACTGACGACACTGGGTGAAATTTGGAGCATGGTATCTGTGGTGTCTCCATACTTCTGGCTCACTTACCACACAACAAATTCAAATGAATAATACTGTTCTGCTCTTATCTAAATATTTTAAGGTCTTCTGCAATATTTGTGGTCAAACAAAAGACGAAGCTCGTACCAGCGCCGTCTGCGAAGGCACAAAGGTGATTTAAAGTGGATTTTTGTGTCTCAGTCACAACAAAAGAAAGAATGTGAAGGATTCCTCCACAGAGGCAGCACATCTCCTCTGGACGCAGCAGATTTGTTCTTACCTGTTTGCCGTTGCAGAAGACACATACCTGCTCTGTGAGGCGTGTTTTGCAAACAGCGATATTGCAGGATGCTGTACACCGACATCTGACACACACACACACACACACACACACACACACACTCCTGCACAGGACATCATACACAAACACTGAGCTTTGACATACTTTCAGCATACTTTCATACAATTATGTTAAACACACACACACACTCAAATACATGCAGAGCTGTCTCATGAACTCAGCCTCACGTACGAACACACATGTTCACACATGCACACTCACATATACATATACTGTACATATAAGGCCAGCCCAAGTCTTTTGGGGGTATAGGTATAATTTGACTCCACCTCTCCAACAATCAAGGGTGTAATGTCCTCAGGGGACGGGCAGACGTGCCCCCCTCACTTCTCAAAGTCCTATTTTTCTCCCAGTTTAACAGTTTCAGTTTGATTTACTCACTAAAATCTCTTTAAAGCGTTTAGTGTCCTTTGACTGTCCAGGATCCAGATGAGAGAAGACAGGAGATGATAAAACTGTTCATACACTCGTCTGCATCACCTTCAGTTAGAACTGTCCAGCTAAAAGCTTCACAAGCAGTATTGACAGCTTGTTACTTTATTTTGCCCTGGGTTTTGCCTTTCAGGCTACAAGCAGGCTGCCCAATTCAGCTCTATCGTGGAGATTGTTGAATAGATGCAGCCTGAGAGGATGATCTGCAGACAATAGTCTATACAATTCATCTGTTTTGATTTACAGTTAATTTCCTCCCAAAAAGATGCTTGAATTGACCATCGATCAAAGATAATGCAGTAAAGGACAGTGCTGCTCTTTTTAGTAAAGATGCAGTTTTTATCAGAGAAACTAAAAGTGATCTTAAATAGAGTTCATGTATTAATAATACAGCAATTCATTTTTGTTAGACTACTATTAAATATGGAAAGCACAATATCCAGTTTTATCAGGATTTGTTATTTGCTAGATTGATGTGACATATTTTTCTCATTTCTATGCAGTTAAATGACATAAGTCACGTACGTAACATTAAGAATTAAAACAAGTCATTGTTGACTTTTGGTTTCACACAGGACAAGAACCCCGGTCTCCTGGGTGAAAGTCCGTTGTTTGCTTGTCTCATCCATCCAACCACCACCTCCAGAGGTGGACTTTGCTCCTGTAATAATTATGACAATAAACGTAAACATGGGTCGTAATAAGCTGCTTGCACAGACGACTTTTCTGGTAGCCCTTTCAGCAATATCACACTGTCTTCATCAGCGGACGGAGTTTGTTTATTTGTCATGGAGACGGGGCCGTTGACGAGCTCACCTGTTCGAAAAGCATCGAAGTTCATTCTTGGAGATAATGGAAATAGTAGACCGACAAAACAATCCCAACTCTAGGTCCATTTATTACCTTTTTTCATGAGTTTTCAACCATATGACAAAGTGTCAGTCAGTGGAATTCACATGGTTTCAAGGTTGTTGGTTTTTTGTTTTTGAAGAACCTCTGAAAATAGTGTGAAAGTGTAAATTCTCATAGTTCTCATATTCTTCTCATGTTTTTAAACCTACAGCCAGTATTTTTGTCAAGATAACACTAGTGGCAGTAGAAATTACATGAAGTGCACAATTATAAAAGTCTATATTTTCTTTACATCTTTACATGACGTAAAAATGCCCGTGGGGGAAAATTCAGAAATCCATTCCTGGGCAGGGTGGATGCTCGCCCACACAGGGGCTCCATCATAATTTCTGAAAATGAGTGCATGATGAAATGCAGGTAAGAGTCAACAAACACTTTTGAAATGACTCACAGATTCAGCAGGTGAAGACATAAAAAGCATGGTTGGATCGCGGTGAGGTCATGACCTTTGTTGCGGGTCGCCCCGCCCCTCTCATCTCTTCCTCTGCGATGCACGCCATCTGTCATCACAGAGAAAAAAGGTGATGGAGTTATCCTCTGTTTGGTTGTGGATTTGAGCTTTACCTTCATCCGCCCTCACCTTCAATCCTTTCTTCATCTCGGTTTTCTTTCCTCCTGATTTTGGACCGCAGGTATAATTCTCTCTGTGCTAATGCAATCTGAAAGCTTTTCTCACTGTGAAAACACACAGACACCTACACCTGGGATTGTTTCTTAATGAGCGAACTTTACAACGTGTTAGTGTGTTACACCCTTCAGGGCTTGGACTGTGGACAATAGGCATCTGACATAATCTGCTTATGTGTGATTATGTGATTATACGCACTAGTTCTGTTTTTGTGTTTGAGTTGAATTAAGCTTTTTGACATTAGAATAAAAGTTGTAAGGGATATACAGTACTTTGGTGAGCTCATCTTGGAAACAACACAGACAACAGTCCACAGTCCTAATAAAACCACCATATGAATACACATAAACAAATTGCACAAAATACCATAAATACTTCTTTGTACTTCTTTGTCTGCCCAGCGTAGTCTGTGATCTTCTCTTTAGTTTCCGCACTGTTAAGCTGAAGGTTAGACACATCCTTCCCAGTATGTTGATTCGTCAGCTCCAGTTACTTCCCCACCACCTGTCTGCAAATTTAAACATTTTTAATATTTGTGTATATTTATACTTGTGTGCCAGCTTTGTGTCTTTTTAAACAAGCCTATCATTCCCGCAACACCTGTGAACATGTGAGTATATTTATTAAAAGCTGAAGTCAGCATCGTCTTTTTAAGAATCTCTACTTGCATGTGGATTTGCTCTAATACATTTTTTGCATGAAAGTCTTCAGTAATTAAGGCCCCAGAATGCCACAACCTCTCTGATCCTGAACAATCATCACCCGCTTTCCCAACGCCACCTTATCACTGACATCATTATTTGGCTGTGGGATTACAGCAGAACAAAGGTCATGTTAATGCTGTGGGAAACGCCTCCGTCCCTCCAGTGATCACCATTTCTCCTCACAGTCGTGGGTCTCAGTCCGGGCTTAAAGGTTCAAGGCGTCTTAGGCTCCGCAGCTTCCGTGGCTTTTGTAGACAACCTTGGGAGGCTTTCTATTCAGCCCGGGGTGTATTATAGCCGTCAGCACTCGGGCTATATGTAATTAGTGTCAGGGTCAAAGGTCAAGGCGGGATTTAAGCCTGAGATCTACTGGTCAGTCAACAAACCTGGGGACCAAATCCCCCTGGACTCCAGGGACGGAAACCTCGCTGCTGACAGATCTGAGCCACACACACACACACACACACACACACACAGGTTTGTTGGGAAAACACACACAAAACAGGTTTTAAGCACAAACACACAGTAAGGTAATCACAAACACAAACATGCAGGTTTAACATTGATTCAATGAAAAATACAAGAACTGGGCACCTGTCTCTGCTGACTGATGCTAGCTTTTTAGTCAATTTGAGAACATACACTTTCTAGATACCACACTAGGAAATGTATAACTGTGATGTAATCCGTGTCAAAAATTGCTACACCCTGGTTAAATCTAAACACATGCCGTACAAATACTGCTGGAATCAGCAAGACCTACTTTCTCCAGTAATATTGGTGTCTCCAGATAAACCAGAGAAGAACATATTGGATAATCCTGCAAAACCCCAGATTATGTTCAATGACAAATTTAATTGTTTTCTTTTAACCATGACTGTATGTCACTTTTAATGCCAATGCTTTTGAAAGTTCTCACTTTCTACAATATCTGTGCATGGTAACTACGGTACAGTTAAAAGAGAGGTTCACATCTTAATACAACGCTCACA
This sequence comes from Siniperca chuatsi, assembly GCF_020085105.1. Lineage (NCBI taxonomy): Eukaryota > Metazoa > Chordata > Actinopteri > Centrarchiformes > Sinipercidae > Siniperca > Siniperca chuatsi. Next base: position 27,742,898 of record NC_058052.1, read on the forward strand.
TACCCCACATGTACACTGAAAGAGTTTTCTGTCGCTTTAATAACTCCTCCTGTCCACAGTGGCTGAGAAGAGATCCCTTCCTAACATGATAGTAATGTAAGTGATGGAGGACGAAATCGTTTAGTTCAGCTAAAGATAATGTAAGGCTTCAGCCTTCTGAGTTAGATAAATCAAGTGGATATCTTTCTTTTTGTGTTTCCCCAGATGGTGGTTCTGTCGTAATGCACAATCTGAGAACCCAAATGCAGAACACAAGGAAGCGGTACTTGGATTGTGGTAGCAACAGTTTTTATTGTATACTGCAAGCAATCACTGGTGGATCTGAGCTCTTCCAGAGGGGCGAATCCGGTGTAGTCCACTGTAGCCAGAGAGGACGTAGTAGGCCCAGTCCTAGAAGAAACGGCGAGGCTCCGGGGACGGAGACGGGGAGTGTAGGTTCTGGCTTGGCTTGTGTACCGTGATTGAACAGTGAATCAGACTGTTGAAGCCTCACATTAGCTTCAGCTAAACATTTGTATACATTTTTGCACCTAACGAAGACTATGAATTTTGTCCCCCATCACTTACACTAAAATTGTGTTAAGAAGGGATCTCTTCAGGGCCAGTATCGACAGGAGGAATGTCACTGTCAGTGCTACCACTGTAGGACACTGAAACACTTGGTTAAGGTTTGGGGAAAAATCGTGGCAACAGTTAAAAAAAAGAAAGCTCAAGTTAATTACAGGTCTGAAATGGACACAGGCTCCAGGCTCCTGCATGGAAGCCTGAATCACTGCCCATCCACACGCCAGCCATCTTTTCCCCCTCACTACATAAAGGGCACACTATTTCCTGCACTGGCGCTGAACGTTGGCATTGAACGTAAATCATCAGGTGTGGAATCGTGTAATGTGAATGTCATTTGTTGGGATATTGGGCTGCGTAAACGGATAAAAGTCAATAACTCCACTTAGATTTTACACATTACCTCATAATCATCAAATTTAGACTTTTTCTTCAGTATCAAAAGTAATTCAGTGATTTTTCACTTTTCATGGTGCAAATTCAGCAAAATCTAGGATAAGAAAAAGAAATAGGCTATGAGTATTTTACTTTTGATACTTAAAGTTGCACTAATCAATACGTTTTATACTAACAACAAATCAAATGACTGTGAAATATGAAAGTGCTGCTCGTATAGTGACAAACCTACAGAGAGTTATCACCAGCACTTCAGCTTTACACAGCTTTCAGCCTCTTTAATCTAATAGTTATGGTTTATGGCATACTGTATTTACTGTAGGATTCACAAATCCAAATGAATGATAATTGCAATTTTGGTAACTCTTTATATTAAGGTGCACATATTCACCATTAACTAGTTGCTTATTAGCATGCATATTAGTAGCATGTTGGCTCTTTATTAGACATTATAAAGCACTTATTAATGCCTTATTCTGCATGACCATATTCTACAACTACTAGGCCATTAACTAAGAGTTTTCCCCCAATAACCTCCTAATTACTGCTTATTGATAGTAAGTAAGGAAGTTGTTGAATGAATTACGACCTTTTAAGGTGGTAGCACCACAAGAATAGTCATTCTCTAACAATTAATAGCTGGTCTATTGTTATGTAACAAAACACAAAACAAGTGTTAATAGTGTCCAAGTAACTCCAAATGAAGTCTTTCTAACTCCGAATATGTTCCCCATTCTGAAGTGAGGTCTTGCTCATAACTAATTCACTAGTACTTTGACACTTATTAACCCCCACAGGTTCCCTGTTCTAAAGCTGCCTCCTCTTCACACTTCGTAAATACATTATTCTCTACTTGCACAATGTAGTGTGACGTATATCCGTTTTACGAACTGCACGTGACGTCTGTTTACTTCCTGTCACCTCTACAGTAACGTTACCTTCGCCTCCAACCTCAGTGATCGCCTTACAGTGCTTTTTCATCTTTAAGTTTCTTCACTGCTCACAGTTAGCTTTATACATATTGTTTTAGTATTTACCGTTCGTTTTTGTATATAGTGTTTGTTATCATTTTGATAATCACCTCAGTGTCTTAGATAACCGTTAGCGACGTTAGCTAACATCAGGTTGCTCTGGATCTTTTTTACACTTGATGCTTGGAGGAGCTGCTCGCTTTCACAAGACGGTGCGAGCCAGTCACTTTCATTTTTGGCAGCTTATCTTTAAATTCTTGCACACACACTTGCTTACTTTTACTTAAGTAAAACTTTACATCTTTTCACTTATAACGATGTGTTTTCTGGTATTACCACTGTTAATTAAAGGACTTATTCTTTCACTACACACACACACACACACACACACTCATGCAGGAACACACACACACTCCCTCTTTCTTCTTTCCATACAGTTGTATTACACAACAGTGGGGGCAGAGCAGTTCACACCTGTAGCCAGGAGGCAAATAACAACAGCAACAATGACACAGCACACACACACACAAGCACAGAAACACACATTAGACTCATACACACACAGATAAAACAAGGAGACATATTGAACATGCAGACACAACAGCACATAATCAGCTATCAAAACACACAAACATGCATGATATGAAAATATAAACGTTTACGCACACACACACACACACACAGGATCCACCTGCCTGTGCCAGCTTCCACACCGACATGAAAGCCTATAATTTAATCATGATAAATGCCTAAGTGCGCGGAAAGTTCAGCAGCCTTTCTGAACCCTTGAGGCTTTTTCTGTGGTTCCTGCTGATGTCAGCGTGTACCAGCAGCCACCCAGCGGCAGCGAGTGTGACCCCGCCAACCTGTCAGCGAATCAGAGGGAAGAACACAAATCCTTTAAAACAAAGGTAGCAATACCTTTATTTGTCAAAATTGGCTGAAGCCGCTCTGTAAACACAGTTCATCTAAAGGTAGTCATTGTGATAATTGGCGCCTTTACAAAAGTTAGGAAAGTCCCCCAAATTGCAGATAAAAAAATAACACCTGGTTACTTGGTTTCTCAGTGTGACCTTTTCGACGTAAACTGTAAAAACAAGAATGTATTATCCAGTTGCCACAAGAGTTGAAAGACCCACACACACACACTAACATTTTGTGAGATCACTTCAAGTGACCAAACCATAGGTTTTGTGGCGATTCAATGTCACACTACTTCCTCCTTTACTTCTGAAACAGGAAAATCATTATTAGCATTCTTAAGTGTGAAGAAAGCACCCGGGCTGTCATTTGTCTGGAGATGTCTGTCTCCTCTGAGGGCCGTCTGGTGTGTTCTGAAACTGTAAACCCAAAGAAGAACACCTAAACTGCAGGTTGGAAAAGCAAGCGAACAACAAGTTAACGATGAATAATTTAAACTGCCACATTAAAACACTCAGCAGGAACGCAATGAAAAACATTACGGCAACTGAAATGACATTTTTGCCTCATTTTTCTTTTATCTGATTTCATTTATTTACCTTAATGTTTTGATCTCGTTCCATATTAAATGTTTTGTTTCTCTGCCATTCTGTCAACCTTTTTGCAAAGTCTGCTTTCAAGTTCTATAAATAAAGTTTTATTGTTATCATTATAAATATTGTTGAATATTTCCAATAAGTCCACCATCGCTCGTTTGTGGTTCTAATCGCCTGGTTATGACGGTTTACTCTTTGCTTGACGTTTGCTCTGTTTTCCAGTAATTCAGTTGTTGTGCAACACAAATCTGACAGAGAGTTTTTATTATCAGTAATCTGCAGCAGTTATCACCCTCCCACCCCTCCCCTGAAGCAAATTAAATTAAAGTTGGCTTTGATGAAACATTCCAGTCACGTTGTGTCACTCTCCATTTTAGTGATTAACCCTTGAATCCAATCAGACCAATACTTCTAACCTGATAGTGGATGACTGTTATTATTAAAATAGCACATTTAGAGTGTTGATCTGCCAGCTCTCTGAGTGCTTTCTGGTTTATATGTTATCAAAAGACATATATGAATACAGAAAATAAATCCCTCTTTGCACAGGAATGGGTTTTGCATGGACTTCCCCTGAGATAAATAAATACTGAGTTTGTCTGTGCAAATCTGTCATGTCCATAATTTATAGAGTAAATATTTCACAGCAAATTTCTAACCGTATGTCACCGAATACAGACATTATCACAGCATTAGTTCTGCATCAGTCAGCATTTAGTAATTATGTTATTTGTAGTAATTGTGTAATTTGTTTCTCATTTGTTGATGCGGTAAGTTTAAATCGTTAATTTCTTTCTTCCTCTTCTAGAAGCAAAAAATAATAATCATAATAATATTTTACATTAATAAAATATGCAGCATGGAGACAGTCAATGTAGTCAGAGAAGCAAACTCAAAAATACATTTTGGTGAAACATGGCACAAATGCATGTAGGGTAAATTAATAAATTCCATTATGCTCCCAGCTAACAGCTGTGAAGTGCAAATATGACTAAAAATGTGGAATATCCAGTCCAGTCTGGGGTTGACTGGTGTCCATAAAATCCACGATCACCTGCACACATTTGAATACTTCATCCCAGTTAGACAGTTGCAGGGCAGTCAGGGGGGTTTGGTGTCCATGGCTCTAGACTGAAGGACCGGGCATGCTGCTAAGCCCTTTTTAATACACGACATAGCTAACTTAATGCTAAGCTGACATAACCTGGCTGACGCAGATGGGGTCAAAAGATAGAGCACAAGAGATAGATTTTTAGATTTTTATGGAGCTGAAAGTCAAAATCAGTGTCACAGTTTGCTGAAACAAGGCGTTCCATCTCTAAAAAATGTTGGTAATACACGAGCAGCTAAGCATGCAGTTATACTTTTTCCATATTTAAGTTTATGCCTTAAGCAGCAGCTCTTGTGTGTGTGTTTCATCCTACAAAATCAATCACAGAAATTCAAAAATCAAGTGTTGCTTTTGACCTTGAGACAAACCTCTGGACGGCTGTGGGCACTTGGCTTTCAAAATAAAACCCCCGGGAGTCCCAACAGTTAGAGTCAAAAACATCCCCACAAACCACTGAGTGTCGCGACTGTATTCTACATGTGAGGCTGGAGGCTCAGGGCTTCATTAAGTGAACTCATGAAGTGTGTGAGAGGTCAAAGCCCACACAGCGCTGCCTAATAAGAACACCACCACCCCTCCACACCCCTCTCAGGCCCCGCCGCCCCATCAGACACTAGGCCTGTCAGTTAGCATCTCAGACCTTCCTGGTCCTCTGTTCCGCACCAGTAAGCCTGCCTGGTAACCACTAACCACTGGGCAGTGTGTGTGTGGGTGTGTGGGTGTGTGTGTGTGTGTGTGTCTCTGTACGTTCACACAGATTCAATTCCAAAATCCAATTCTTCGCCATATGTGGTGTTTTTTGTTTAATCTCTTTTAAATACGATACAATTTTTCGTTTGAAATGCAGCTCAGTTTGACCGCTGGGATCGGATTCAAACTTCTGTCATCTTCATGATGCTGCATAAGCAACTCACCACCACAGGGGATTTGCTGGTGCAGCAAACAAAGAGTTTTGTGTGTCTGATTTGAATCCATATCCTGCAGTTACTTTTACTTCAGTCATTTTCTGGCAGGTATCTTTACTTTACTTTTATTTTGTACATTCATTTGACAGTCCACAATGGAGACAGACAGAAAACACGGGTAGAGTGATGGGAGGATGACATGGCCGTATTTGAATCAGATTCAAATTTTAGTTTTCACACTGCCGTATAAGGTGTGTGAGGGGAAAGTGTGTTAGACAAACATACATCCCATTCAATCCACAGTCCTACACGCTTATTTATTAAGCTGATAATATAATATAACCACTTTTGCGCCTAAACCTAGCCAAACCATAACCATAGCGTTGTCACATCATAAAACAGATTTATTTTGCAACAGTGATTCATGAGGGTTTTGGAAGGCACAGCTGATGGCAGGCATGGACAAACAACATATTTTATCATTTAATCTGGAGGATAAAATTCTGTTCAACCTTTTAAACTCTGATATTTTCCTAAAAAAGCTTTAAAAAATCCATGTTACAATATATAACATCGTCACATATATATTCTGACTCCTTTTCCAGTGCTGCATTGAACCTTCATCACTATTACACTTGACATATTACCAAGGAAATGGAATATTACATAACAAGGGATGCTATATCCATCAAAAGGAAAATTTTAAAGGGGATCATTTTATACACATTTCAAGTCCTTCATCCAGACATATGAGACATATTCAGGTTTCGACCAAAGTCTGACAGCAGTGATCTGTGTGTTTGTCTTGTTAAAACATCAACACTTAAAGTACTGCTGACTGTTTCCGGACTGTGTGTGTGTGTGTGTGTGTGTGTGTGTGTGTGTGTGTGTGTGTGTGTGTGTGTGTGTGTGTGTTGGATCAGAGTGTGTAAATCACTGAGACAGGAGGCAGCAGCTCTGTGATTGGCTCTGTCCCCTGACCACACACACACAAACCTAACTAACCTGACTACATGCCTAACCACACACACACACACACACACACACACTCGAGGCTGTCCCTGCTCTGTCAGTAGCTGGCAGCCCCTCTCTCGTTCCCACTCCAAGCTGATGAAAGCGGCGAGGCGGTTGCCGTGACTGCAGCGAGAGAGAGAGAGAAGCCGTCATTAAGTGCTACAACTTGTTTCCACAACAACATATCAGTGATTATAAGGTCTCACTTCCTGGTTTGGCATCCCCACGGCGACAAACAACCGAAACTATTAAAGAGGAGGGGCCGGCCGGGCGCCAGTCACCTCTGAGGTGTGTTGAGTTGACAAGGTTAGAACAACAAATACACAACGGCTGCAGGAAGTCTTGTCGGCCTCGTCTGGAGTTAGAGTTGAACCTCCTGTTACGCAATCCATCACTTCTCCTCATTCATAACTTCATCCGAGCGCTTTCACTTGCAGATGCTTCCTATTTATTGTAGAGGTCATTAGTAACACAACAGGAAGCCAGAAGTCTGCAACATTATGTGTGTTGTTAGGATTGTTCTGTCAAAGAGTTCATAGTACTGATAATCATCATTCCCTTTCTGCAAGAAGCACATGCAGAGAGGGGAAGCAGAGGATTTAAGATGACGTCTGTCAGAAAGCTGAAACCTAAAACCAAACTAGCCAAACTTCACATCAGCACCACCTGTCCTGGAGTGTGTGTGCGGCCTCAGTGTCTCGTGTGACATATGTTTGAGTGTGTGAGTGCATCTTCCTTCTGAGTGTGACCCCCGACATCTAAGAAGTGACGGCAGATGTGTGTGTGTGTGTGTGTGTGAAAAAGAGAGAGAGAGAAAAGTCCTTTTCAGACATGGAATACGTACCATTGCTGGCTTCCTCTGTCCGTTAAAGTCCGTTAAAATGTTATGATATCAAAGAAGAGGAGTGTCTCCCGTTGTCTCACAGGCTTCGCCGTTGAAGCTTTAATCAATGACCAGGGACACTCGCCCCGTCTTCTGTGAATCCACTGATACATTTTCACATCAATTTCATCATTTGACATCATTAGAAAGTGAATTCTGCTGCCAGTTTTCCAACATGCACAAGCACTGAATGACAGGACGTTAAGTTGGGAGCTATTTGCTGACTTGCTGTATGTAAAGCGTTTTGCTGGACATTCATTTATTCATCAACACAGTTGAAAATTTTAAATATAGGGAGAGACTGTTGGTCAGATTTGTACTGTGGTTGTACGAGGGTTTTTAACCTCTTTTGCCCCGGTCACAGACTGATCTGAGAAGAATCCCAACAACTTAAAATCAGCTTTTTCGCAGTGTTTCACGGTTTATTCGACTGATTTTATTGTCTTTGTGCATGAGAGATGAAGATTTAGATAATATATGTGTTAGCGTTTTTAGAACATCACAGGACCCGCATTTCTCTCTTTCTGTCTCTGACTTTTTCATCACGTGCTGCTGCAGCTTTTACGTTAATCTGACGGCATCACACTTGTTCATACTTGTGTTTAAAGTGATGCAGAAATGTTACAGGTCCGACCTAGTGAGACTGCGGTTTGTGACTTTCACGTAAAAGTGAGCACGGTGCTCATTCAGACATGAGACCAACATGTTAAATTGCCATCAGATTAACGTGAAGGGGTTCATGTCTGAAAGGGGCTGATGAAAGAGAGAGAGCGCAGGAGAAAACCCATATTTTCAAAGTTCAGATTAGACTGATGAAAGTTGAATCAAGTGTAGAAATAAACCTTACAAGTAGTGTGAGATGTCCTAAAATGGCCACCATACAGAGAGAAACTTTGATTTAGTTACAACATTGTCTTTCCTCTGGCACCACCGTCAGGACAAACTTTACATGTTTTGCCCCACTGGTGGTAAAGGTCTAAAAGTTTCTTTTTTCATTCATCCAACCATTTTGTTTTCTGGGTGTCGACTCAAAGTCTTATAGCTTATAGTCTTAACTTCACTGTTCTCATCAGTTAGGGAGCACATGTTAACATCAACATGATTTAATGAAAAGTCTAACTTTCCTCTGCAGTCCCAGGGCAGGGTGACGTCGAGCACTGAAAGAGACAAGCGAGACAGAAAGCAGACAAACAACATCAGAGACACAATGTTGAACTTATTTGTTTCCAAACTGAGCAAAACCATTCACTGAGGAAGCCCAAGAGATGTGGTTGACAGCTTCGGAAACAACAAGTAGTCTAAGTTGGACCTTGTATTGAGTATTGTCTTGTCAAACTAATGTTTCCAGATCTCAGCAAAAAAACTTACAACAATGTTATTGGAACTGACAGAAATGATGGACAGAAGTTGTAAATAAACCAGAACTTTAAAAAATATATATATATTTCACCTTTGTTTACTCAGGGAAGAGTTTGACTGAGAGAAATGATCTTTCTCAGGAACGCCCTGATCACATTCACATCTGGAAGCTGTCCTGTCCAGCCACTGAGCAGCTCCACCGGAGCGGTTGGGGTTAAGGGCCTTGCTCAAGGGCACCTCAGTGGTGGTGATGAGGGAGGGGCAAGCACTGCTTTTCACTTTCCCCACCCAGGTTTATCCAGCTGGACTTTTTTAACGCCATCTGAACTCTGAAGCATCTTTGGATCTTAAGTCAAGTTAATTTTATTTATGACAAATCACAAATGTGCTCAACAAACGGTACAGATGGCATATAGTGATGCTTACGTTTTATGATTTAATCATTATTCCTTAGCCTTGTGATGGCCGAAGTTAGCAGCTAATGTTTTTGACTTTGTGTAATTTTTTGGTAAATGTTACCTTATAATAAATAACCAAATTTAACTGCTAATGTACTGCCATTTTATATTTATAGTGTTTATTTGCTCTACAAACTGTACAGCAAGCAGTATCCTCTATCCTTAGACCCTCCAATGGACGTGCGTCTTAATACAGAAAGGCAGCTAAAATAAAAAATGAAACTCTTCAATCTATCTTATCAAACAGAACCACATGCAGACATTTCCTCTGCGTCTGTCTCTTCTCTCCCCTCTGTTCTCATCAACAGCTCTATTGACAGGAGCCTCCCATCCCTTCATCTCTCCTCCCTCCATTCTTCAGAGGGGCACAACCTGCACTAATCTGCCACCCGGCGCTGGTTCGTTCCCTCGTTCACCCTTCTCGTTCGTGCACAAGAATAATACCGGCTCCTCTTCCCTCTGTTTTTCTTTCTCATTCTGTTTCTGCTGCTCCGGGGTGAGCGGCAGGTCAGCCCTATTAGCCTTTTTCACTGTTAGCTAAACAAGACAAGCTTTTATTTCATTCGCAGAAAGAGACACACACACACACACAAACGAGGCAGGCACGAACACTTGTACACCAACAAGCTCTGTAACTCATTTTGTTCTTTTGTCATTCATCTTTTTTTTATTTAATTCATGGTCTTTTTTTTATCTTTTCTTACCTTTTTTCCTTTCTCTGTTCCTCTCTTTCACCCTTACCTCCTAACAATATATAAATTGCGGGACCTTTCCATTTAGTAGGATAGTAATGGAGTCAAAATGCCCTAAGGATTGCAAAGGATCATGGGTACTACAATTTGCTTAATAACTCTAAACTGGAAGGAGATATCACCCAAGTGTCATATATTAAAGGAAATGGTATGATTCATACTTTCAGACGATATGTAATACATGCCAATTTGAATTAAAAGAAAAACCTGTAAAACCATGAACGATGTGGATGTTTCTAGGAGTTGAAACCTGTGTTGTCAAGCGCCTTTCTAACAATAACTTCCCTGTTTGGACTGCCAACATTGAAACATCTAGTGTACCCAGTCTCTTGAGTAGATTTGTTACTGGCACTGTTGCAGATGTTTTCATAGGAAATGTAATGTTTATCTCAACCGTATGGATCTTTCCCTGAAGTCACCTGTGAGAGCACATTTCATCCCTTAAACACCTGGGTAAGTCTTAAACTTGCACTTTAATTGTGTATTCTTGGCTTCTTTTGTCTGCTTTTCAAAAAAACAAACATTTCCTCTGTGTAGCTTGGAGTAGGCAGACAGGCAGTTAGCATGGTGGTGGCTACTGGCTAACTAGGAGTAGGCAACACCAGGAATGCTTTCCAATCCCATGGGGTTAATTACTATAGGATTGCTTTTGAGGTGGGCCTTGGTGTTCTTGGTGACCTGGAAGAGGAAAGCTGGGTCAGGATCCTCCAGCATGTGGTGAGGCCTAGAGGATAGCTAAACTAGCTAGAAATAGCAGCTAATGTTACTGTCATTTCATTCTTTTTTTCTTTGCTAGTCTTGGGATGGTCAAATGAACAGCTAATGTTACTTGGGGTTTATCATTTTTCTACCTTTTTTACCTTTTAACTTTAACTTAGCTCTGTTATGGCCAGCTTTAGCAGCTAATGTTACATTGTATCATTTTAGCATAATCATAGTCTTGTGATGGCCAAAGTTAATGCTAACATTGACGTTGGTATGGCCAACATTAGCAGCTAATGTTAACATTGTACATTTGGTTAACATTGACCTTGTTATGGCCAAAGTTAGCAGCTAAATTAATGTTGTATATTCGGTTAACATTGATAATTATATGGCTTAAGTTAGCAGCTAATGTTAACAAGGTATTGGGTTTATATTGTCCTTGTGATATGAAGATATCTGCTAATGTTACTGACCTTGAGTATTTTAGCTAGATTAGCTAGAAATTGCAGCTTACTGACATTGTATCATTTTGCCTTCACCTTAGCCTTTATATGACCAGAAGTAGCTGCTAATCACATTTTCTTATTTTATCTTTTATCTAAGCCTCACTGCAGCTAAAGTTAGCAGCTAATGTTACTGTCATTTCATTCTTTTTTTCTTTGCTAGTCTTGGGATGGTCAAATGAACAGCTAATGTTACTTGGGGTTTATCATTTTTCTACCTTTTTTACATTTTTTACCTTTTAACTTTAACTTAGCTCTGTTATGGCCAGCTTTAGCAGCTAATGTTACATTGTATCATTTTAGCATAATCATAGTCTTGTGATGGCCAAAGTTAATGCTAACATTGACGTTGGTATGGCCAACATTAGCAGCTAATGTTAACATTGTACATTTGGTTAACATTGACCTTGTTATGGCCAAAGTTAGCAGCTAAATTAATGTTGTCTATTCGGTTAACATTGATAATTATATGGCTTAAGTTAGCAGCTAATGTTAACAAGGTATTGGGTTTATATTGTCCTTGTGATATGAAGATATCTGCTAATGTTACTGACCTTGAGTATTTTAGCTAAATTAGCTAGAAATTGCAGCTTACTGACATTGTATCATTTTGCCTTCACCTTAGCCTTTATATGACCAGAAGTAGCTGCTAATCACATTTTCTTATTTTATCTTTTATCTAAGCCTTACTGCAGCTAAAGTTAGCAGCTAATGTTACTGTCATTTCATTCTTTTTTTCTTTGCTAGTCTTGGGATGGTCAAATGAACAGCTAATGTTACTTGGGGTTTATCATTTTTCTACCTTTTTACATTTTTACCTTTTAACTTTAACTTAGCTCTGTTATGGCCAGCTTTAGCAGCTAATGTTACATTGTATCATTTTAGCATAATCATAGTCTTGTGATGGCCAAAGTTAATGCTAACATTGACGTTGGTATGGCCAACATTAGCAGCTAATGTTAACATTGTACATTTGGTTAACATTGACCTTGTTATGGCCAAAGTTAGCAGCTAAATTAATGTTGTCTATTCGGTTAACATTGATAATTATATGGCTTAAGTTAGCAGCTAATGTTAACAAGGTATTGGGTTTATATTGTCCTTGTGATATGAAGATATCTGCTAATGTTACTGACCTTGAGTATTTTAGCTAAATTAGCTAGAAATTGCAGCTTACTGACATTGTATCATTTTGCCTTTATATGACCAGAAGTAGCTGCTAATCACATTTTCTTATTTTATCTTTTATCTAAGCCTTACTGCAGCTACAGTTAGCAGCTAACGTAACTAGCATTTCATTCTTTTTTTTCTTTGCTAGTCTTGGGATGGTCAAATGAACAGCTAATGTTACTTGGGGTTTATCATTTTTCTACCTTTTTTACCTTTTAACTTTAACTTAGCTCTGTTATGGCCAGCTTTAGCAGCTAATGTTAACATTGTACATTTGGTTAACATTGACCTTGTTATGGCCAAAGTTAGCAGCTAAATTAATGTTGTCTATTCGGTTAACATTGATAATTATATGGCTTAAGTTAGCAGCTAATGTTAACAAGGTATTGGGTTTATATTGTCCTTGTGATATGAAGATATCTGCTAATGTTACTGACCTTGAGTATTTTAGCTAAATTAGCTAGAATTAACATAATTATAATTGTTTTCATCGCTTACATAGACATTTATCATGTTCTGTCACGCTCATTATTACCTAACCCAATATAAAAACATGAACAATGCACCACGCATCTGAATTAAACACTGATTTGTCTGTATGTGTGTCAATCAATCAGTGTGTCATTGTCAAGGCTGTTGCTAACCTAATGAGTCATTGAATCTGTCAGTATGCTAACGGTTAGCTGTCATGCCGAAGAGAAAGTCGGTCTTTTCTAAAGGGCTCCAGGAGGCTTACTCCTTACTTTTGTAAAGTACCCGGCAATGAAAATGCTACGTCCATGGTGTTGAAAGATGCGCTCGGTAGGTTTGCTAAGCGCTTAATTTTTCTTCTCCAGTGTGGGACACAAAAGATACCTTCTGTCAATTACAGGTGAGCTGCATGTATCATTAGTCAAACTTCAAACTAAAATCTTGCAGGGTGACTAGACAAGTTATGTTGCCCTGCAGAATCTTATAAGTGCGAGAGGAACTAGAAAGTGGGTTCTGCCTCAGATTAGGCCTGTCATGAAGATAAGTTATTATCTATTTGATGTCCTTTGACCTATTTGATGGGATCTTGGAGCCCATTCTGCGTGGGACGACCATCCTAGGATCACAGCTTCTTCAATGGAGCATGTGACAGTAAGTCTAAAGACCAAAGCAAGAAACAAATATTGACATTGTGTGATTTTTAACTAAACATTACTACTGTGATGCCCAAACTAGCAGCTAACATTTCTTACATTGTATCATGTTTGCCTTGTGATGGCCAAAGGGAACAGCTAATGTTACTAACAATGTATTATTTTAGCCAAATATAGCAGCTAATTTAACTGATGTTTTGTTATTTTACCCTTAAATTTTTATTATAGCCAGAGGTTGTTTTTTTTTTTGTTTTGTTTTTTTTAATTGAAAAGTTAGTAGCTAATGATACCATTTTTGTGATTTAACTTGACCCATTGTGGCCAAATTTAGCAGCTAATTTTATTAATATTGTATCCTTTTTTTTGCCACTGTTAATGAAATTGTGCTGTTTTTCCTTAATTT